>NC_142250.1:37191791-37560911 GCF_052056855.1 Sturnus vulgaris
CTGAGTGGGCTTTGAGCATGGGCTCTAACAGATGGTGCGGAGCTCGAGGTGCGGGATCGGCCCTGCGCTCCCGGCGCCCGCCGGGCTGGGGGAGCGCCGGGCTGCGAGCAGCCTCCCTGCCTGCGGTTCCCTGCTTCCCTGACTGCTTCCCTGACTGCTTCCCTGCTTCCCTGCCTCTCCTCTCGCCTCCCTGACTGCTTCCCTGCCTCTCCTCCTGCTTTCCCTGCCTCCCTGCCTGCTTCCCTGCCTGCTTCCCTGCCTGCTTCCCTGCTTCTCTGCCTCTCGCCTCCCTGCCTGCCTCCCTGCCTCTCCTCCTGCCTCCCTGCCTCTCCTCCTGCCTTCCCGCATCCCTGCCTGCCTGGCCGTGTCCCCGCACAGCCCGGGCTGTGAATGAGGGCTGGGGTCCGAGCGAGCCCCCGGCCGGAGCCCCCCGGGGCTCGCAGCGCTCCGGCAGCCCCGCGGAGGGGCCGGGGGGGTCCCCACCTCCAGGTATTGTTTTGCAAACAGAGGGGGTCATAGATGACAGCGCAGACATAACAAGGCGGCTGTGGCCGCGAGTGTTTGTTGTCGCAGCGTGCCATATAACTTCTGGTGATTGTTACTTTTCCTCTGATGAAACCACGTATTTATAAGTGATTTATTTTTTATTTTGTAGCACAAACAGAAATCCATAAACTGTCGGTTCAGCGCCATTGACTCTTTGATCAGTTACTGGGCTATTTTTTTTCCTCTCCCGTCAGCGAGGAGAGATTAAAAGCCTTTATTTTCAGCCCTTTTTCTGCTGCAAAGGTACGAGCCGAAATGGACAATAAAAGTGCACCTCGAATTCATCCTCTCTGCTCCTTTATTCGGCGCTAACGAAACTTATAGCTGCCTATGTCAGCCTCTTAATTACACCACTACAGCGATTTCCGAAAACATTTAGCTGCTGTATACAAAGGAAATAAACCCACATTGTCAACTCGAGAGCGCTCCGGAGTTTAAAAGGCTGCTCTGTAACCCAGCGAAATAATTATTGAAGGGTACGACGCCTCCGTCTTTGTCAGAGTAATTGTACTTGGCCTGTCAGCTCCGCTTTTCTCCGGGAGGAAATCCCACTATTTTACTCCTGGAGGTTTTTACATCCAGCCCGGCTTTAGGCAGCAGGAGTAGAAAGTTTCTGCGGGGTGGGAGCGCGGCCGTGCGCGCAGCTTGCGCGGGGCCCACCCCGACCCGGGGGACTCTCCTGCCCGCGCCTCGGGGGCTGCAAAGTTCCCAAAAATAATGGATGTGGACAGGCTGGCCTCGGCCGGCAGTGCAGAACAGGCAGCGGTGTTACAGCCCGGCAGGCTGGGGGAATGGTTTTAATTTCCATCGCTGGGATCTGATTTCAAGAACACTGGAAATTATTCCCCATTCTCACCTTCCTCCCTACTCCTCCAAAAGATATTTAATAAATAACAATAATAAAAAAAAAAAAAAGTCGTGAAATATCTCTCCAGGAAAAAAAATTAAAAAATGAAAAAAGGAAATAAAGTTGATTAAATCCCAAGCTCTGTGTCTGTAATTGCTGTGGTGCAACGCTGATAACACGTAGTTATCATCGGAAAAGTTGACCAAGACAGGTTAAATAATTTAATAAGGAACTGCTTGTAATTATGTTATTTACAAGGTATGACAGAGGTTTGAGGAAGAAACAGAAGCTGATCTCAGGGAAATGGACGGGTTTGGGTGACCCCTGGAGCATGGAGTTTGAATTATGGAGATGGGGGGCTGAGAGGTGAATATGGACTAGAGGAGAACAAGATGACTTTTCACCTCAGCACATTTAACTTTTAAATCCAAATAAACGTCTCGCGTTACTGGATGGTCGCGTTATAAAAGAAAAAGGACTAATCCCGGCCAGTTTCAGAGTGTGGGGAAGGGGCTGCCCTTTCCTCACCGAGGAAAAAATATCTCAAAAAAAAAAAAAAAAGTTATAGAGGGGGAAAAGTGCATTTAAAAATAAATCTGGGTAACTCGGTGGGATTTTTTTTTTCCTTTTCCTTTCTCCCTCGCTAAATTAATTATATCAAACATCTGTTCCCATGACGTCGTCCTCGATGCCACACACACCACTGAATGATCTCAACGCTGCCTCGAAGAGCAACAACACCACACCTTTTTGGCTTTCCCAAATATCCTCCGGTAATCGGGATCTCAGTCAGCAGCTCCCTGATTTACTCGCTCAGGTAAATTAAAAGTAGGCGCGCTCCGGGGGTTCGCTCGCCCCCCACCTTTCCAAGCGAGGGCAAAATACAAACTTAGGAACTCGCGCGGTAAGAAAAGAGAAAACTTTCTCACCTGTTTGGTCATGGAGTCTATTAGCCGAACGTACAGGTCCTGCTCTGTCCTAACTCCTGCGGAGGGAAAGCACAGACAAATTCCGATCAGGATTTCGGGAGCGAACCCCCCCAATCCCACAAGGAAAGGATGAGGTCAGGCAATTAACCGCAGCGGGCAGGGATCGGCCCCGCGCCGGCTTCAGCAGAAAATTCAAAATTTCAAGAAAAGAAAAAAAAAAAATTTAATAACGATAAAAATTAGCCGGGAATCAGCCGGTGCCGGAGTTGTGTTGAGCCCGGTGCTCGGGGGGCCGTGGCCGAGCCAGCCCCCCCCCCCGGCCGCGGCCCCACGGCCCCGGGGAACACGCGGGACCCCGGGCGCTGGAGCTCCGCGTCCCCCCGCGGCTTTTCCGCGCCCGAGGAAGCGGCTCCGCCGGGCCGGGGCTCCGCTCTGCCCGCTCGCCCCATCCCAATAATTACTATCAATTCCCAAAACTGAAAAAAAAAAAAGTCCCTTAAAAGTGCCGCTGTGCCCGAGCAGCCATCGATCCCCTTTTTTACTTTCCACTTCAAGCCCAGCCGGTTAATCATGTGAAGTACCATTGACTTATCGATCCTTTATGTTTTGTTTTCCTTATATGCCAAGGAAAGAGCCGTGTTTACACGCGTGTAATTTTAATCTCGAAATCTTTATATCCTTTATCCCCCTGCACCCCCCCCCCCCCCCCCAAAAAAAAAGGCCTCGGAAGGAAAATCAGACTTTTCTGCGGCACACGGACGCTCAAAAATGAGAGAACGACAACTTACCATTGCTATACAATAACTGAAGTTTATAATGAATCCCATTGTTAGTTTTTTCATTGTTTGGCTCCTGCAAGCAACGATAAATAATTACATTTAGCATGAAAAATATCGCCCTCCTCCTGCTGCCCATTTTCTCGTCCCTGAAGCGGCTCGGAATTAACAGTTTGCAGAAATTCAGCCCACGGTCACCTCTTTTTTTTTTTTTTTTTTTTTTTTTTTCCTGGTGTGGAGCGCTGATGATGTCATTAGCTCGGTGCAAATATGTCATGTTTTGCCGTTTTCCCGGTGTTTAAAATAAGTCGGGGGCCGCGGCGCTAAGTTTCTAACCCCGGGGTCTATTCGGAGCGGCCGTGAGACCGGGGGGAGCCGCACGTGGCGTGGGCGCCGCTGGAGTGCCGGGAGAGCTGCCGTGCTGGGAATGAGCTCTGCTCCACTCAATTACGCTTAAAAAATTAAAAAAAAAAAAAAAAATTAAGATAACTGGCAGACTTACTTTCTCTTTCTCCACAAAGTCCACAAAAGCTGTTCTCTCAATCTCCACCGGCTGTCCCTGCCTGTCGTACAGAGCTAAGACGAAGTGGAAAAAATTGGATTTTCTGAGATTGGAAGGCGGCTGTTTCTCGAAATGTGCCCGAGCCAGCCCCACGCCGCTGCGGGAGAAAACAAGACAAGGCGTGGGTGAGAGCGGCGGGAAGGGGCGCGCAGGCTCCGCGGCCGCGGGGGGATGCGGGGGGATGCGGGGAGCGCGGAGCGGCGCGGAGCGGGGAGGCTGTAACTGATACGGGGCGGGCGGGGGGGGGGAGTTAAGGGGGGGGGGATTTACGGCCGGGATGAGAAATACAGGAGGAGAAAACCGCCGGGAGAGGATTTGGCAGACGTACCTTTGGGCGGCCGTGTTAGCATCCACTACCCCAGCTGTATGCATCCATGAGCGGACGGGGTTCATCCCACTGCCCAGCGGTTCTTCTTTCATGGTCGTCCCACCTCTTGGTATATTTTCCTGAATCCCAAACATTAAAACAAATTTGGGCAAAACCAGCTCCTAACCAAAAGGGGTTAAAATTGAGGGAAATGTCAGATACGGGGTGGGTTGGTTGTTGCTTGATTTTCTCTCTCTCTCTCTCTCTCTCTCCCTCCTTGGCGACTGGAATATAAGAGATGACTTTACTCCCTGTGATCAGTAGGAGAAAAGCTCAGTTCAAGTCTTGCTTCCTTCTTCAATCTGTCCTGTATTGGCACGACATAAACAATTTACTGAGTACTTCTGTGCGGCGAGTTGGATGGCGTTCCAGTTTGGTGGTTTAAAAAAAAAAAAAAAAAAAAAGAAAAAAAAAAAAAAAGAAGGAAAAAGTATAACTGCAGCCGGCGACACTGCGAGGTGGCTTTTTTTTTTAGGGGGGGAGGGGGGAAAAAAGAATAAATATTTTTGTTGTTGTTGTTTGCAGACGCGCTCAACGTGGTGTCATCCTAGTAAAAACCGGCTCGGCAAAAAAAAAAAAGCTTCAGGACACTGCTGAATCGACCACTTTCTGGCAAGGCTCTCCTGCTCCAAAAGACAAATAAACGGGGGGGAAAGGGAAAAAAAAAAAAAAAAAAAAAAAAAAATCCTGATTACCGCGGAGGTGTTGCCGGGCACACGGGAGAACGGGGCGCGGGCCCGTGGCGGCTCGCGGAATGGACGGAGGCGCGCAGAGCCCGGCCCTCCCTCCCCGAGGAGCGCGCCCCTTCCCCGGGAGCCGGGCCCCCGCCGCCGCGGGAGACGTGGCGTCACCGATGACGTCGCGGAGAGGGCGTGGCCACGCCCAAATATGGAGCGCGGGGTCCGGCGGCGCGCCCGCCCGTTCTGCACACCCCCCCCCCCAACCCACCCACCCACCCACCCACCTTCACCCACCCCTTCCCACCCCCGCCACAGCCACAGCGACGGCGACACGCGGGCCGGGCTGCGCCCCCCGGAGGGGTCACGGCTGACCCCAGCGCAGGGGTCGCGGCGCGGCTCGGGCCGGACAAAGGGTGGGATGCTGGGTGCGCCCCCCGCGCTATAAATGCAGCGCGGACATGGCCAGGGATACCTGTGCCTGAGACTTGGTGTGCACACGCAAAGCCAGCCCCGGCTCTAGGTCCATCTGTGTTTGTGTATCTCCATAGAAATATAGATTTCTGTGTATTTGGTCTGTTTGTATACGTTTTTATATATTGGCATATATGTGTATATTGATATCTATTTGTATATTGATATATAGCTATTTTTATATATTGATATTCTTATATATTGATATTCTCATGTATCGATATTCTCATATATTATATTCTTACATATTATAGTCTTATACATTATATTCTTATATATTATCTTCTTCTATATTATATTCTTATATATTGATATTCTCATATATTCTTATATATTGATATTCTTATATATTACATTCTTATCTATTATATTCTTATCTATATTGATGTTCTTATACATACTGATATTCTTATATATTGATTTTTATACATATTGACGTCTTTTATATATTTACATGTTATATCTGTACATCGTCTCCTCAACTGATGAGCCTTTTCCACCCAGTGTGGGCTACGACTTCCTTGTACTATTATTTTTTATTATTATTATTTTTTGGTGTTTGTTTTTGCGAATTTCCCACGTCCCCGCGTTAATATTTCCCGAACTCGGGGAAAATCGGCGCTCATATCTGAATGAATCGGTGAAAATCGAAAGTCCGATTTGTGTTATCAGGATCCCCTTTCTCCAAGGGGTGAGGGAAAAGAATGGGGGGAAAAAAAAAAAAAAAGGATGTGTTAGAAAGCAATCTATTTTGCTGGTGTTGGGGGTTAATGACTATTGCCAAAGATAAGTGAATTATCAAAGCTGTTGCTCTACCCGATCTCAAAATCCATTACATTGCTGGCCGTCTAATTAAATACGTAAGTATAATAAAATCATATTTTATGACTATTTGAGGGTAATGAGATTAGTCTTTAGAAGCGATCGCCACATATTAAAGATGCCACTGTCTATAGAATGTTAATAACCTTAAATCAAAGTGTATGGAAACTATTCATGAGAAATTAAAAGAAAATTCCTGTATTCATAATCAGCCCGGAGCTTTTGAGGTACAGTAGAGCAGATTACAAACCCAAACACTTTTAACGCGCAGAGAGAGATACCAAAGTTCCCAAACAATGCCATGCTCGCGGTGGCATTTGGTGGCACGGACACATTTGGGGACCTGGAGCCGGCGCCGGGGGCTGCGGGTCCCCCCAGCCCGCAAAATCCTCCCTGCTAAAAATCAGGTAAAAAATGTCCAACACCGCTATTATTGCAAGATATTTCCTCAAATGAACAACGCCGAACTTGGTGCTTCCCCTCCGCTAACGAAAGCTTAAAATCATTTACAGTATCTTTAATTCAGATTACACGCGCCAAGGCGATTTAAATCTGATTACCAAATTAGAAGGTTTTAAAACAAATCCTTTTAAATCTGATACTGTTGACTAAGGAGGGGAGAAAAAAAAAAGTTCCATAAGCCCATCACATAAGGTAACGATCCTGCCCCAGAAAGAAAGGGAGTTTTAAACCTTTTTGACAACAAATGCAGCTGCCCCACTATTTTGGACGATATTAAGCGAAAATGAATGCAAATCTGTGTTCAGAAGCCATCTGGCCAGGAATGGGGGAATCAGCTGCTCCTCACAACAGGCTCTGAGCCTGAATCTATTTCAGCTCATTTTCTAGATCATCTGGTCCTGCACCCAAAGCGTGGAAAATACGGTCTTTATCATTCACCAACTTTATCTTTTTTTTTTTTCTTTTTTTTTTTTTTTCTTTTTTTTTTTGTCACTCTGGCTGGCTGGAGCTGCCGGCGGCCGGGGGAGCCCTCCCGGGCTGCTGCTGCTGCTGCTGCCGCTTCCCGCACCGCCCCGCACGGCTCCCAGGCCGGCATCCCGCGGGGTGCCCGCCCCCGGCGGCTCCTCGCTGTTCGGTGGCTCCGGGAGGGAGGGAGGGAGGGGAGCGGCGGCCGGGCCCCCCCAGCCCCGGGCGGGTTGCGGGAGCGCAGCCCCGGGCTGGGCGCACCTTGCGCGGAGCGGGCAGGGGGTGTGCGCGGCTGCGGGGGGCCGGCCCGAGCCCTCCCGGCTCCGCGGCCCTCCTCCTTTTCCACCTCCTCCTCCTCCTCCTCCTCCGGCGCCAAGTCTCCCTTTTGTGTGAATTTACGGGGTGAGGCTTCAGTGATCCCCCCGCAAATTTGCATTTAAATAGCGACATCAAGCGATGCGCGTGCCACACACCAGCGGGCTCCCAGATGTCACGGCGGAGGAGCTCAGATGGCCGCAGCCCAGCTGTCCCCCGGCCCGGCCCGGCCCCGCTCCGCTCCGCGCCCCCCGCACCGCCCGGCCCGACACGGGCAGCCCCCGCAGCGCGTCCTCCTGCCCCGCACTGGGGGCCGGACACGGAACCCCGCGCTGTGCGCGGCTTAAAACTCACGCTTTTATTCCTACCGCCCTGAGAGTATTCCCTGAAACTTTATTATTTTATTTTTTTCCCCCCTCGGGATAATCCCCTCGGGACTATTATCTCAATCATTTCACTTTTTTTTTTTTTTTTCTTCTCTTCACCTATTATTATTTCTTGTTTATTTCTCATTTCACGGTTTAAATCAACCAAGTTGGAGAGCGTAATTTTGGTAATTCCGCTATTTCCTCGACCCTGGGCCGGCCCTGAGCTGCCCAGCTCCGCGCTTCTCACCGCACAAACTTTCCCAGCGGGAAGTTGCGGTGGGAGCGGCTGCCCCGGCCCCGCTCTCGGGGGGCTCGGCCGTGTCCCCGCAGCTCGCCAAGGTCCATATTTCAATTTAATTGTTGGAAGGCGCCTTCATTACCAACGCGCCGGGTTACACCGGGCGTAATTTATGCCCGGTGTAACCGAAGCAAATCTCTACAAACTCCCGTGCTGCAGGAGGGAGAAATTGGTGTTTTGGGGTAAATTGGTATTTTCAGGTACGGCGGCCCCGCGGCCGCTGCTTCAGGGCGTTCATCCCCGGCCGGGCGCTGATAACGCGGGGGCGCAGCGCGGCGGGGACCCAGCCCGACCCTTGCGCGGGGGGTCGCGCATCCTTGGCCAGGGGTAGAGGCCGAACGCGGCCCAGCAGCGGAGCGGAGAGGAGCGGAGAGGAGCGGAGAGGAGCCGAGGCCGGAGCTGCCGCCGCTGCTTTGGGGCTCCTCGGCCTCGCTGCCAGCCCAGGCCCCCAGAGCCCCGCCACGGGCAGAGCTTGCGGGAAGGGCCGGGACCCCCGCACCGCCCGCCGGCTCCCCTTTCGGGACGGATTCACCCGCGCCGGGCTCATTTCAGAGCTTGGATTCGCATTCCTGAGCATCCCGGGCCCGCTGCGAAGCGCAGGGGGCCAGCGGTGCGCTCCAGCCGCCCGCCCCGCGGGGCGCAGCCGGGCGCGGGCACGGCCAGGGGGGGCTGAGCTGCTCCGCGCCCCGCGCAGGCACCGCAGGGCGGCTGCAGGGCGAGGGGACGCTGTCCCTGTCCCTGTCCCCGGCCGTGTCTGGTGGCCCTGGGTCCCCTCGGCCGGCCGGCCGCGCACCTCCCGCGCTCCTGCGCGGATCCCGGCCAGGCTGAGCGGAGGCGCGGTGGGTCGGGCTCGGGGTCACGGAACTCCCTGTGGGTGCAGGGTTGTTTTATCCAAACTGGCTCTCGGCCCTGCGCTCCCCCCGGCGAGCTCCCGCGGCCCTGCGCCCCGATATTGTTACATCAAAATTAGTTATTTAAAAAAAAAAAAAAAAAAAAGGAAAAAATAAAGGGAAAAAAAGACTTAAACTTCCGCCGTGCCCGAGAGCCAGCCCTGCTAGCCGTGCCCCCAACGGGAGCTTTTCCTCGGGAATAAACTCCCCGCGGGCGCTGCCCGGCTCCCGGCGGCCCGAGGGCGCGGCGCGGGCTCTGCCCTCCCGGTCCCCGCGGGATGCGCGGCCGCGGCCCGGGGATGCTGCGGGGCCGCGGCGTCTCTGCCCCCCGGGGCCCCGGGAAGGGGCTTGGGGCTGCCCGGAGCCGCGCAGGCGGAGGAGCAGCCGCCCCCGCGGAAGAGCGCGGGCGCGCAGCCGGGGCCGCGGGGAGCTGGCGGCCGGACAGGTCCCATCGTGCGGCGGGAACAATATAAACTGACTCCAACTGAACAAACAAGGATCGATCAGATAATTTCAGATATTATAATTGGCTTTAATTAAACACACTTCGTTCTAATTAACTCTGAAATTTTAGCATGCTTTGGGACGTTGGTGTCTGATTTGATATTGTCAGTCCAGATGTCCTAATAAAATTCAATCCTCCACTCAAGACTTCAATATTCACTAAGAACAAAATGCAAATTAAATGTAAAACCTAAAGTATCGCCAAAGGTATAATCAAGAAAGGTGTCTCAAAACTTCTCACTTTTTATTACGCAGTAGTTAGAAAATGCAGATTACATCCTAACAAGACCTCGACTGAATAATAGAAACCTTAACTCTTTCGTGGTCAGGGCTCGCTCTGCCCTGCAGGAATCCGGGAACGTCCTCCGCCAGCGCACGGGAATTACCCGCGGTGCGGGGCTCCCGCACGGACCGGCCGCGGAGAACCGGCGCAGCCCCGCGGTACGGGCCGCTCGCCCCGCAGCACTGGCGGAGCAAAACTTGCCTCTGTCACCAGCACTTTTGTCCCCGAGGCGAGCGGCGGCGGGGCCCGGGGCCGGCCGGGTGAGCAGAGCCCGCTCCCGCACGGCGGAGCTGCGGGAGAGCCCCGGGAGCGGCACCGGCACCGCAGCGCTCGCCCGGCGGGCGGGACGGGGACACCCCGAGGGGGACACACACCGGGGGAAGGTCCCCGTCCCCTCGGCCCCGAACTGCCTGGCCATTTCCCCGCGAGCCACAGCGCTCCTGTAAATAATTCAAGGCTCCGGAGCGGGGCGGCGGCGCGGGGAGCTGCGGGGAGCCCGCCCGGTGCCTCCCCCGGCCGGTGGCCCCGGTGCCGGTCCCGGGGTGCTGCACCGGGGGACCCCCGAGCCGGGCTCGGCGCCAGCACATCGCCTCGCCGCGCTCGCGGAGCTCCAAAAGCCGGGCTATTCCCACATTAAACATTTGTATGTTTTCCATGCTAATGGAGTCACTTAAAGCTGTTGCTAATTTAACTTTTTAAAAAGGCCACAGCGCGGTGATTTGCATTTTCTTTAGGATATTGAAATGAAGGGAAAACTGCTGGGCGGTGAGGCTGCCCCGAGCGTAGCTGGGGGCCATGCCGGAATGAAAACAGGGAAAGAAAAGAAGAAAGAAGGAAACCGCCGCTTCTTCCCGACTGTTAATAAGCAATTTGTCCCGCCGCGATTTACATTGCAAAGACAAACGTGTCGGGGCGCCCGGCCCGGCCGGGGCCCCCCGGGCCGCTCCCCCGCTCCGCTCTGCCCCGACATCACCCCCGCAAGCCGCGCTCCCGCATCCCGCCAGGCGCGCAAATCCCGCGGCCGCGGGCGGCCGGAGGGGGAGAGCAGCGCGTTCCCCTCGCCCCTCGGGCTTGAATTTCCAATGAATTTCCGAACGCCCCGGTCTGGGTAAACAACAAGTGCTGGGCTGGCCGTTTCCCTCGGCAGATCCCCTCTCGCCGCCGCCAAGGCTCTGTAGCGTGGGGACCGTGTGCCATCTACAGGACACTGCGCGGGCGGCCGCGCTCCGCGCCCCCGGCCCCGCCGCCTCCCGCTCCCCCCCGCCACATCCGCCAGCAAACATTGATTATTTGTTATTTCAACTTTTTAATTTTTTTTTTTTTTTTAGCTTCGGATTAAAACTTTGCGGTGATAAAGATTGAGGCGCTGCCCGCGATTTTTGAATTTAATTAATTTTTTTTTTTTTAAGATTAAAAGATGCGAAATGTAAAGATAATGCGATTTGATTTGTTAGTCTAACTCCGCGATTTGAGAGTTGATGTCCCCAAAGACCGGGCGAGCTTTTTCCCTTTATTTATTTTTATTAAAACATCAATCTACTCTGGAGCTGGGTGAACTCAGTTTCACCTAGAGAACATAAAATTCTCCATACCAAGGAAATAAGCACCTTTCATAAATCAACAGTATTCCTGACAGATCGATCAATTTTTGGTTGTTAATCCGAAAGGAGGAGTTTTAATTGCTTTCTGCCTTTTAGCCCGGCCACCTCGGCGCGGCGGCTCCGGCAGCGCTCGGCTCTCCCCTTCTGCACTCGGGAGGGGGCAAAAAAAGCCCCGGAGACCCTTCCGCGCCGCCGAGAGCCCGCGCAGCGCCGCGCAGCATCCCCGCCGCGCTACCTGCGCGCAAGCGGCCGGGATGCGCAAAGCCGAGGGACGGACGCGGCCGTGCAGGGGCGCGCAGGATGCGCGCAGAAACCGCGGGCGGCGGCTCCGGCTCACGGCCCAGCCCAGCCCAGCCCGGCCCGGCCCTGCCCGTCCCAGGTAAGCGGAGGCTCCGCCGCTCTCGCCCCCCGCCCGCGCCCCCTTCCCGCAGCCCCGCGCGCGGGGAGCCGCTTACCTTGCGCGGGTGCGGCGCGGAGGGCAGCGCGCACGGCGGAGGGGGACGCGGCGGAGTGTGCGGAGCTCCCCGCGCTTTAATACACTTCTCAGGCAGCGCAGCCCGGCGCTGCGCGGCGCGCAGCAGTGCGCCAGCGCCCCCCCGCGCTCTCCGCTGCGCGGGCGGGGGCGGGCGGGAGGCGCGGGGCGCCCGCGGGGGCGGAATCGACGGCGCGGCCCCGGGGGGGAGCGCAGGGAAAGGGGGGCGAGCCCCGACCTGGGGCCGTCCCGGGCCGCCCGACCCCGCCGCGCATCCCCGCGCCCCGTCCGCTCCGTCCCGGCACGCCGCGGGTTCCCGTCCCGCATCCCGCGGAGCTGCCCCGCGCCCCGGGCCGCGGAGAGACCGCCCGGCCCCGCGTCCGAGCGGCCAAGAGCTCCAGGAACGCAACAGGATGCGACCCCCGGGGATGTCCCGCGTGGGAACTCACCGCTCCTGGCTCCGCCGAGGCGCCGCTCGCATCTTTCCAACTCTTTTAATTCCCCCTCTCCGGCCGGAGCCGATGCCCAGCGCCCACCTCCTCCATCATACTGGGGCGGAACTGGCGGCGCTGGGCTCCCAGAACTTCCCGGCTGCTTTGCGCTTTGATTTGAAGCGCGGGCGGCCGTGCCGGCGATGCGCAAAGAACGCGACTGGCTGCGAGAGATTTTATTTTGTTTATTTCTGCTCTTCCTTCCCCTCCCTCTCCCAGTTTAGTCCAGGAACTCCCGCAGCATTGGTTAATCCTCGAGGAGGGATAACTGCTGAGATCTTTAGCGAGCTCTCCGCTTCTACGGATACTTCCTAGAGCTCCAGCAGCTCTGTGAGGGATGGGCAGCTACAAGATGTGAAGGTATTTAGAAAAAAAAAAAAAAAAGTAGCGGTTTCCAAGTCAAGCAGATTCCTGCAGGGAAGTGAAGCCCGGGTTTAGGACTGGAACTATATTTATGAAAAATAAACCTATCGGTGTTGGCTTTGCTTATAAATTCAGGGAACTTTCACCCCCAGGTTTGTTCTGACGGCAGCTGCTCTCTGGTTTGGGTTTAATTTGTACAATGAAGGGTTTTAGCAGCTGGGAGAGGGGGGAGGCTGCAGGCAACGAGACAGGAGCTCGGATTTGGTGTTTGGAGGATGTCAGAGCCGTGTCTGGGGTGGGCATGGGGGTAGTGGCCATGGTCAAGGCTGCCCCGTGCACAGGTGAGCCCCACAGAGCTGCCTCTGGTCAGGGCAACCTCACGGGGTTAATTCTGTTCTGTTCACCCACAGACAAGCTCAGCTGCTGCTGAAAAACAGCTGCCCAGATGTGCTGCAGGCGGGGAAAATTTGGCTTAGCCCTAGAAATGACAGCACAACTCTGGTCCTACTCCCCAGCGTCCTGGGACATCCCCAGCACAGGGATGGAGCAGCACGGAGCTCCCTCAGCTCAGGGCTTGGGGAGGGGGTTCCATGTCTGGGCTGGGCTAGGAGGGCGGCCCTGAGGTCTGGGGACCCAGCAGGAATCGGCCAAAGGGGTCTTAGAAGGTCCCACGGGTAACTAACTGAGGGATTTGGGCTTTAACAGTTTTACAATATCCTGAGTGCAGGGGTTGGGCCATTCAGTTCGTATAAATGCCTGGAAAATGGTGGGAAATGCACACACTTTGAAAAGTTCTCCTGACTGGAGAGGCTAAAATGTCTCTGTGGGCTCTGTGGAGTCAGCAGGGATGAAATCAGGAGGCAGAGCCAGGGAGAGCCGGGTGCTCCAGGCCCGAGCCCAACACCTCCCCACAAAGCAAGGAACGTTGTGCTGGAAAAAAGTGGGAACTTGCTTTTATTTACAGCTACTCCCTCCCGCATGGACGCTGAGGTGCTGTCTTTTTGAGAAAATCGCTGTCCACAAAATATTTATCAAGCAGATTCCTCCAGAGCCACGTGATGTTCCCGAGGCTGCAGGGATGCTCTCCCCAAAATCTTCCCCCGCCCCGTTTTTGTTACATCCCCCCCCCCCCACCCAGAAAGAGCTGTAAGGCTTGGAAATTAATTGTTCCCCTCTCTTTCTGTCACCAATCCACTTTTTCAATATTTCAAAACATCCTATATATTTTTCTCGTGCTCGTGCTCCTCGGAAATGAAAGGTCGGTGCTGCTGCAGCCGTTCCAGGCAGCAGCGCTGGGGGTTAAGCGCTTTATGGGAAGTGTCAGGGATGTAAGAGGACATTGACTGGAGCGCTGCCCCTTCCTTAAGGATCTGTCTTTGTGCTCGGAGCCCTCCTGGCAGCGGGGGCGTGGGGTGGGAGGGAGGTCACTCCTCGTGCGACTTCGAGAGAGGATGTGGCAGCAGCTCCCAGCAGGGACCACGCGGCAACCTAAAAATAAAAAAAAAAAATAAAAAAAAATAAAAAAAAAAAAAAAAAAAATCCGCCGCCCCGGGGCGGGCTGTCAGGCGTGCGGGAACGCGGAGTTAACCCCCAGCTCCCGGGGATTCCAGGAGAAAACAGCGGCCACGGGGAATGTTCGCCTCCAGGCCGGCCCCAGCGTGCCCCGACCTGCTGGTGGAGACAGGTGGAGTGAGAGAGAAGGACGTGAGCACTCGGGAAAAATAAACAGCGGCCAGAAGAATATCGAATTTAAATGTTGCTAGCGGAGAACTCCGCCGGCAGACTCTGCTGGAAATTATCTGAGACACCACGGCACAAAAATGCTTCCTTTTCACGAGGCAAATGATCTAATCAAGATGTATGTGCATGACAATGCGCTCGCAGGGAGAGAAAGTCGGAGTTATCTGCTTCAATTACGGCACTTCCCGTGTCCCTGTCCTGGCAAAGGATGAGAATAATAAATATAAACCAGTTTTTTCTGAACCTGTAACTGAGTTGAGTAACTCAGCTCCCATTGAGCCGCACGTGAAGTATGTAAAAAAAAGAAGTTGCCAGGTAAAAATATTGTGAATATTCCAGAGGAATGAAATAGGAAATGAAATATTAAATATTATATGAAATGCTGGCTTGCAGCCAGCGGTGTCTTAATATCCAACAGGACATAGGGATGTGCCCATGAGGGAGAATTAATTGTGAGCCCTTGGCATGAGAATTGAAATCGGAGAAGGTTTTTGGGAAGTTGATATCCTAGAATCGATCATGGAATCACAGACTGCTTTGGCTTGGGAATGACCTTCAGGATCCTCCAGTTCCAAACACGTGGACAGGGAGGGACTGGATCCCACCCGTGTCCATCAAAACGAGGGCACTGCTGGAGAAATCCTTCCTTTCCCTGCTCCTCATCCCAGCCCTGGATGTCACCAGGGCTGGGGCACCCCAAGGCTCGGGCACCTCATCCCAGGCTGGAAGGACGTGGGGGTGCAAAGCTCCTGCTGGATTCCTGCAGGCACATCCCAGAGCAGGGAGGCACCCAGGTGGATCCCACTGCTCCAGAGGTTCTTTCCTTCCCTTCAGGTATTGCTATCCATAAATTATGGAGAGGGCTGGAATTCCTGTTGGAGCAGCTTCCTGGAGAAATGAACTTTGGCTGAGCACAAATAGCACATAAAGCAGGGAAGGAGATAAAAACCCATGCAGGCCTCGGTTTCCTTTGAGGTAAAACGAATGATCCCAGGTGTCAGCACCTCAGAGACCTGACCAGGTATGGTTTGAACTCACTAAATAATGGATTTTATTTTGTCTGCTTTCTTTTGGGTGGAATTATAGCCACAATCTGTTTTCCTGCTCCATTTCTAGCAAGCGAAATCTGTGTTTTGCTGCTTGAATTTAGTTCACAATCAGGTGCTCAGGTTTTATAAGGCTCAGATTTTTTATCTGTTGGAGTTCTAGAAATTATGTGTGATGGAGGTAAGAGCTTATTTATTATTTATTGCTTTTATTGTAGTGTAATAGCTGTGAAGTTTAAACATGAAATAAACTAAGAAAAGAAATCCTTATGCTCCGTGTATCAGCACAGAAGTGAAGCTGGCCAGGCTGACATCACAAACCCAAAAAGCAAGAATTTTGGGGATATTTCCATTAATTCATCCTGATCATTAGCAGTGCCAAAGGGTGTTTGTGACCTGCAGTGCTCCATCCCAGTGATCTGCTCAAAAGTAACACTGCAAAGACACTTCACTTGTTTATTTATTTCTGAAGTGATAGGTTTATCTCCTAATTTTGTTCTTGTTTCCCAGCTTTTTATAGGACTCTTGGACAGTTTATAGACAGCAGCTGACACCTGTAAAATTCACCTGGAGCTGTTCAGCAGTTTAAAACACCTCAGTGCAATTTATCCAGAACTCTCCATGCACAAAAAAGGCAAAAATTGATTGGAGTGGCTGAGGAACTCTCCTGTCCTGTCTTTAAAAAGTGGATATAAAGCTGTCAGCTTTTACAGCCGCCCTCACACTGCTTCAGTCAAGCAGAGCTTTGGAGGGGAGATTCCTTTCCCAGCCTGGAGTCAGGTCCAGGGCAGGGATGGGGTGTGAGGCAGCTCCTGCAGCATCAACTTCATCTGCATCATCTGCATCTGCATCACCTGCATCACCTGCATCTGCATCTGCATCTGCATCACCTGCATCACCTGCATCTGCATCTGCATCTGCATCACCTGCATCACCTACATCATCTGCATCACCTGCATCACCTGCACCTGCATCCCTTCCTGAGGAAAGCACCAACCTCTCAGCCCTGCTGGGTTTTAGTTTTATTAATAAATTCAGATTAGAAAAGTAATAGATATAGAAGAGGGGAAAAAAAATCTGATTTTAGCACTTTGAGAGCTTTGGCAGTGCCAGGCTGCTCCACCAGGGCTCTGTGCAGCCCAGGCTCAGGTGATCCAGGCAGGGGTTTGGGTTTTGGTGGCTTCCCAGGACAGGCTCCAGCACACATTCCTCAAGTTATTTGTGGGTTTTAGCATCTTAAACTTTTTTTTTTTGCACAATACACAAAGGGAGAAAAAATACTATATACAAGGTGCTCTTTATTTGTCCCTTGGCATCCTGGAGAAAAGGAGGCTCAGGGGGGCCCTTGTGGCTCTGACAGGAGGGGACAGCCGGGGGGATTTGGGATCTGGGAACAGGGACAGGAGGAGAGGGAACGGCCCCAGGCTGGGCCAGGGGAGCTCAGGGTGGAGAGCAGCAGGAATTTCCCCATGGAAAGGGTGGGCAGGGATTGGAAGTGCCCAGGGAGGGTTGGATCCCCATCCCTGGAGTGTCCCAGCAATTCCTGGAGGATTCTGAGTGCTCTGGACAAGGTGGGGATGGGCACAGCTTGGCCTCGATAATCCTGGAGTTGTTTTCCAACCCGACGGATTCTGGGATCTCTCCCTTAAAGCTGGTATTTCCAAACTGCCCCAAATATTCAGCAAGGTCAGTAATTCAGTATTTGTTTCCCTGGAAGCTGAGAGCTCCCAGACCGAGACGCTGCAGCTCCTGCAAATCCGGGTAAAGCCCGGAATCCCGGGCTAATCCCAGCACTCACAGCCATGTCAGGTTTGATCACCTGCTCAAAGCTCCCCCTCCCTGGGCATTCATCATCTCTCAGACGGGAGCAGGCAGCCATCCTTTACTCCCTCATGCCACATTTCCATGAGCATTATGTATTTCCGAGCCATTTTCCTGTATGGATATGCCAGGAATTGTGTGCAATATTCCAGAATGGTTCCAGCAGTGGTGCACAGGGGAACATTCCAGCATTAACCACCTCTCACCTCGCCCATTACTCTGTTTCTTCTCCTCACGTAGAGCGGTGCAAGGAGCATCTGATTTCCTGTTTAAGTGCCCTATAATCACTTGTTACACATAACAGCACACCTCCTCTTAATGCCCCAATCCTGCGAGCTGCCATCTCCACAGGCTTCAGCGAGTCCCTGTAAAACACTGAGCCCACCAGACCCAATCCCTGGAATAAAACATCCTGAGGGCTTCACCAAACCCCCCCCGGATGTGGACACAATTTAAAATATTTATTTTAGAAAGGTGAGTTATGGAGAATGCACAACAACCCTGGGCAAGTTTTCCTCAGCAATTAATTAATGCTAATGCAATTTTCTCTTTATTTTCTATAGCAGCTCCTCATTGCACCTCGTGCTCTGACTGCCCTGGCCAGTGGGATTTGCTGCTCAGGGAATTCCTTGTGGATTTTGGATCCAAACACAAACCAGACGAGCTGCTGGGTGCCCGAGCTTGGATGGATGAGATCCCAGCTTGGAAGGAACAATACTTCAATCAAAAGTTTAAATTACCGTATTTATTAATTTAAGAGGACTCTGCAGGTGCCCCCTGAGTGTCCTGAGCACAAGGCTGGGACCCAGGAGGATCAGAAAGGATCTTCTTGCCCTCTGAAACTCCCTGCAAGGAAGGTCTGGGTGAGGTTTGGTCTCTTCTCCCAAGACAAGAGGAAACAGTTTCAAGTTGTACCAGGGGAAGCTGAAATTAAATCTTGGGAAATTTCCTCGTTGTCCAGCCCTGGCACAGCAGTCCAGGGCAGGGGTGGAAGGATTTCAAAGCCCTGTGGATGTGGCATTTGGGGACATGGGGCAGTGCTGGGGCTCAATGACCTGGCTGGGCTTTTTCCAGTTCTGGGCTCCTGTGACTCTCAGTGTCCCCAGTTATGCAGCACCCAGGGACCCCCCCAAAATCCCCACCCTGGGGCTGCAGGGGTCGATTGGGTCAGGAATAGCCAGGTTTGGGTTCCTTCAGGGCTGTGCCAGGTGCTGCTCCTCACTCAGGAAGGGCAGGGTGTGCCCAGGTGGGGGCAATAATCCCAGCCAGGATTTATTTGGGGGGTCCTGCCTGGCTAAAGCCCCTCAGAAGGGGCTGCTCCTGGTGGAGCATGTTCCCTGGTGTACAAGAGGAGCTGTGCAGGCAGAGAAGCCTCTGTGTGTGAGGATCCCAGGCTCAGGAAGAGTTTCCTGTGCTGGAGGATGTATGAGGATGTGCTGAGTAAGTGAAATATTGGAGCATCAACCTTGGCTGTTTTAAACCCACTATAACCTCTGAGCTTTGTGATGTATGCAGGGATTCTGATTTTTTGGGGGTTTTTGGGAGATTATAATTTGGGCAGGATGGTTTTTTTCCCTCACATCCCCTCCCTGGAGCTGCTGGGAGCTCAACCATTCCCTGGGGGCACAGCCTGAACCTCTGGGTGCTCAGAGGTGGGGTACCCCCTTTTTTGGGGAGCACTTGCAGGTTTGTGCTCCAGGTGATGTGGGCAGCTTGATGTGAGTGTCTGAGAGCATAAAAAAACTCTTTAATTGGGATTTAATTTACATATTGAGACCTTGTGTGAGCTCCTATTGCTGGCTCTGAGGAAAGCAGCCCCTGTGTGTACAATAATGTGCCACTTTTTAGTTAACATGCTCTAAATTATTATTTTTGAGGCTGATGTGAAGCTGGGAGGGGGCTGCTGGAAAGTCCAGAGAAGGTTTTGGGGTGCCTGGATCTGTCTGGCATAGCCAGCCTTCCCAAAATGGGTTAAACCCCTCCCTGTGTACTTAAAAGTTGTACTTAAAATTCAGAAGTTCAATGTGGATTAATGCACAAAATGCACAAAAAAAAAAAAAAAATTAAGGGAAACAGAGAAATCGGGAAGCAAATTGCTGCTACTTTTTCCCTCCTAAATGCTTGAAAAAAAATTAAAAAAAGAGAAATGTCTTCCTAAGGCTGGTTTGGAGCCTGGAGCAGAGCTGTGGGGGGAGCAGCCCATGGCAGGGCTCTGCAGGCTCTGTCCCAGGCTGTGCCCACAAATCCAGAGTGGGATCTTGCATTTACAGCTGGAATCCCTCAGGGATGTGAACTTAGGGCTGTAATTCCACGGTGGTGAGGCCAAAGTCAAGAAATATCTTTTCTGGGCTTTGTAAGAAAGCCCAAGTGCCCATTGTGGGTGTTCTCTGGCAGCAGCTGGGACACTCCAGCCCTGGCTGAGCTCTGAGCAAACCCTGCCGCAGATAATTTGGGAAAGAGGGGAAAAGGAGCTGCTTCCACTCAGGAATTGGAATTGTGGAGTAAAATAAATCACCGTGCTGAGATGAAATTACTTGATGCAGAAATCAACTGCATTATCTTGAAGTAGTGTCAGAAATGTAATTAAATTTAAAAGAAGATTTTCCTGAAGCTCTTGAAGTTGAGTAAATATAAAAGTACAATTGGTAGAGCTGCTGCTGGAGAGAAGTCATGTCCTGAAATCCTGGAGTTCATGTGTGACCCCAGGCACACTGAGGTGGGCTGGGTCCCTCCCTTGCACTCAGGAGCATCACCTGGTGCTGCTCAGCCAGGATGAGCAGCTCTGATTATCCCTCCTGGAAAGTGAGATTTCAAATTCCTGCGTTGTTACAAATGGTATTGTGGGCATTAATATAGGAGCCACACTGTGAATAAGGTGCATGACCAGTGTAGGGGAAATACTGGATTTATTTTACTAAAAAGATAATGAAAGTAAAGAGAAGGATATTTATTTTCTGTGGGATTGGGAGCAGGCACTGGCAGAGACTTTGTTTACCATTTCACACACGTGTTGATGGCAATATCTCTGAATTATCTGATGCCTGAAATGAGCTGGGTGTCACTGCAGGGAAATTATCTGCACTTTCAGAAGCTCCACTTGATTTGCTTTTGGAAGTCAGCTTAGATTTGACGGGATCTGCCTGATCCGGGTTGTTTTGGGTGCTAATTGTAATCCTCCAGCAGGGAGGCTTCAAGATCTGCTGCAGGTGTCCCAGTAGTTCCTGTTAAAGGATGAAAACATCGATGTTTACAGGCTCTGTCTGCCTCCTCGTGCTGCTGGAGAGAGCCGGGGGATGGAATCTGGGATGCGATCAGGGATGTGATGCTATCAGGGATGGGATGTTATCCGGGATGTGATTTTTATCCAGGATGCTATCAGGGATGGGATTTTATCTGGAATGCTATCAGCGATGTGATTTTATCCTGGCTGCTAGCAGGGACGGGATTTTATCCGGGATGCTTGCAGGGATGGGATGCTATCAGCGATGTGATTTTATCCAGGATGTGATCAGGGATGGGATGCTATCAGCGATGGGATATTATCAGCGATGTGATTTTATCCAGGATGTGATCAGGGATGGGATGCTATCAGCGATGGGATATTATCAGCGATGTGATTTTATCCAGGATGTGATCAGGGATGGGATGCTATCAGCGATGGGATATTATCAGCGATGTGATTTTATCCAGGATGTGATCAGGGATGGGATGCTATCAGCGATGGGATATTATCAGCGATGTGATTTTATCCAGGATGTGATCAGCGATGGGATATTATCAGCGATGTGATTTTATCCAGGATGTGATCAGCGATGCTCTCAGTGATTTTATCAGGCTTTGCAGCCCTGCCATCTACCGGCTGCTTCCCTGAAAGCTCTCGGCTCTGCAAGCCCTCCGAGAAAGCGTTTAAACTTCTTAAACTACCAGAGGGGAGATTGAGATCAGGTGTAAGGAGGAAATCCTTCCCTGGCAGGGTGGGCAGGGCTGGCACAGGGTGCCCAGATTTGCTGTGGCTGCCCCTGGATCCCTGGCAGTGCCCAAGGCCAGGTTGGACATTGGGACAGTGGGAGGTGTCCCTGCCATGGCAAAAGGAAAATTTGAGGATGATCTTTAAGGTCCTTTCCCACCCAAACCAGGCTGGGATTGTTCACCTGGGCCCCGCTGCTGCTCCCAGCCCTGAGCTCTGGCTGTCCCTCATTCCCTGCCAGCACAGGGATCAGTTGTTCCCCTGGGCTGTTTCCAAGCCTGTGTGGACAGTGGGCTCAGCGAGGGCTCCCTGAGCCGAGGCACAGCGACAGTGACACAATGGCACAGTGGGAGGGACACAGAGCTCCAAAGGTCACTCCTGCAGCTGCTGTGGGAGTTTCAGCACACGCAGCCCTCGGTGTTCCCCCTGCCCTGACCATGGCTGCTTCTGCCAGGGCAATGGCAGCTGGCCCCAAACTGGGTTTTACTGGGATTTGCTGAACTCGGTGGATGTTCTGCAAGAGCAAAGATCGCACCAGGCTGTGATGGGAAAGAGGATTAAAGGCAGAGTGGCAGCACCTGCACGCCCTGCCTTGGTGCTCCCTGCCCTCCTTGAGCCTTTCCTTGGCTGCACCCCCTGCTTTTGGCACTGCCAGTCCCTGCTGGGGTATCACAGTGCTTTGAGAAGAGCCAGCCCAGCTCACCCAAGTCCTTGCAGAAGGAGGAAGCAATAATTCTTTATTTAAAAGGGATTACAGCTTGCTGATGTAAATGACTGTAGCTCTTGATTTGATCATGGAGCTGAGGGCTCTGGGAAGGCTCAGTGGCAACTGGAGCCTTCTGCTGCTCAGGGGAGAAGTGGCCGTGGGGCTGAGGGGGACCTTGGGGTGGGCTCAGGGAGGTTGTGCTCAAATTCAGCTTTGCAGGGTGGGAGGAAGCAGAGCTGGGTCTCTGTGGCAGGGGAGAGGCTGAACCTGCACCTGGCCCTGGGCTGTGGAGCCTCAAAATCCCTGGGGCTGGAAAAGCCCTCCCAGATCCAGGCTGTGCCCCAGCCCAGAGCACTCAGAATCCTCCAGGAATTGCTGGGACACTCCAGGGATGGGGATCCAACCCTCCCTGGGCACTTCCAATCCCTGCCCACTCTTTCCACGGGGAAATTCCTGCTGCTGTCCCCCCTGAGCTCCCCTGGCCCAGCCTGGGGCCGTTCCCTCTCCTCCTGTCCCTGTTCCCAGATCCCAAATCCCCCCGGCTGTCCCCTCCTGTCAGGGAGTTGTGCAGAGCCACAAGGGCCCCCCTGAGCCTCCTTTTCTCCAGCCTGAGCCCCTTCCCAGCTCCCTCAGGAATTCTCCAGCCCCTTCCCAGCTCCCTCAGGGATTCTCCAGCCCCATTCCCTGCCCTGGACACTCTCCAGCCCCTCAATGTCCTTCTGGTCCAGAGGGGCCAGAATTGGATGCAGCATTTAAGGTGTGACCTCACCAGTGCCAAGTACAGAGGGACAATCCCTGCCCTGGTCCTGCTGCCACATGATTTTTATAAGAAGAGAGTATAAAAATGTCCTTTCCTTGGACTCTGCTTCCTTCTGAAGTTCCATATTACTGTGTGCTCTATTTTCCTTCTTTGAAATCAGCTGTTCCCAGTGCAAGGCTTTTCTTCCAGCTATGTGTTAAACTGGGCACTGGGGTCATCCCTGTGGTCCCCATACTTTTTTTTCCTAGAGATTGTAGGGAGAATTCCTGTGGGGATAATGCTTAAAAAGGAGCAATTCTTCTCCCTGCTCCCTGTAATTTTGGCACCACTGTGCTCCCCATGGGAAAACCTTCCCTGGGAGCTGTTGGCTCCTGCATTCCTGGAGCTCTCCCCGTTACCCAGCTCTTCCTGGAACAACTCTTTGCAACTGAGTGAAGCACTGGTCCCACCAAAATCAATGCAATCGACTGCCCAGCCCTGATGTATTAGTCCTGCAGAATTACAGCTCTCAGCTCTCACCCCCAGAGATGCCATGGGAAAAGCTTTTAGTGGCAACCACTGAATTCCTGCCCAGCCCAATTCCTGCTCTGCCGTGCCAGACACAGCCCCCAAGCCCAGTCAGCTGCTGCTGTGAGTGTGTGTGGCACAGAGGATCCAAACTGCTTAGGAAGATCAAGCCCTTGTTTGTAAAGGCTTAAAAATATCATCTCACCAAGCAGAGGCTGGAATTTCCTGGGCCTTATGGGTGAGGATGCTCAGCCTCGGCAAAGGGGGTGGTGCTGCTGCAGCTTGGGCTGTGTTTGACCTGGAGCATCAAAAAACTGCTCCCAGGGCATCCTGCACCCTGCCAGGGGCTCCTGGCATCACCCAGAGCTGTGCCTGTCCTGCTGCTGGGCAGGGACCACCCCAGGGGCTCTCCTGGGCATCTCTGCTGGGGGTGGCTTTGGAAGGTGCATCCACCCCAATCTGCCCATTCTGTGCTGCTCCATAACAAATTCGGGCTGCCAGGACAGCCAAGGGCACTGTGGGTTGTCAGTTTGAAGCTTTGAATCGCCCAAATTAACCCATCACACAATCGCGATGATCAGTTCAAAATGTTCAGCTTTTGACTGCAACAGTTAATTTTAATTTTTTTGTTTGTTTGTTTCAGACAAATCTTCCTGCACGGTTTGCTGTTTGTGTGGCTGGAGGGATGGCAGCGAGGGTGGGGACACAGCATCTCCTGTGAGGGGACATCTGTGGATGTGGTGGGACACCTCTGGACATAGTGGGACACATCTGGATGTGGTGGGACACCTCTGGACACTGTGACTAGCTGGTGATGGCAACCCCAGTTTGTGCTGTCACCCCGGTGCCCTCCTTGCCCTGCCAGCCCCGTGGTGGCTCTGGCTGTCCCCAGAAAGGCCGTGGGCACAGGGTGGGCTGTGCCTGTGGGAGCTGCCAGACCTCCCACGGCGGTTCCTGTAAACATCTGTCAATATTAGTCACATATTCCAGCTTTTTAATTGATCACGCTGCCTCCCTGTACTTGGTGGTTTTTTTCCAGGGTTTTCCCATAATAATGACTCCTAATGAAGCTGATTATGTCTCCCATAAGGAACATTAATAGAGGAATGCATTGTTCTTAAGGTACAGCTCTGCATCGAGTGAGCTGGAAGGAGCAGGGGATGCTGAGAGCTCAGCACAGCCCTCGGGCAGCCCAGATCTACAATCCCAGACAGGGTTGGGTGGGAAAGGACCTTAAATCCCACCCAGAGCCACCCCAGCCATGGCAGGGACACCTCCCACTGTCCCAGGTGCTCCAACCCCAATGTCCAACCTGGCCCTGGGCACTGCCAGGGATCCAGGGCCAGCCAGGAATCTCAGCCCAGCCTTTCACAGGGAAGATTTCCTTCCCAAAATCCATTTAAATCTCCACTTTTCCAGAGGGAAATCACTCCTTGTGAACCTCCCAGTGAAAATCCCACATTCCAGCCTGGTACTGGACACTTCCAGGGGCACCTTCCCCACCATCCCTGGCGTGCTTCACTACTCCGAGGTGCAAAGGAGGAGTAAGGGATGTGGAACAGGCGCTGTTGTTCTTTCTCAATCCCGCAGGTATCGCATCCGTCCCCTTGCGAATCCCCGAGCATCCGGCCACAGCCTCCTGTGCGTGCTCCCTCTGTAAATCCCCCCCCCCCCCCGAAATTTGGGATGTTTTTTTCCCCCCCTTTCTCCACGCGGGGAAACGTTCCATCGGAATGGCTGTGAAATGCAAATCTCCGCTCCCTCCGCCGTGCGCTGATTACGGGCTCATTAAAATGCGTAACCCAAAAAAACTCTCTCCCCTCATTACGGAGCTGTGCTCTGTATCACTGCACGCTATAAAGCAGCTGCGTGTTGGCTCTTTGATATTGGAAACCCTATTGTCATTAACCTCATTATGACAATACTCCTTTATGATATTTGAAGCGCCTGCCTTTCAAGGAGGATGCTAGAAGGGTGATAATATTTTGCTGTTTTGCATAATGCAAAGTGTGGAGGGATGGGGGGGGTGGGAAACAGGCGGCAGGAGATGAGGAGACTTGGATTATTTATTAGTATCCTCGGGAAAGGTTCTGCTTCTGGAAGTTGAGACACCAGTAAATGCTTGTGTTTTGGACAGGGATCTCTCAGCAGGTGGAAAAAATGGAAAATGTGGGTTTTACCCCAAAGTTTTGTGTTGCTGTGGATAAATGACCTGAGTTATAGGAGACCTGAGGTGGTGCATTGGGAATTTCTGAGGTGCTAACCCCACGTGGATCACTCTCCCCTGAACTTATTCTTGCTTGTTGTAGGCTCCATCCTGAAGAAATATCCCCTGAACACGGTAATTCTTCTAATCAGGAAAGTTCTTCTAGTTTTTACAGGTTTTTAAACTTTTTTTTTCTTTTTTTATCTTGACTTTGGGAGGAGCTGGAGCTACAGGTAGTGTCCAATGGGCAGACACACCTTGGATCTGCACAACTGCAAATGTTTGTTCTCTTTCCTTGCAATCCTTAATGCTCCCGTTTTTACTGGGCTGGATCCTTCATGGAAACCTAATTTTGGGCTTGGGGTTTTTGTTTCCATATCTCAGAAAGAGAAAAGGAACAACTGGAGAGGGTTCAGTGCAGGGCTGGCACAGAGGTTGTGGAGTCTCCTTCCCAAGTGCAGGTGATCAGAACCCACCTGGATTTGATCCTGTGCAACCTGCTCGGGGTGAAGCTGCTCTGGCAGGGCTTGGAGCAGAGAATTGCCAGAGTTCCTTCCAGCCCAGCCCCTCAGGGATTCTGAGCAGGGCAGCAGAGGTGTGGGCAGTGCTGCATCCTCCCTCCTTTTCACGGCCTCAGGGGAGCTCAGGGGGGACAGCAACAGGAATTTCCCCATGGAAAGGGTGGGCAGGGATTGGAAGTGCCCAGGGAGGGTTGGATCCCCATCCCTGGAGTGTCCCAGCAATTCCTGGAGGATTCTGAGTGCTCTGGGGACAAGGTGGGGATGGGGCACAGCTTGAACTCGATCCGGAGATCTTTTCCAAGCTCAGCAGTTTTTGCCACCCTTAACCAGCATTTATCACCAGTCAAACACCACAAGTTCCAAACCAGAGCAGGATTCAGAGCCAGGACCTTCCCTGGCATCCCCTGCTGTGGCTGAGGCAGCTCTGAGCTCTCCCTCTCGGGTGGTGAGGAGGGCAGCAAACCCCACCCAAGCCCTGACGCCTCCTTCCAGCCCATTCCCAAACTTCGGGGCTGTTTTGTTGACGCTGCACAAGCGATGCTGCATCTGCATTTCTGATTGGGAATGCCTCTTTCCATCCGAGTGCACTCCAGTTCGGCTGCCTCCTCTCTGGGGTGAATAACAAAGAGCATGCCAGTTGTCTGGAGGAGCAGAGGCTTTCTGAATCACAAAAGAGCCCATTTGATCAGAAAATCTAATAATGTGCAACACTTTTGTGAACCAAACCCTGTGTGACCAGCTGGAACTTTGAAAAATTTCACAAGAAGCCGTGGGGACAATTAATCACAACAGAGGCAACTTTTATGCAATTTCTGAACCAGCATGGAGTTACATAATCAGTGCAAGGGCAAGGAGGGCTGGGGATGCTTTAGGGGAGGAGATTTTGTGTACAGACAGTTTGTCCAATGACAAACAGGGAGAGCCAGGGTGTTTAGCTCCCATCAGCAGCCTCAGCTCACATTAAAGACACATTAAACAATTTATCCTTTCCGTGGTTTTGTCCTGGATGTGGTTTCCTCAAGATTTTGGAGCACACGTGCAGGACTTGCTGGCTGTGGCTGCTCTGCACAGCAACGAGACATCAGTGATCAAACAGTGATTTAAAACATGTTAAATTTGGGAATTAATGTGATTCCAAGTGTTTTTCTGATGACAGGTCTGCCAAACGTCCAGCTCCCCGATTGTGCTGGGTTGGACATCTCATATTTCACTGTACATTACAGGAGAGCCTCAGGAGCCCAGTGATATTCCAGGAAGGCAACTGTGCAGAATCCCAGAGTCCCTGAGGTTGGAAAATCCCTCCCAGACCATCGAGCCCAAGCTGTGACTGATCCCCACCTTGTCCAGGAATTCCTTGGACACCTCCAGGGCTGGGGACTCCAAACCTCTCTGGGCAGCCCCTGCCAATACCTGACCACCCTTTCCATGAAGAAATTCTTCCTGATATCAAAAGATACGTAATCATTAATTAATTATTTGGGGTGCTGGAGGGAGAGCTCTTCCCTGCATGTTTAATTCTGGGGCTGGTGGGCAGGAGGGGCCTGAGGGTGAGGAAGTTGAGGTGCTCAACCCTTGGGCTGTCCCATCCCACCACAAACTGGGGCTAATTGTGCCAGATTTGGACAATCTGCTCTGGCAGGGAGTGTCCCTGTTTGTGGCAGGGGGTTGGACAGGATGGTCCTGGAGGTCCCTTCCAACCCAACCCAACCCAGTCTGTGCCCCAAGAGCCATCCAGCTCTTCCATGGCCGTGGGTTATCCATGCAAATTTCACAAGATATCAAACTCTACCCCCTTTATTAATTATTCTCATCCAAAATCACTTATTTGCACAAGCCAGCCCCACTCCTGGCTCCTTCAGAGTGCTGCTGGGGAGGGAGGGATGGCTCTGCTGCTGGTACCCCTGCAAACATCCTTTCATTTCCTGCATGCAGGTTAAAATCCTGCATTTCAGCTCTTTCTTCTCTTTCCTTTTTAGCGAAATCTGCTTAAATTTTGAAATAGGTTCTTGAACAGCTCCAAAGGCCCTCCCTGGTGAATTCCTGCACCATTAAGGCTGCTCTTTACGGATGTTTCCCGTTCGTTTTGGTGCAATGAAATGGCAGTTCTGTCTCTCACATGATGGGTAAAAGCTGCAGTAAACTGAAACTGAAACAGAAGTACAATCCACAAGGGAAGCACTACCACAGGTTTAATGTATTCCCCCCAGAAATCACCAAAGTCTTTCAGGGTCTCGTGTGTTCATGGTTAAACTTGTGCAGCTCTGCCTGGCTGAGGGCAGCTGTGTGGTTCACATTTTTGGGGTGTGGGGGTGGTTTGCAGGCAGGTGCTGAAGCTGCAGGAACCTCTTTGCTTTCACAAACTCCGAGCTGGAGCTGCTGGTGCAGCTCAGAAATCTTCCCTGAGGTTTGGTGCTGATTCCCCGTGGGTTTGTGACTCTGGGCAGGGAGGGTTTGTGCTTTCTGGGAGTGCAAGGGATGACAAAACAACCCATGCACGTTGTTATTTCATGGAATCACTGAGTATCCTGAGCTGGAAGGGATCCACAAGGATGGAGACAAACCCCTGGCCCTGCACAGACACCCCAAAATCCACTGAGGGCATTGTCCAGATGGAGCTCGGGCAGCCTCGTGCCCGTTCCCTGGGGAGCCTGGGCAGTGCCAGCCCCCTCTGGGGGAAGAACCTTTCCCTAAATTCCAACCTAAACCTCCCCTGGCAGCACTTCCAGCTGTTCCCTCAGGTCCTGTCACCAGAGCCTTCATGCACAGCTCATTACACAAAACAATTATTTATTTCAGTCCACATTTTGCTGGGAATGTTCATCCAACGGCTGCACCATGAGCTGCGATTCCAGCCAGCTCTGGTGCTGTTGTCAGAGCATCAGCAGGACACACTCCCCAAAAATGCCTCCTGCCCTGTTCTGGAATGCAATTAGAATTGTGTTTGTGTTTGTGCCTCTGCTGGGAGCCCAAGTTTCCCAATTGCTGAGCACTTTTCCCGTATTTGATATCTTTTTCCCTTTCCTTCAGCCCCAGAGAATCTTTATAAAACGCTGAAGTGCTGAACTCTGACCGGGAAGGCAGGAAAAAGTGGGAGTGTGGAAGGCAGGAGGTGGCAGCTCAGGCTCAGGATCAAACAAGGATTAAGAAATGCCCAAATAAGAGGAAACAGGGACAGAATTCCCAGGTGAGCTGGGGAGGAGGAGCTGATTTTCCAGGCAGGAACTGGGCTGTGGGATCCCAAACCTCTGCCCCTCATCCTGGTGCTGCTGCTCCAGTTTCTCTGTTGTCTCACACTGAAAATTTGTCACCGAGTCTGCAATGGAAATACTTCTGTAATTGCCCGTATTATATGGATCATTGACCTTCAACAGGGAAGCTGCTGAAGCAACTGTCCATTTATCTGGAAAATTACCACATGGCAAGAGCACATTAGGCTGCTTCCCTCTGTCTGCTCCAGCACGGGCTTTTAGCTGCTGGACCACAAATCCCTGCTCGTGGTTCCAGCTGCAGCTTTGCTGCTGGGATGCAGAAGGGAAAAGGGATGTGACAGTGGGGTTTGACATCCTCAGAGGGACAGCAAATCCCAGGTTGGGGTCCTCAAGTTAGATTTCAGGTTGAAAATAGAGATGTGAAAGTCGTAGGTCAAGGGAATAGTGTCAGAGATGATCGGCAGCCTGCAGGGCCAGTGCTCCTGCCACAGAACAGTGCCTAAAATAAAGCTTAAATACAGTGATAATATCGAAATAAATTAGAAATACAATATTGGGGCATTGGAATGTGCTTGTCTGTGCTTTTGCTCCAGCCTGGAGCATTCCCAAAGTCCTGGCACACCGAATTCCAGCAGTGCTGCTTTGCATGGAGTTGCCGGTGGGGTTGAGGGGATGAAGGTTCAGCATTTTTAGAGAATCCCAGAATGGTTTGGGTTGGGAGGGACCTTAAATCGCCCCCAGTGCCACCCCTGCCACGGCAGGGACACCTCCCACTGTCCCAGGTGCTCCAGCCTGGCCTGGGACACATCCAGGGATGGGACATTTTCCCCAAATTCTGCCTAGTTCAGTCACGGGTGGTTTGATCACATCCCAGGCTCCACAAGTGAAGTTATCAGGCAGAATTTTCTTCACTTTCAGCACTTTTGTGGCATTAAAATTCAAGTTTCAGGCACAGTATTTTTGGAAAACCTGTGTGTGCCCAGCTCTGCTTCTCATGGAGGGCTGGCTGCTTAGAGACCCTCGTGTCCAAATGAATTTTGGGGGCAAAATAAACCCCGTTTAATGTTTGTTTAGCAAAATGTGTTTACGGGGATTTATTTATGGAAACAGCTTCAGGTAAAGCAGGGGAATGAAGCCAAACTTTTCAGCTCCAGTTTTGTGCAAAATGATTAGAATAGGATAATTTACTATAAATACACCGTGTTGTTTCCTGCCCAAGTGTGGCTGAACTTTCCAGCTCCGACTTTTGGAGCTGATGTTTATCAGGCAAAACAAAGGATAAAATTAGCTGCTCGTGAAGTTCAGCTCCACTTCTCTTATCTTGTAATTCTGTCTGAGGGTTTAAAAAAAGCTTCATGAAAAAGCAGCTCCTGGAGCCCAAGGCCATGGGATGTCCTTGCTGGGGCTCCAGGGCTGAGCATCCTCCAGCCACTAATAAAAATTCCTAATATCACATATCCTAAAAACGCAGTTTTATTGACCTTTCCTCAAGCACTGGCAGTGCCTTGAGCTTTAATTCGATGTGTATTAATAATCCATTTAAAAGAAACATTTCCTATTTTCCTTGAGATTCTTGCTCAATCCTGAAGCAGTTTTTGTTGGGATTCTCCAGCTGGATTATTCCTTTGCCTTATCCCATAATTTGCAGCACCCTCCCATGAGCCCAGCACCTCAAAATACACCCCCCCTCCAATTTTCTCCTATAAATATTTGTATTTTTACCCACATCACTGGTGGGGAAGATGCTGGAGGAATCTGGAGCTGGTGGATCAGATCCCTTCCTCACTTCATTTCATCCTTTAAGAAACTAACTGATTTTTTGATTTTTCCTCCCCACGTGAAATTTTACCTAGAAACAGAGAAATTTAAGTTAAAACACTTTAATTGAAGATATTCCTCTAGATCAGGTTAAGACATCTCTTAACCCTGGTGAGATGGAGGAGTTGTTTTGGGAGAACTGGAATTTGCTGGAATTGTCTGACCCATGAAATTCCAGAGACAAGAGCAGTGAATCTTCTGCCTGGGTGTTTTCTTTCTCAATCCCACATTAAACTTTGGGCTCAATTTCCAGGAGAAGTTCAGCAATGGAAAAAAGAAAAAAACATTTTAAAAGCTGAGTACCTTTTAGATATAGTTTATAGCTAAAAGTTTTCAACAAGCTCATTCAGAACTTGCATGGAAAGTTTGGAGATTTACTTTTAAAGACTGTAATTAATTGTAATTTAATCTGGCCCCTAAGCAAATGCCTTGAAACACATCTCTTGTTTCTCTTCTTTCTTTTCTTTCCCACAATTTATGTTATCCTGGGATGTGCCAGGATCAGGATTGGAGCAGCCCCATCTGCATCAGGCTCACATCACACTCTGCTGTGACTTTGGATGCTGCCATAAATCAAAATATTCTTAAATTTAATCTTCTCCTTAGTGCTCTCCTGTGTCTTTTCCTTTTCCAGGCTGCTTCCACTGTGTTGTTCCATTGAATCCCACGTTGGAGGCAGAGCATGGCAAGGCTCAGGAGAGGGGCAGCAGCATCAGGAGCCACCCCAAGGGTGCTGAGGTGTCTGGAAATTGGGACCAGCACAGCCAGGGTGAGGCAGTGGTGAAAGGGGGTCGTGATAAAACATTTGTGTGGAATTTTGTGCAGCACTTGGAGCAAAAGAGAAATCCTTAATCACAGGATAAACTTAGAGGTGAAGGTGGTGAAGATGACTGAAGTTCCAGGGCAGGTTGGACATTGGGACAGTGGGAGGTGTCCCTGCCATGGCAGGGGTGGGATGGGGGGGATTTGGGGTCCCTCCCAGCCAAACCAGTCTGGATTCCATGCTGGAATGATGGGATGAAGTTCCCGTTTCACTGCAGAGCAGGGATGTTCATAAAAGAGGGGCCAGGCAGCAAATGGGGGCTGAGTTTTGTTCCAGTGGTGAGGAAAAGCAATCATGGGTAAATCTGGGATTTTCAGCCCTGCAGGCAGTGAGGGTGTCCTGGCCAGGAACTGGGGTGGGACAGGGGCAGGGGACAGGGGGCCTGGAGCTCACCTGTACCTGTGCAGAGCTGAGCATACAGCACCTGTCAGGTCCTTTTACACACCTGGTGTGACACAGAGTGCCCTGAGCACCCTGCACCTGTGCTGTGACACACCTGGTGTGACACAGAGTGCCCTGGACACCCTGTACCTGTGCTGTGACACACCTGGTGTGACACAGAGTGCCCTGGACACCCTGCACCTGTGCTGTGACACACCTGGTGTGACACAGAGTGCCCTGAGCACCCTGTACCTGTGCAGAGCTGCAGCTCCTCTCTCACAGGCAATCTCTAAATATTTGCATTTTCCTCTGGAGCTGCCCAGCAAATGCTGGGAGCAGGATGAGGCCCCAGCCAGCCTTTGTTTTGTTAGTGAGAGGAGTTTGTTCCAGGCTTCATTTGCACTCCCTAAGCCTCCCTGTGATCTGCCTCGTGCATCTGTTTCCCCTTGATCTCGCTGCCTGACTGGCAGCTACTTTACAGCAGCATTATCTGTCAAAACATTATTTAATGGAATCCCTTCTAGAAGGAGTTTTTGTTATTATTAGAAATCAAAATGCAGTGATAATTGAATCCCTTTGTATTCCCTGTGTAATGCAGGGAGTAAGACACATTCACACCTGAGGGGAAAACACATCTGGGTTTCCTCTTTGCCCCAAGTCCAGGAGCTCTCCCTCTGCCTGGCTTTGATTCCCCTACCTTAGAGGGGGAGGAAATTTGCAGCGTGTGCATCTCATCTGAGGGAAACAATGCCATACATACACTGATTTTCTTTTCTTAATTTTTTTTTTTTTCCCTGCTACAGGAGTGGCATTAAATAAATACATAGCAGGCTGCAGTGTCACAACAAGGAGATGTACAATTACGAAGACAAAATACCCCAAGGAAATCAACACAAGGCTTATTAATATCCAGGCCTGCAGAAGACAACTGTCAGACAATTGGTCAACAAGGTACATGGTATCTGTTAGATACTGACTAACCCATTATGATCTTTATGAAGTGTCCTTTTGGGGGTCTAGATCTTCAAATATGAGTTGGAAGACCCTTTTCTTTTATTAGTTGCTAAGCTCTTTATACTTTTACCATATTGCGGCAGGTTAGAAGTCTGAGCTTTATTGTCTTATGTTATTGAAAATCCAGATTCCCGCAGCCTTCTCCCTCAGGTCAAGATTTGTCTGAGAATACATTCTCATTTCTCCATGTACAAAGGCTGTCTGGAGAGAGGCAGAAAAAGATTATGACTGTAATATACTTAAATCCAATTTATTTGCCTGACTAGAAACTTCCACACTTCACAATTGCTTCCTACAGAAGATTTTGTATTTAATTCCTTCATCGCAGCGAGGAGCGGGAGCGATCTGAGTCCTCCAACAGGTCTGTGCTCCACACACACACACACACCTGAGCCAGAGGAGAGGGATGCAAGCTGCAAATGGACACTGATTTTGCACAGTTGCCGTTTATTTCTGCTTCGGGATCCTGATTTTGGGAGGGATTTTTCGATGCCCTTTGCAGAGCTGGGGTTTGGGGGCTCTGGGGGGGCTCTGAGCACCCTGTGAGTGCACTTGGATGGAGACATCACTGGGCTCCGTGACTTCATTCTCGTGCTGCCCTCTCCGTTCTGCTCTGACAGGAGCAGCTCAGCTGCTCTGCTCACGGCCAGGGCCCGGGGCTATTTTAAACCTTTATTTGAGAAGGCTTGAAAAGCCCTGGCTCGGGTTTCCTGCGCCCTTTCCCTAAGCAGGGGTGGCACCAAAGCCTTGCAGCCTGGCTCCAAAACAAACACGGCCAGTGCAGGATGCTCTGGGCCAGCTTGGGCCTCACCAACACCTTGGTTTGGGGGGATAAACGTAAAATGGGCTGAAAATACTCTTTGCAAAGTGCAAAGCACGCTTTTTCCTGGAGATAATACATTTTCTTCAGCACAGAATTGAGAAAAGGTGCCTAAATCTATTTGGCAGCAGGGCACGGGGCTGGGGCAGCCTTTGGGAATACTCAGGTGTGTCCAGGGAGGGGATTTGGGAAGGGGTGGGGGGCCCTGAGCCACCTGGAGCCCCAGCCTTTGCACTGTCCAGGACACTGCCCAGAGCTTGGGAGACTTGTAAGGGATGGGTAAAACCTCACAAAGGCATCAGGAGCTGCTGCTGCCGTGCCTTGGCTCCTGCCCCTGGATTTGGGACTCGTTGCTTGGGCAGGGCAGTGCCCAGAAATGTCAAAAAAGGAGAATTTCTTCAGCTGTGAGAACAAAAGTGGACAAAAGCAGGGCACAAAGGTGGATTAGTGTGGAGGTCAGATGGCCTGGGGTGATGATGAGGATGATGATGATGATGATGAAGGTGATGGCACCACCTCCATGGCCAGCAAGGGCCCTGCAGCCCCTCTGCAGCTCCTGGCATGGGAGCCCTTGGGATTTTGGGGATGCTGGGGCAGGTGGGTGTGGATGTCCCACCTGCACAGGTGTCCCTGGGGCTAGGGACACTCCAAAGAGGGTGGCCAGGGCTCCCTGGGGTGCTGGGGACAGCAGGGACAGAGCCAAGGGCTCAGGAGATGGGGGCTGGGATGCTCAGACAGAGCCTTTGGGACTCTCAGACAGGATCTGGTGGCCACTGGGCTGCCACAGGGCAAACACCCTGAAGCTGCCTCCTTCTCATTGGAGATTTTCCTTCTACTTCAGAGCAATTTATCTGTCCTAGGACCAAAACCCAGCCTAAAAAAGATGAGAAATCCACTCTGGCACAGCTGTTTATTTGGTTTTTTAGCCATGAAAAGAGATCTCAGCTCAGTTCTTGGTTTGAAACAGAGACAAACTTAATTTTCCCAGAAAACACCATGGCACTGATAACTTCAGAGCATCTGGGCTGGATAAAACTCCTTTTCACCACAAAATGTATTTAATTGCTCCCAAATTTCTGCATCTGGTAGAATTCCAGGATGTGGCTGTGTGTGGCTTGTGCTTTCCAGGAGCACCATCCCTGCATTCACCCTGTGAGCTGGAGCCCTGAAATTCCCTTTCCACCTTTCCCAGCTCTGTCCCTGGGCTGGTTTTTGCACGGCCATGGCGTTGGATTTTTTTCATTTCCCTCCCAATCTTTTGAACAAATTCTCCTTTTCCAAGTCTGCACCCTCTGGGGCTCTAAAATCATAACAATTAATGCTGGCAAAGACTCCTGAAGCCACCTAAGCCATCCCTCCTAGGACAGGATTGTTGGAGCAGGCAGAGAAATTAATGGAGAGGAGAGGCTCAGGAGCCAGGCAGGGACCTGCTCCCGAGCTAAAGTCGGGCTAAAAAGTTGAAATCACCTAAAAAATCTGCTGGGGAGGGGGGAATGGCAGAGCTGCTCTGTCACCAAGTGCTCGATAGTTCATACAGAAGGAATTATAATCACTCATTTGTCCCAATTTTAACTCTTCTTTCAACATTTGCTCTGTTGATTTTTTTCCCCCCCTTATTTTGATTTTTTTTTTTTTTTTTTTTTTTTTTGCAGATTTTGTAGCAACAAGGAGTGATCAAACAGATTTACAATAGTCGGTGTTTATCACCCTTCCAGAGGCGTTAAGTGGCTATAAATGCATATGAAATATCTGTGGTGGATCCCTCGCCTGCTCAGCAATGTGTTCTTCCTACGTTCCTAATTGCTAGCAGGAAAAATAGGAGGAATTTGTTTACCAGCTTCCTGCATAATATTCAGACATCTGGAGGTCTGGATGGTGTTCCTGGGGGACAGAAAATACATCAAGGACAATTAGACAAGCGGGGAGCTGCAGCCATCAGGGAATTTCCCAACCATGGGAAAAGGTTCTGAGCACCCACCCGCCCTCCCTGGGCTCCCCTGCTCCTCCTCCTCTCCCTGACAAGTTTTTCCCTGCTCCTTTTATCATCCTGACTCGATGATCTTGGAGGTTTTTTGGGTTTTTTTTTTCCTTAAATTATTTTCTGACCTGCTGGTTTCCATTGTCCCCATCCCTGTCCCTCGTTTCTGTGTGAATTGTCACACAGCAGGGATGGCACCCTCAGGAAAGTGAATTTTGGTGCACTACAATTGCTGCCTGTGTCTCTGAAGGGTGATCTGGGCTCTTTTTAGGGACTGTAAATAAATACCTGGTCACCACCCTGCTGTGGGAGCCCTCACTTCTGGCTCCTGTCACACACCTGAGGGGACAAACTCCTTTTTGAGGGCTCCTCTGGGCTCCTGCCATCCCTCAAAAATCCAGGGATTGCCATATGAGAACCAGGGAGCAACAGTCCCCGTGGGGCTGCTCTCATCTGTGCCACAGATGGGTTATTGATGATTTTCTGTTTCTTATTTAACAGCTTGAGATCAGCAGAGAGAGACTGTGTGGTTTGATTGAAATCAGCCAAGGAACTGCTTTTAATCATGATTTAAATAAAAAAAAAAAAAAAAGAAGAAGTGAGAAGCGTTGGTTTAAGTAATTGATTTTTAAATTTGCTTCGCATTTGGGTTTTTTCAGTTGCCTAAATAAAGTCCCCTGTCCCCTTTGGGGGTGTCCTGGAACCACAATTCTCTCTGTAACACATTAGGGCCAAAGACCACGTGCTTTCCACGTGTGTATTTTGTAAACCTGCTTTAATTTCATTTTTATACAAACCCCCACTTATCTGCTGTATTTTTATTCCTTTTTTTCGTTGCCTGTGTTTTGTAATTCCTGGTATCAGGCAATGGCAGGAGGTGATTGGAAGGCAGCCAAGGGACACTTTTTCCTGGAGATAATACATTTTCTTCAACACTGACGTGAGAAAAGGTGTTTAAATCTATTTGGCAGCAGGGCACGGGGCTGGGGCAGCCTTTGGGAGCACTCAGGTGTCCCCAGGGAAGGGATGGGGGTCCCTGAGCCACCTGGAGCCCCAGGACCCCCCCCAGGATCTCCCCCTGACCTTCTGCTGTGTGGAATTTGCAGATCTCATCCTCTCACATTTTTGGGCAAAGACAGGAGTCCAAATCCAGCCTGGGACAGTGGGAGGTGTCCCTGCCCAGGGCAGGGTGGCACTGGGTGGGATTTGGGATCCTTTCCAACCCAAACCAGGCTGGGATTCTGGGATTCAATGGAAGTGTGAGCAACAGGGAGGGGAAGCACAGGGGGACCCCTTGGAGCACCCAGAAATTTTTAATGTAGGGTTAATTTAATTTATCCCCTTCCATTTCTGTGAAGTCCTTCTGGCCAAGCTGGTGCCAGGATGGGTTTGGGTGGGTTTTGGGGTGCTGGGCTCCATGGATGGCTTCACAGAAATTGTTAATTTAGGGTTAATTTAATTTAATTTATCCCCTTCCATTTCTGTGAAGTCCTTTTGGTCAAGCTGGTGCCAGGATGGGTTTGGGTGGGTTTTGGGGCCCCTGCCCCATTGGGCTGGGCTCTGGGGATGATTTTCCTGTGGATATTCCCATTGGAGAGCAGGAAGCTGAGCTCCTGCTGAGGCCAAATAAAGTTTGTGAACTCATGGAGCTGATTCCAACCCAGCTGCTGCTGCTGCTCCAGTTCCAGGGAATTCTGGAATTGTCTGCCCAGGAGGTGGTGGAGTCACCATCCCTGGATGTGTTTAAAAAAGGGACTGTGCTGTGGTTTATTGGAGGTGTTAGGGCAGGGGCTGATGATCCCAAAAGTCTCTTCCGTGAATTCCTCCCCATGAGGATTCCTCCCCATGGCACCAGCCCAGGTGTGGATGGAGCCGTGCCAGGAGCACTCCCGGCTTTCCTGAAGGGTTGATCGATATCTGAGCCGATCTTCAGCTGCTGCAAAGGTTATCCTGGGAGCTCTCCCTGCAGATAAAACAGAACGTTATGTCTTCCTCAGACTGGCTCAGAATTGCAAATCCTGGGAGCGAGCCAGGCTGGGACACTCGCAGGCAGCTCCGGAGTGAGGATTGGAGCAGCCGAGGATGCTGAGCTGCATCCCGTGCAGGGCTGCGAGGACAGGAGGGAGCTCCTGCAGCATCCTCAGGGATTGGGGAGGGGATGCTCTGCTGGAGCAGAGCTGGGCAGAGCTAAAGGAATAAAACAGGGATTTATTAAAAGGAATAAAGCAGGGATTTATTAAAAGCCCTTCCAAGGCTCCACCCTGGGCAGTGCAGGAGCCCCAGATGGGCTCAGAGTCCCGAGTTTCACACTTGGATCACTTTGGGTCCGTTCCCACCTTGGCTTCATTGTCCAATCCCAGCTCCAGGCTCTGCACTCCCATCCTCCCACATTCTCTCCTCCACTCGCTGCTCTTTGCACTTTTTGGGGCTGGAGCTGCAGCGTGTCCTTGGTTGTGGGGCTGGCAAAGGATTGTTTGGTGTGCCTGAGCTGGGAGGAGAGCTGGGAACACTTTGTGTGCACTTCAGAGTGACATCCCAGGGCAGGATAGAATGTGGGAAATAGAAAAGCTGAAACCTGAGGGGTCGGAGGGGACGGAGGGGACGGAGCAGTGCGGGCAGATGTGAGCCCGCAGCTGCAGCGCTGAGCGAGGCTCCACGAGCGGTGCTGGAGCTCCTTCCTGTGGTGGCAGAGATGAGTTACGGCTGTGGAGCTCCAGCCTGGCTCGGGAATCAACCTGAGCATGAACATCCATCCCCACATCCAGCCGGGACAGCAGGAGCAGGGTGAGCCCCGGGACACTCCGGGGCATTGGGGGGCTCATCCCAACCTGCCCTGGGCCAGCCCATCCCGCAAAGCCGCGATTTCTGTGCCCTCAGGTACCAACCCCCTGGAAAAACTCTGCTTTTCACCTCAGAGCTTCGAGCCAGCTTCGAAATTTGAGTGATAAAATTGAAATCACAGGTGTGTAGTGAAACATAGTGCTAAGTTTTAAATAGTGGTAAGTGTAGAACAAAATGAAAGATTTTGAGCCTTGTCTCTTTTCAGTGTTCATCTTCCTTCTTCTGCATAGGTTTCAGATAGTAGGTTCTAATTAGTCAGTGCCACACTAAAGGTCATAAGAAGTTAGTTATTAAGTTAAAAAAATATATAATATGTGTTAATTCTCTATTAGATTGCTTAGCTTTAAAAAGCCTTCTAGCAGCTGCACCTTTCTCCATTTTTCCTCGCTTCTAACAAGAGGCTAAAAGTGCTGTCAAACCCTCTGTACTTTCTAATAAAATTTAATAAACAGCCAAACCCAAACAAAAAACCCCAATTTTTATCAAGTTTTTGTTAATCTTAGCTCTAAGTAAAAGCAAAAAAAACCGAAGACAAACAACTAATTAAGCAGTGAAAGACTCCCTCAGCTGTTACAATGGTGTTTTCCCTAAATAATGTCATTTTCTTACTGGTGTCACACATCTTCCCAGTCAGGAATGGTCAGGCTGGTGCTGGGGATGGAGGAACGGGGCAAGGGCACTCAGTGTGGCACACAGGGGTGTGCCCAGCCCCAGAACAGGCAGCACTGGGGAATTTGGGGAGTGGGCAGCTCTGGGGAGCCCCTGCCCATTCCCCTGGCCACAGGGACAGCAGCAGAGATGAGCCTGCACATCTTCAAAAGAACAGAATTTGGCCCCTAATGTTCTTTTGAGTTATTTTTTGTATGCAAATAAGGTTTAATTTGTGAACTTTGAGCAGTTTGCAGGTGAGTTTATCAGTGTTGTGTTATTGTGTTTATACTCCCAGTGCTGGGCACTGGGAAAGCACAGGGAACATTATTTATATTAAACAAAGTTTAAAGTTTGTATTATTTATATTAAACAAAGTGAAGACACTCGGGAATCTGCTATTCACCAAGAAAACAGACAATCAAAACAAAGCCAAATTTGTAATCATGCTCAGTAGTCCTTTTAGGAGAAATAATTACTAAAATAATCGACAGACATGGGTGGGGTTATTAATGACAACAATAGCCTGGAATATCCATGGCTGGGGGCTGGAACGAGCAGCCCTGGGGCCGTGGAATGTCAGAGCTCACACCTGGAAATTGTCTCAGCTCGGGGGGGGGAGCAGAGCAGTAACAGCCTGGGCCAGGTGGGGATTCTGAACCCAGCACTTTCCTATCCCATGCACTCATTCTGAAGAAACCGAATATAAGTTATTAATGAATTCCTTTTAATGGGAGCATTTATAAGCGTTGAGCTGGGTGAAATTCAGAAGAAGGTGGAAAACATGCAGGCTGCATTTCCACAGGGATGGGGCACGGAGGAGGGGCACAGGTGGGAGCCTGCACAGGATTCCCTGGGCCCACTGTGGCACCAATACCTGGATGGACAGCGGGGCTTGGAGCAGCCTGGGGTGGTGACAACGTCCCTGCCATGCCCGGGGTTGGAGCTGGGTGAGGTTTGAGATCCTTTTTCCAGTTAAACCATTCTGGGATTCTGTGATGCTGACGCTGCTCCACAGAGCTTACCCAGCCCCACCTGCCAAAACTGTGAGGTACAAGGGTGCTTGAGAGAGAAAATCGAGCTGTGCACATGGAGCAGGTCCAGCTGCTGCTCCTGAACCTCTCCCTTGGTTCAGGGCCAGGCTCTGCACTGGGAGCCAAGGGAGGAGCAGCACTGGGAGGAGGTGGGAGCAAACCCCTTCCACGCTTCTGGAACAGGAGCAGAGGGAATAAAATGCCACTTTTGGCACTAATGAACGTGTGGCAGCGCAGGAATAGCTCTGTGCCCATAGGAAGTCTGGATTTTCAGCTTCTGTTTAAGTTCCTTTTCTTGTAGAAGTGCTGGTGAGGCTCAGTCCTGTCATCCACTTCCTCTTACAACCACCGTCGACTTCAAAGGAAATCCTGCTGGCAAAATAGCTGCAGAATTGTGTCAGGAGTTTATTTGCTCCCAAGATTAGATAATTAATGAAGATAGAATATTAAAATTACATTTACATAAAGCTAAGGGTAATCTTAAAGCGTTCCATTATTTTGTAAATGACCCGAAGTTTGTAACTCATTTATAATGATCAATCAGGAGACGAGGCCTTTCAAATGAGGAAGTACAATTTATAATCTCACTTTCCTTCATTATTTATTCATCCTGCTGTTGAATCATCTGCTCTCCAAACCCTGAAAAGCCACGGAGCTCCCTTTACCTGCCACTGTTGTTCTGGAAGGAAACCAAGTTTTGTGTTTGAGTCAGTCCCAATCACGAGGGGAGTTTCACATGGATCATTTTATTGGGTCCAGTTAGTCTGAAATTCACACAATTCCAGCCTGGTTTGGGCTGGAAGGGACCTTAAAGCTCATCTTGTTCCACTCCCCCCATGGCAGGGACACCTCCCACTGTCCCAATGTCCAACCTGGCCTTGGGCACTGCCAGGGATCCAGGGGCAGCCACAGCAAAGCTGGGAATTCCATCCCCACCCTGCCAGGGAACAATTCCTGCCCAATATCCCATCCAGCCCTGCCCTCTTTTAACTGAAGGCCACAAATTCCACAGAACTTTTGCTGCCTGGCTTTCCCTTCAGGCTCAGATTTTGCTACACCTGAATTACTGAAGATGTAGTGATGGTAAAACCAGACATTTTCTATTTTCAGCATAAACCCATGGAAATATTGATTCCTTTCCACTCTGGTACTGAATTGTGGCAGTGCCCTGAACGACTGCCACTGTCTGAACTCATTGTTGTGCTCCTTTCAAACAAGCCTCTCACCCAGCAGAGCTTTATTTCAACCCACTGCCCATTTCTGGGTGCAGCAATTCCCCACCCCTCACATCAAGGAGGAATTTTCAGCACAAATTGGGCTGCCCTGGATCCCTGGAGTGCCCAAGGCCAGGCTGGACATTGGGACAGTGGGAGGTATCCCTGCCATGGCAGGGGTGGCACTGGGGGGGGATTTAAGGTCTCTCCCAACCCAAACCATTCCAGGATTTTATTCCAAGCGTGGTGAGCTCTCTCTCAGTGGGCACCAAGGGCTCAGGAGGATCCCCCCAAGGAAATCAGATCCTAAACCCAAAGGCTGCTCCAGGAGCATTCCCTCATCCCAAGCAGGAACAATCAAATCCCCAAATTCTTTGCTGTGAGAGCTGGCACTAAACCAGACCCACCCCAGAGAGCAGCACTGGGGTCAAGGAATGACAGAAAATTTTCTCTCCCCTTCCCTGAAGGGACTGTCCCGGTCTGGGGAGGTGATTTGCTGCACACAGGGACTGAGAAAGCAAAGCTTGGACAGGGCAGGATTTTGTGACTCAGCTTTTACCAGAACTGGAACGATTTCAACAGGATGCTCACACAAGTGATGGAGCCCTGGCCATAAATCCAGGCAGAAAACTCGGAATGTCGTTTGCTATCTACCCTAAATCACCCAATCTTCAGTCAAATAACCTCCCTTCACGAAATAACTCACAGCAGCCATTTCCCTTTCCTTACAAACTCTTAACAACGACTCAGAATTCTTTTCCTTCTCGCCTTTGCTCAGAAATGCACATTTTAAATCTTCCCAGGCTCTTTCCTTGCTGAGCTACTGAGTCAGGGACTGAAGCATCTGGCACTTGCTGAGTTCAGAGAACTTAACTTTTATTTAAAGGTTTTTTAATGTCCAAGACTCAAACAAAGTCAGTGAGTGGTGAGGGATTGGAGATGGATTCCTGCCTCTCTCCTTGTGAAGATGAGGGTGGTGGGGATGAAGGCTGGTGCTCAGGGAGGTGTTCTTGAGCAGAGGGAGAATTTTTGGGAGGGATCTGGGATGCTTAGGGAGGATTTTAAGCGTGGGTTTTTAGCTGTGCTCTGCCCTGCTGGGGAGATGTAGTGGAATATTCACATTCCATGAACTCTTGTTATTCCCAGGGCATGGACAAGCCTGGCTTAGGGCACCACTGGCAAAAGGACAGGTGTGTTGTCACCTCTTTATTAATTAAGGACTAATTAATAAATGAGGATTCAAGCTGTGGCTGCTCCTGGATCCCTGGAAGTGTCCAAGGCCAGGTTGGACATTGGGACAGTGGGAGGTGTTCCTGCCATGGCAGGGGTGGCTCTGGGTGGGATTTGGGATCCCTTCCCACCCAAACCAATTTGGGATTCCATGTAATTAAGAGGTGAATGTTAATGGTCTGAGGGTGAAAAGGAGCTGGATGGAGTTTGAGTGTTCAGTGACAGAATTTCACTGCTCAGTGACCACGGAGCCTCTCAGAGCCATCATGGCCAGCAAGGGGTGAGAGAAATTCCATGTGCAGCCTGCACCTGGAAAACCTCAGGGTGGCTCCACAGCACTGCCTCCAGAGAAGAGGAAAATCCTTCGAGCTTCTGGAGGTCTGTGTTCCATCTGCAGCCTCCCCAAAACTTCACAGGCCTCTCACTGTGCAATTACAGGAGGATTTTAGTCTGATTATGCATTAAAAACTCCCCTCTCCAAAGAAACTCAGAGATCAGAGACATTTTCTTTCAAGTATTACACTGAAATTTGAGTGCTCCTGCTGCTCATCACAAAATGTTTCTGCCAGGCACTGTGGAACTCTTAGACTTGATACTTTTATTGTTAGAATTGTTTTCTTTTCTCTATAAATCCAAGCATTTCGCTTCCATACCCCTCTTTTTTTTTTTACAGAAATGTTGTTAGGGAAGTTTTAGTCACAGCTTGAGCAGGATGCACAGTCACAAGCCACTGCTGTGGGTACATTAACAGGGCCATGAGAATCACAACCAAACACAAAATAAATGACATGTTTGTCCTTCAGCTGGGTGAAAATGGGAATGCAAAGTCTAGAGTCTTATTTTTCCTGATCCCCACGATTCTCTAATCTGATCAAATATACATTCCCATATTCCAAGGCAGCCTGATAAAGCAGCTTGCTAGAAATAAGTTGCATTAGATTGTGCAGAGCACATTTTCCTAGGAAATCCAATTTCACAATCATGTTCTGGTGACATTTAGCCATTGCTTAGTACAGCAAGGGCTCCTTGGATATTTGAAAGGCTGAGTCCTGAGCAGGACCAGGGCAGGGATTGTCCCCCTGTGCCACCACAGGGACCTCAAGGGCTCTGTCCAGCTCTGGGGTCTCACTGCAGGAGAGCCCTGGAGGGGCTGGAGAGTGTCCAGGGCAGGGAATAGGGATGGGAAGGGGCTGGAGAATTCCTGAGGGAGCTGGGAAGGGAATGGAGAATCCCTGAGGGAGCTGGGAAGGGGCTCAGCCTGGAGAAAAGGAGGCTCAGGGGGGCCCTTGTGGCTCTGCACAACTCCCTGACAGGAGGGGACAGCCGGGGGGATTTGGGATCTGGGAACAGGGACAGGAGGAGAGGGAACGGCCCCAGGCTGGGCCAGGGGAGCTCAGGGGGGACAGCAGCAGGAATTTCCCCATGGAAAGGGTGGGCAGGGATTGGAAGTGCCCAGGGAGGGTTGGATCCCCATCCCTGGAGTGTCCCAGCAATTCCTGGAGGATTCTGAGTGCTCTGGGACAAGGTGGGGATGGGTACAGGGTGGGCTCTGGGAGGGATTTTCCCACCTCAGTTATCCTGTCCTTTCCTCCCAGCCCCAGCTCCTCCCTGGGGATGCAGCGTGGCTTTACAGGGAAAGGTTCCCTCCCCACTGCAGTCCCGATTCCCAGGAAATCCCAGATTCCAGAGGCTGCCCGGCCACGGCACAGCTGCAGAGGGAGCCGTGGCTGTCCCTGTTTGTCTGGGAGTGGAGGTGCCTCCAGGTTCATAAATCTGTATGCAGTAGTAGGGGTTCTCCACCAGCAATTCATTTTAATTATGTGAGACATAAAAAGACCACCTACAGATGAGACAATACAGCTGTAAGATTCTCAAGGTTACTACGGGGAATACTTCATAACTGAAGTATGTTTTCCCCGAGGAATTTGACTACCATTTGATTTAATTTTTAATTTTTACATTTTAATCAAAAATAGATCAAATGGTGGTGCTCTCCCCTGGGAACCATACTTCAGATATGAAGCAGTCCATGTTCCTTTTAAATATGTAAAGCTGCCATTTATGTATAACTCATGAATGACACCCTGTGTTGCAAGCAAATACCACGCAGCGATTTCGGGAACTGTTGCAGTAACAACACCATAATCACACACAAATATCCCCCCCTGCCTCCACGGGGCCAGCAGCACCACGGGGAGGCTCTGGGAGCTGATCCTGCCCATCCTGAGGGGCAGGAAGAGCTCCGTGGATGGATCCCATGTGCTGATCCTGCATCCCGAGGGATGGAGGAGCTGGGCTTGGAAAGGCAGGGCCAGGAGCAGAGTTTGGAACTTTAGAGCCCAGCACGGAGAGCTCCAGGCTTGGGAGATGGAGGGACAGGGATTGGGGACAAGGGATGGAGGGACAGGACACAGGGAATGGCTTTCCCAGGATTAGATGGGATTTTGGGCAGGAATTGTTCCCTGGCAGGGTGGGGATGGAATTCCCAGCTTTGCTGTGGCTGCCCCTGGATCCCTGGCAGTGCCCAAGGCCAGGTTGGACATTGGGACAGTGGGAGCTGTCCCTGCCATGGCAGGGGTGGCTCTGGGGGGGATTTGGGATCCTTTCCCACCCAACCCAGTCTGGGATTCTGTACAACAAAGAGCCTCGAGCTGCCCCAGGGGAGGGCCAGGTTGGATATTTGGGAGAATTCCAGCATTCCTGGGAAGGGCTGTACAGCCCTGGCAGGGCTGGGTCCCCATCCCTGGGGGGTTTCACCGTGGAGGTGGCACTTGGGGACACGGGGCAGTGTCTGCACTCGATGGTCTCAGAGCCTTTTCCAGCCTGAAATTTTCCGTGCTCCTCTTGCATCTTCCTGGGATTTTTTATTTTTGTTTCTAAAGAATGTGGCCACAGCTTTGCTTTGCTTCCCTGAGAAGAGCTGGGAACAGCTCAGGGAGAGGAATGGCTGAGCCCTGGTGGCCCCAGGGGTGGGGACAGGAGCTGCTGGACCCCTGGCCAAGCCATTTGTCACCTGTGGGACACAAGGAACAACCCCAAGCCCAAACCCCGCAGCTGAATTCCCAGGAAAATCGACTTTTCTCCATCCCTTGGTGCTCCCAGCACCAAGCCCAGCTCTGTGCACACACAGGGATGCTGAGGGCACGTCTGGCGTGGGAGGAAATGCCCCGTGTGAGTGTTAATTTGCTAATTACCTGCAGTAATCAAGGCAAACCCTGAGTTATTTATGTTTGACTGTGAATCTGCTAACTCAGGGTTATCACACCACGCTCCCAGGAGAGCTGCTGAGGTTTTAAGCAGCTCATTTAGACATAAACACCACGGATTTTAAAGCTGTCCAATAAATAATAATATTTAAAAGAAACAAAAATAAATTTCAATATTTGAACTATATTTATTTTGATAGGTAAGTCTTGGCTTGTCAGACCCAGGTTGCCTTTAAACCCCACTTATCCCAATATTTTGATTTTCCATCTTTTTTTTTCTCAGTCAAGATGCCAAGTGGACTTGCAATTACCATCAAATTAATAAAGTGAGCAATTAAACCTACTACAAAGATTTTACATGACATAAATAATATATTTCTTCTCCCCATCCAAGCTTTTATTCACCTTTATTCCTCAGTGCCCTCAGAATTCATTCCTGGAATAACACAACCAGACAATCCCATGCTGCAGCCAAAGTGGTGTTTAATGCTTCTGCTTTTGTAAGGAACAATTTACAAAATACAAAGTTAAAAATAAGAATTAGATCTTTAAACCTGAATTAAAAACAGGCCAGGGGCCTTTCTCTCTATGTACAGGTAAATAAAGCATCACTCTGGTTATTCTGTGTACAAACCACAGCAGTAGGAAATAGAAAATTTATATATTTTTTCATCAAGAAAACAAAATTTTGGAGTTCTGCAAGGCATACAAAAATAACTCCGTGGTTCCACTGCAGATTTGACACAAATCTGCTTTAAAGGAATATTCACTGCCCCAGCCTGTGCCCTCTTTATGAGCCTGCAAAATCCCAAAATAAATTACAAACACATCTATTTAAAAAAATATCACTATTAAAAGCTTTCAGTGGAGCAGACAATTAAACTCCAATTTGTTTCCAGCCTGATTTAAAAAAGCATTTCTTGCCCTGCTGGAAAACACGGGGTAAGGATTCACAGCTGAGAGGAAAAGTTCACTTTGAAATTTATCCAGCAGTGTCTGCCTTCCCATTTGGGAAAAAAATCAGGGAGGATGAGGTGTCTGAGAGAAGCTCCATGTGATTTAATTCAGAATAAAACTCAGAAGAGCTCAGGAGGAGTCAGGGCAGCAGCTCCAGGGTTTCCACTTGGGGCTAAATCCCACAGGATGGGACTGAAATGTGAATTTCTGCAGAGCCAGGGGTGGCAGGTGAGGTGGCACAGAGCACCTGGGGCTGCCCCTGGAGCCCTGGCACTGGCCCAGCTGGAACTGGAGCAGCTTTGAGGTCCTGTCCAGCCCAAACCAGGCTGGGATTCTGCCAGGCAGAGGTGACTGGGACAGCTGGAAATGGGCACAGCCACCTTCCCTGTGCCTCGTGTCCTGTTTGGGATCCCACACGGATGGCATCATTAGGAGAATATAGTTAATTAATTGAAATATCAGAGCAGCCTTGCTCTGCTTTCCCCTATTTGGTGTTCCTGGAAAATGCCAAACAAAGAGAACCCAAATTGGAACCCCCCCCTCAGGAGGAATTCTGAGTTACCTAAACATGAAATCAGCCTTTTTAAACAAATTCTGAGTTACCTAAACATGAAATCAGCCTTTTTAAACAAATTCTGAGTTACTTGTACATGAAATCAGCCTTTTCTTGTCCTTTTTACACAAATCCTGAGCTACCTAACCATGAAATCAGCTTTTTCTTATCCTTTTTAGATAAATTCTGAGCTACCTATACCTTTCCTTTTTACAAATTCTGACTTACCTAAAGATGAAATCAGACTTTTTTAATCATTTTAGATAAATTCTGAATAATCTATACATGAAATATGCTTTACTTTGTTCTTTTTAAACAAATCCTGAGTTACCTAACCATGAAATCAGCCTTTCTTGTTCTTTTTAAACACATTCTGAACAACCTATACATGAAATCAGCCTTACTTTGTCCTTTTCAGACAAATTCTGAATTTCCTAAACATGAAATCAGCCTTTTCTTGTCATTTTTAGATAAATTCTGAGCTACCTGTACATGAAATATGCTTTACTTTGTCCTTTTTAGATAAATTCTGAGCTACCTAACCGTGAAATCAACCTTTTTTTGTCCTTTTTACACAATTCCTGAGCTTCCTGAGGAGCAGAGCATTCTGAGCAGGTGCAGAATTGCAGATCTGGGTGTCCTGAGTGGCAGCAGGGCAGGGAGGGATGCTGAGGCAGGATCCAGGATCCAGGGTCCAGATGCATCCTGGGGATCCCAGCAGGAAATCAGGGCTGCTCCTCTGCTCCTTCTCCATTTCTAGAAGCTCAGGATGTGACTGAAGTGACCCTGGAATGAGAAAATTTCAGGTCATTACAAAGGAATTTGGCAAAACTTTAAATCATTAAAAAAAAAAAAATCCCTTTTTTTTTTTCTCCAAGGGTGAGTGGAAGTAAATTAACACAATCACTGTCTGCTCACTCACAGCTCCTGGTGGAAAATTTGCCTTTAATTCCATAAATCAGATTTTGCTATGGATATCCAGCATTTTCCCCACACCTCTCCTCATTTTGGCTCTGGAAGGAGCAATATTTTCAAGGCTGGATTTACTCTTAAGGAAAGAAATATCCAATTACAGGAACAAAATAGGAGACAGAATGAAATTCCTGAATATTTTGTTATGATCCACTAAATCAAAAACAACTGAAATCAGGGTAGAGGAAGTGTTATGTTATTGTTTCTTTCAGTTACTTCCCAAACTCTGCTTTTTAGAGAGAGTTTGAAAAATGTGTTGAGAATCTCCAGATTTTCCAGCTGCTGCTGGGAATATGAATTTGTGCTCTGCTGAAATGCTAAATCCATCTCCTTTATTTTTAAATTCCACGCTTTATTCCTGAGCAATGCAGTTGTGGTGGTTCTTAATTTCATGTTTCATGGATCTAATACTGGGGAATGAGTCCCAAAAAAGATTCCCACACTTACAGATTCTCCAGCAACACATCTTGGGCAGGGCTGGGAAGTGCCTTTGCTCCCATGATTTTCCAAAATCTGAGGAACAAAACCAGACACAAATTCATACAAATAAAATTAAAAATGGGCAATTATTTGCAGCTTTATTAGAAAACGTATTTGAAAAGCGATTTTGTGACAAACACGTGGCCACTGGGGACTCACCATGGAATTGTGCTTTGTCTTTGCAGCAGGGTCAGGCAGGAATTTGTGTCTGGAATCCAGATCCATGGCACAATCCACGAGCTGGGCACCAGGCTCCCCTGGAAAGGTGTCCAGCAGCTGGCACACTCGCTTCTGGAAATCCAAAAGCAAAATTCACCTGGCAGTGCAAGGCACAGGACACGAATCCTCAGCATTTCCCTGCCTGTGCCTCCCAGGGATCCACAGGGAACAACACCCAACCCCAGCATTTTTGAGCATTTGGGATTTCTCACTGGCCCTGATGCTGGGAGCAGGAATTTTGTATCTCCCACCTCTCTGTGCCTCAGCTCCGTGGAATGCCCCTGGGAAAAGTGTTGGGAAGGATGAATTAGGGAAACCTTGTAAATATGAGTGCCTAGCAAAAGGCTTTGAGAATATGGAAAATAGAAGTGAAATAGAAATGAGAGCAATTTTTGACTCTGTGGCTGAAAGCAACTGAATGCCTGCAGGCCCCTTTGTTTAGATAAAGCTAAATGCTGCAAATACCAAAAATCAAACAGACATCCTCCCTAGGCATGGCAGGAAGGGTCCCAGACGAAATTTAGAGATAAGAAAAGCAGTAAAACATGGTAATATAGTGATTCCTATAATGTTAAAGAATTTGTATCTTGTATTAGATTGGTTAGTGGAAATTAGAATATTCAACATAGAAGAAGATTTAATGTATTGTGAAGGGGAAAATCGCTCTTTTCTCTCTTTGCTCTTCACTCTTACTCTCTCCTCTCACTCTCACTCTGTCCCTCTCTCCATCCTGCTCTGAGCTGTGGCTGCAGTTCCCAGCACGGCCTGATATAAACCCAGCCCTAGGAAATAAACCGCAAACTTCAACACCACAATAGAGAGCGCCTGAGTCTGTCCCTGCCGTCCCAAGGCAGCGATTCCCACAGAAAAGCATCCTCCATCATCCACCCCTCAGCATTTGGGATGGGGTTCATGGAAGGAGCAGAGCAGTGGTGTGGAACAGTCATTAAATCCAGGAACAGCAGGAAAAGCCACGCCAGGGATGGGGACATCCCTGCAGATGGGGTTTGTGCTTTTCCTGAGCACTGGCAGCCGTTCCCAGTTTTCCAGCTGCACAATCCGGTCACTGCTGCGGCACCGAGCGTGGCACGGCCCGGAGCCTCGGCCCCATTCCCGCTCCTGCTCCCCATTCCCATTCCCGCTCCTGCTCCCCATTCCCATTCCTGCTCCTGCTCCCCATTCCCATTCCCATTCCCGCTCCTGCTCCCCATTCCCAATTCCCGGCTCCATTCCCAGTCCCCATTCCCGGTCCCGGCCTCATTCCCATTCCCAGTCCCGCTCCTGGTCCCCATTCCCATTCCCGATTCCCATTCCCGATTCCCATTCCCGGTCCCTGTCCCAGTCCTGTTCCCGTTTCCATTCCTGATTCTGATTCTCACTCCTGATTCCCGATTCCCGTTCCCATTCCCATTCCCGATTCTGATTCCCATTCTCATTCTCATTCCTGATTCCCAATTCCGTTCCCATTCCCGACTCTCGGTCCCATTCCTATTCCTGTTCCTATTCCCGCTCCCGCTCCCATTCCCGTTTCCCTTCCCATTCTCCGTTTCCCTTCCCGATTCCCATTCCCTGTTCCCGTTCCCGGTCCCGATTCCCGTCCCCATTCCCACTCCCGGTCCTGTTCCCATTCCCGTTGCCGATTCCTATTTCCGTTTCCCTTCCCGATTCCCATTCCCATTCCCATTCCCCACTCACACATTCCGGTTCCCCGATTCCCCCCGGCCCGAGCGCCCCGAGCGCCCCGCGCCGGCCCCGTACGGGCCCCGCGGCCATGGCGGTACCGGAACCGCCCCTGGAACCGCCCCGGGAACCGCCCCGGGAACCGCCCCTGGAACCGGGACCGCCCCGACACCGCCCCTGGAACCGGGACCGCCCCGGGACCGCCCCGGGAACCGGGATGCGCTCCTGAAAGCGTCCCGGAACCTCCCCCGGCACCGGCACCGCCCCGGGATCTGCCCCCGGAGCCTCCTCTGGACCCGCCCGGTTCCCGACCCGTCCCGGTCGCGGCCGCTCCGCTCCCATCGCTGATCCCGGCCCGTCGGGATCCGGGAGCAGCCACACTGGGAAGGGACCCCAAATCCCCCCCATCCCACCCCTGCCATGGCAGGGACACCTCCCACTGTCCCAATGTCCAACCTGGCCTTGGGCACTGCCAGGGATCCAGGGGCAGCCACAGCAAATCTGGGAATTCCATCCCCACCCTGCCAGGGAACAATTCCTGCCCCAAATCCCATCCAAATCTACCCATTGTCAGCTTAAAGCCATTCCCTGTGTCCTGTCCCTCCTTCAGGCACTGGAAGGTCACAACTGGGGCACCCCGGATCCTTTTCCAGGCTGAACAATCCCGATTTTCCCAGCCTTTCTCCCAGGGGAGAAGCTCCATCCCTCTCTAATAAAACACCGCTGCCTTTCCCACTGCACCGAGCAGTTTTTTCAGGAGAGAGCACAGATTGTTCCCTGGCATTCGTTCCTTCTGGAGCTTGTCCCCCACTCGGGATCCAGTTGTACTCCAGGAGATGCTCTGTCACATTCCCTGCGCCCGAGGGCATCTCACAAAGGATAATCCACACATTCTCCTGGCTTTTTTCTTTTTTTCTTTTTTTTTTTTTTTCCATTTAGCACTTGCCATGCCTGATAGCAGAATAACCAAAATCCAGGTAAATCCAGTTTGCAGAACATCCCAAATCCCTGCAGAGCTGGAACCAAACCCAGCCACAAGAAATCAGATTTATTTCATTATTTCCAAGCCACCTCCCAGTTCCACCCCAGAGCCTGCTTAGGTGTCCTGTTGGAATCAGCAAGTCAGGAGTCGGAATTTTTCAGAAATGAGAGTGCAGGGATTGAATTAAAGCCTTGGGATGGATTGAAGGATGTTAAGCCATTCACACAAAGAGGTATAAGTTTAAGTTTCAATATAAGCAAATAAGAAAGTAATTAAAATGAGTTTTAAGTGTTTTTAGTAAGTAAAGGTCTTAAATACCAGCGTGGTAGTACATGTTCTAGTAAAGGTTGAAAAACACAGTCTTAGATACTAAAAGTTCCATGGGGGCTCCAAGAACATAATTTTAAACATAATAAAGCTATAGTAAGAATATTGCTTACATTTTTCAAATGGATCCAGATAGGCCATATGTATAGTTTATACGTGCTAAAAAACTAAAATTCTAATAAGTTTAAAAGTATTGGCCTGAGCTTGTGTCTTAGCTTGTTAAAAAGTTTCTATATAAGAATATGCATTAAAAAAAATTAATACATTTTACCATTACATTTTGCCATTACATTTTACCATTACATTTTACCATTACATTTTGCCACTTAACTTTTTATGGCGTGTGCTCTTATACCAACGTAAAATACAAATTAAAAAATTATTTTTTAATACAGAATTTATGCTTTTTAATGCAACGGTTTTGAAATAAAATATGGAAACTAAAGTTGAGTTTTAAAAATTGAGTTTATATAGAAATACTGTTTTTTTTAAATATACATATAAAGGAAATTTTGGCTTGAATTAAATATATTTTCCAGTGCCAGTTCCCAGTAAAAATATCGGAATTAAAAAAGGATGTAGCCACATAAAAAAAAAAGCTGCTAGGTGTATTCTGAAGTTATTATTTTTGTATTTTACATTGCAATAAATACTATTTCTGGATCAAAACAGAGTGTGGATATATCCTGAGTACTTGGCAAGTTCCATCTACTTCCAAGTGGAATTCCAGTCTCTTTCCTGTCTTTGTCTATAATATGAACAGCATTCAGCACCAGGAACTTTTCTGCCATGCAACAAATTGTGGGATCAAGGACTGGCCAGAAAGGGAATTAGGTTAAAATATCAATATTTTAGGGAATTCCTAGCTGGAATGTGTCAGACTAACCCTGTGTCCATAGGGAAGGAGCTTTCCCTCCTCCAGCTGGGCACTAAAACCTGGGAATTCTGTGGTCACTGTGCTGCAAAGAGAGAGAAAGGACAGCGACACACACGGAGCTCTGTGGGGAAAAAAGGCCAATTTATTGTACAGACAGCCCGGATTTAAAGTGTGTCAGTGCAGCCAGGACAGGACAGGAGCTCATGGGACAATTGGGAAAAACATCCTTGGGACAGCACCTCAGGATGTGTCCCACGGGAAAGACACCAGGGGTTAATGTTGGTGATGAATTCCACTCTGTTTGTCACCGTGTTGTCACCCTGGGAGACTCCTCCCTAACTGAAGCTGCAGTCAGCTTGTCAGCCTGGGAATGGAGCTGAGAGTCAGGAGAAATCCAGGCCTGGAAAGAATTCCCAAGCTGGAATTCCCCAGCTCCCTAAATGTGTGTGTCCACAGAATTTGCACAGGTAAAGGCAACACCTGATTCTTTGGGAAACCCACTGGAAAATTGCTGTGGGATTTGGGAGCACCCAGCCAGCCTCTTCCCTTTAGATTTTTTTTTTTTTTTTTTTTTCCTCTTCACCCCACTTTGGGTGAAAATCTGCATGTCCTTGGAGCTGCCAGCTTCATTTGTCCCCCTGCCTGCTCCATCCCGAGTCCTTGAAGCTTCCCTGGCACGCTGCTGCCAAGGCTCCATATGGGATCCCAGAAATACAGCTGGAGGACAGGGACATTTAACTCTTCCCTGTCCCCGTGGGCCAATCCATTTGGAGCAGCAACCCTCGGCTTTCCCTTCCCAAGGAAGTTGGGAAAGGTCTCGGGAAGCTTCTCAAGGTTGATTTATGGAGCTGACATCGGCCACGGAGGGGAGAGATTTATTTCCAGGGCTTCCATCTGTCCCACGCCTCATTCCTGCAGCAGAACCACGGCACGGAGCCTTGGCCTCCATCCCATAATATCTGGACCCACACCCTTGGGATTCCCTCTGCTGAATTCCTTCACAGCCCAAAATTCAGCTCTGTTTTGGGAACTCATCAGGAGAGGGGCTGAGACACAGAAAAAGAATCCCAAACCCCGTCTGCAGCAGGAATTCCAGAAATTCCAGTTTTTTCCATGGAAAAAAAAATGGCTGTAATACAGAGGGAATGTCCACAATAAAATTGTATTTGTGGAGAGCTCCAAAGGGAAAAGGATTTCCCGTTGGAAAATAGGTTTGATTGTGGAATTCTCTGCTTTAGCCTCACTAATGGTTTGTCCCAGCCCAGGTGTTTTCCCTTTTATTCCATGTGGGATTTTATTTGGGATGAGCTGGAATCTAAAATAAATGAGGCAATCCTATTGATAGCACAAGAATTCAGGATTTAAACAAAATTATTTTCTTCAAATATTTTATGCAGGGAAAAAACCTCACGTTTTTTAACTTGTTTTATGAGAGAGGAGCAATAATTTTTAAAAGTGCCAAAACTCAGTAAAACAGGGGATAAAATCCCAAACATGCTTTTCCTAAAGGCTGGAATTTCTGATTATTCACTGGGTTTCTGTCAGGTTAAAATGGCTGAGAAAATAAACAGAATTAGATTCTTTTCTCCACTCACATAATGGATATCAACTATAATGTATTTATGTAAAATGGGCAGTTTTATATCTTTTTCTTTGTTCTCTTCGAAAGTATTTTAGTCCATAGGAAAATACAATAAATGGAGATATTAATTGTTTATTTTGCTTTAATTTGTTTTTTGAGAATTCAGATAAAACACTGCTGATTAATGTGTCAAAATTTTACATTCAATTTATCCAAGCAGTGAAATCTCAGACTGTTTCATGATGGTTTTTTAACAACACAGAGACCAGAGTGGTTTGGATTAATTTTTTCTCTCTTTCTGCATCAGGAGGATTATTGGACAGACCAAAATAAATATTCACTCTTCTTATCCACGCTGCAATTCCCATGGCTGGGGTAATCCTGGTTCCAGATTTATGGGCAGCGAGCTCCAAGGGTGAGAATCTCATTTCACCTTGACAACATCCCCCGTTCTTTTCCATGGGATATCCTGGCAAAATGCAGAGAAAAATGGGAATTTGTCATCCTGAGCAGCAGCCTGACATTCCAGAGGGTCACTGGCTCCGAGTGCTGCTGGCCAGCAGTGACCAGTGGGGGCTGTACTGGGACCAGTGACACTGGGGACACACGAGGGGATGGTGGCAGGGCTGGCACTGGGCAGGTGACACCAGGCTGAGGGTGCAGTGACAGCCCTGAAGGATGGGATGGCATCCAGGGGGACCTGGACACGCTCCAGGAGTGCCCCAGAGCCAGGCTGGGACACCTGGGGGTGCTCACCTGGAGAGGAGAAGGATCCAGGGAGAGCCCAGAGCCCCTGGCAGAGCCTAAAGGGGCTCCAGGAGAGCTGGAGAGGGACTGGGGACAAGGATGGAGGGACAGGACACAGGGAATGGCTTTAAGGTAAAAGTGGCTAGATTTGGGAATTAGGAATTGTTCCCTGGCAGGGTGGGGATGGAATTCCCAGATTTGCTGTGGCTGCCCCTGGATCCCTGGCAGTGTTATCCCATTTTTTTTGGTTTGTTTTCCCAGGTATGGAAGAACCCGATTAAACCTGGATTAAATCTCTTTTCTTGCCCACTGACCGAGATGGAGCAGCCCAGAACAGCGTTTTTTAGGGGAATTTTACAGATGGCAAATTTGGGAGGCTCGGGAGCACTCCAGGCCAGGCTGGGCGTGACCTGGAGCACCCCAGCTCATGGGATACTGGGATGGGATAATGGGATGGGATAATGGGATGGGATAATGGGATGGGATACAGGGATGGGATACAGGGATGGGATAATGGGATGGGATACTGGGATGGGATACAGGGATGGGATACAGGGATGGGATAATGGGATGGGATACTGGGATGGGATAATGGGATGGGATAATGGGATGGGATACTGGGATGGGATAATGGGATGGGATAATGGGATGGGATACTGGGATGGGATAATGAGATGGGATACTGGGATGGGGTAATGGGATAGGATGGGATGGGATAATGGGATACAGGGATGGGATAATGGAATGGGATCCCGTTGGAACGGGACGGGCTGGCACAAGGGACAAGGGAGGACACGTGACACAGGGAGAACACGTGAGCGTGGTGGATCACGTGACGCGGAAGGACACATGACAGCGATGTCACGCGCCACGGGGAGAACACGTGACACCGGTAGAACACGTGACGCGGAGAATCACATGACACAGCTAAAACACGTGACACCGGCGAATCACATGACACGGGAGGAAGCGCGTGAGCCGGGCGGATGCACGTGACCCTCCTGGTGACACCACGTGACCCCCCCGGTGACACCACGTGCCCCTCCCTCGGCCGGGCCATGGCGGGCGCGGTGGCGGCCGCGGGCTCTGCCGAGCAGTTCCAGCAGCTGCTGCAGCGGCCGGACAGGTGAGGGGACACCGGGGGGAGGAGGGCAGGTCCCGTTCCTTTGTCCCTTAGTCCCTTACCGGGGGTCCCGTCCCCGCTGTGCCATCTCCGGGGCTCCATCCCGGTCACCCATCCCTGGTGCCATCCCGGTGTCCCCTCTTTGGGTGCCATCCCGGTGACCCATTCCCCGCTGCCATCCCGGTGTCCCCTCTTTGGGTGCCATCCCGGTGACCCATTCCCCGCTGCCATCCCGGTGTCCCCTCTTTGGGTGCCATCCCCGGCGCCTATCCCTCGGTGCCATCCCGGTGTCCCCTCTTTGGGTGCCATCCCGGGGTCCCATTCCCCGGTGCCATCCCGGTGTCCCCTGCCGGGTCCCCGCAGGGCACAGCTCGGGAGGGGCCGGTGCTGCCGCAGCGCTCGGTGAAAGCTGCGCGGGGAAGATAAAAAAACCCCAAAATGGAGACAAACCGAGCCCCAAACTGTGCAGAGGCTCGGCTTTAGCTCAGGTTTGGCTCGGTTTAGGCTCGGTTTAGGCTCGGTTTAGGCTCGGGGTTTGCCCGCCCCGCGTTCCCCTGGCTCAGCAGTCGCCGGTGCCACCCTGCAGCTGCTCCTGCCGCGGGGAATTTGGGGCCAAATTGGGCGAATTGACTCGAAAAATCCCATAAACCAGAGGTGCCCTGCGAGCTGGGATTGTCCTCCAGCCGCGGAAGGTGTCAGCAAAACCAGCAGGACATTGCAGTGGGGACAGCAGTGACACTTCAACAGGAACAGCAGTGGGAACGGGAACGGGAACAGCAGTGACATTTCCATGGGGACATCACTGGGAACAGCAGTGACATTTCCATGGGGACATCAGTGGGAACAGCAGTGACATTTCAGTGGGAACTGCAGCGTTTGGGTGTTTAGTGTCACACAAGTGACTCTGAATTATTCATCTCCTGCCCAGGGCTCTCATTAATCTGGTTTTGTGCTCTAATGATTAATGACAGGGCTCTGCTTTTCCTACAATCCCAGCCTGGTTTGGGACCTGAAAGCTCATCCAGGGACACCTTCACTGTCCCAGGGTGTTCCCAGCCCTGTCCTGGAACAATCCCAGTGTTTTTATTCCAATATTCCATGGCCATGTTCAGCTTTGGGAGGGAAGAGCTGCAGTAACCACCTCTGTAATCACGGATTTACAGGTGATTAAAAGTGTGCTGGAAGGAAATGCTGTTAAATGATGGCTCTGGGAAAAAGGAACAGGATTTCTTCCAAACTTGCTGCAGGACTTCCTCTTTCCCTCCTGGAATTGTGCTCCAGCTGGATTATTTTATAGGGACATTACAGAAGAAACTCGTGTGTTCAGATGAGAATGGCTTCAGGAACAAACACAATGTTTTAAGGTTATTTTTAAAAAGCCACCAGTAATTTTCTCATTGCCTTTGTCACAGAACATAATTCCATTTTCTCTCTAAAGGAATGGATTATTTTATCCATGTTCTTGGACCCAAGATGAGTTGAGAATTCTGGTAACTCTTCCTCAGCTTCCTTTGAAAACAACATTTATAATTCCACGTTAGTTTCAGAGGATTTCTTGTTTCAGGAAATTGACATTCCTTGCATCGAGTTATCAGTAAGTTTGTGTTGTAGCAGAAGTGTCAATCTTGATATTTAAAGAGAAAATTGGGGATTTGTCATAACCTGTATAATAGTGGAGCTTTTTTTTTTTAACCTTGGTTCAATGCAGGGAACACTTTGTTTAGAATTACTCAAGTGCTTCATTTTTCTAAGTCATTATTTTTATCTTTCTTAATGTTTTCAATTACTCTTACTTTTTTTTAAGGTGAAATTGAAGTGCTCAGAGAGCAGTTCAATTGCAAAATTTGAATTGTTCTGTGAATTAATTATATTAAAAAAAATCACAAAACCAAAACAATTCCAAAACCCATAGTGCAAATGAATTTAAAATAGGTTCTTCCTGAAGATAAAAATGAATATATTGCAGCTGGATGTTGGTAAGGAAGGACCAGGCTCTGGTGGGATGAGGATGAAATAATTCTGTGAAGATTTGTCCTGTGCTCCATCCCTGTGGCCAGGCTGTGGGCACAGACTTAAACTGAGGACTTGGAGGAAAAAAGAAAAGTTGTTCTGTTGTTTTTCTACCAGAATTTTCTAGAATGTCATTGAGAAATCCAGTTTGTGAAAACATCCAGGGTGTGTGATCAGGACCTGCTCCAGCTGTGCTGCCCATGCATGAACTTCCATTCTTTAGGAATAAAAGACATGAAGTGGCTGCTGTGGGATGGGTGACTTGATTTCTCTCTTTTATTAAGTAAATTAACATTAATACATTATCTCTTTAATTCCTTATTCCCATTCTCTGGTGGGTTTGACCTCTGCAAACATGGTGAACAGAATTGAAAATTCCAAAATCTTGGCACTGTTGGCATCCCAGATGTTGGTCCCCAGCGTGATGGGATTTCTACTCCCACCTTTAAATGCTGTGTAGAACCAATCCCAAACATCCCAGCAGGGCTGGAATGAGGAGTTGGAGCTAAAGAAAGCAGGAAAAGAACCTTGCAGTGTGGTGGGTGTGTGCTGCAGTGCTGGGCTCACGGTGTTCCTGGGCAAGGAAAAGTCCTGGTTCTACTGAAATTATTAATTTTTGTAATGTCGGGAAGGTGGTGGGGACGGGTTTTTATGGAGTGCCCATCCCTGGAGTGGCCAGGGAGATCCTGGAGGTGGCACTCGGGGCTCTGGGCTGGGGACAAGGTGGCCATGGGGCACCTGGCTGCGGTGCTGGAGGCTTTTCCCAGGCTGGGTGACTGCAGGATCCTGCTCCTGTGGGGCAGTTTTCCCAGGAGTGAGTCTGTGTGTCCCCAGGAGTGAGCTCTGTCTGTCTGTCCGTCTGTCCGTCCCCAGGAGTGAGCTCTGTCTGTCTGTGTGTCCCCAGCAGCTCTGTCTGTGTGTCCCCAGCAGTTCTGTATCTGTCTGTGTGTCCCCAGCAGCTCTGTCTGTGTGTCTGTCCCCAGCAGCACTGTCTGTGTGTCTGTCTGTCCCCAGCAGCGCTGTCTGTGTGTCTGTCTGTCCCCAGGTCCCTGGTGGTGGTCCATTTCTGGGCGCCGTGGGCTCCTCAGTGTGTGCAGATGAACGAGGTGATGGCAGCGCTGGCACGGGAGCACAGCCAGGTCACCTTTGTGCAGGTGAGCTCCTGGCACGGGGCCAGCCCTGGGGGAGGGCAATGGGCCCAAACAGGGGGAGGTTCCTCTTGGAGTGTCTCTGTGGGCTCACATTTCTGATGGCCCTCTCACAGCTGGAACCCCAGAGGTGCTGCTGTCAGGGACAGGCAATCCTGGAATGTTTTGGGTGGGAAAGGACCCTGAATCCATCCAGGGTTATCCCAGAGGTGCTGCTGTCAGGGACAGGCAATCCTGGAATGCTTTGGGTGGGAAAGGACCCTAAACCTATCCAGGGTTATCCCAGAGGTGTTCTGCCATTAGGGATGGGCTCAGACAGGGAATCCTGGAATGTTTTGGGTGGGAAAGGACCCTAAACCCATCCAGGGTTATCCCAGAGGTGCTGCTGATATCAAGGATGGGCTCAGGCAATCCTGGAATGCTCTGGGTAGGAAGGGACCCTAAACCCACCCAGTGCCACCCCTGCCATGGCAGGGACACCTCCCTCTGTGCCAGGGTGTTCAGCCCTGGTTACTGGTTAAGGGCTCTCAGGATTCCCAGTAATTCCCAATAAATGAGCCTTCAGGAAGGTGAATTCAGCCCCTGCAATGCTGTCCCTCTGCTTTGTGACACCCTCTGCACATCCCACTGAGATCCAGGGCAAGGAAAAAGGAATTCACTTCATCCATGTGCTGTTGGTTTTTAAACCAAATTTCTCTGGTTAATGAATTGTGGGATGATGAGGGCAGGGAGCAATGGAGCAGCCAGCTGTGTGTGAGTATTTTAATGGGATTTTTCCAGCCTTTAGGATGTGTGTGTGTGGTTTTCTTTTTTCCATGATTCCTCTCAGTTGATATTTGTAAAACAGGACAGAATTATTTTAATGGTATTTTATGACTTAGAGCTTCAAAAGACTAATTTTCAGCATATTGCAAATTCAAGAGGCTTAATTTTATCTAGAGTTTAGTAGCTTTACTCAGCCCAACAAAGTCTGGAATCTCTCAGTTGCCTTTTTATCATTCCTGTATTATTTACTTATGACCTTTATTATTCTGCTGTAATTTATTTTTTAATAAGGAGGTTCCAAAGTCATTCAGGGCTGTAAAACCAAGATAGTGGCACATCCTTCCCTTTACTTCTCTCCTCCTAGTAATTTTAATATTCTTGGTGTTCTTGCTTAGAGAAAATAAGCTGATGAAAATTCTTGGGTGAATTTTACTGCTATATTTTAGAGGGAAGAGAGGAATAGGTTTGATTTTGGCAGTTCTTGGTGGGATTTTTGCATTCCAGAATATGCAGCCTGCCTTTGACTTGGCAAGCACCTGTTACCCCCCTGAGATGTTTGGTTGAAATGAGTGTGTTCACATCCCAAAACACTCACAAAACACATTTTGGGAAGCTGTGCCTGTAAGAGCAAATACAAAATGAAATCTGTTCTGTGTTATGTGGAACATAAATATCCAAGCAGGAAATTTTGCTGGGAAAGAAAATGAATATTAGAGGTATAAATCATCATGTGCCTCTGGAAAAAGAATCAATAATTGGAATTATCTATTCTCTTTCAATTATATTTGAGTTGAATGGAAGCTTTCATTTTCTAGCTGTGGTTTCTCAGTTGATTCTGCTGCAATGGTGATTTGCAGGGGGAGGAGGCTGGGGCTCAGTTTTGATGCTCCTGCTTTGCCTCTCTAATTAGTGGGTTCATTAAGAACCCGAGTAGCTGGAGCAGCTCCAAATCTGAGCCAGTTAAGAGAAATTTTCCTGGCAAATCCCTCCATGAGGAAAGTGGGAGCAGTGAGTAAGCCCAGGCTGGGCACTCAGCAGCCCTGCAGGAGTTAAAAATCAAATTGAGCACCGTGGCTTGCAGGAACCCCTCACAGTCTGCAGGAGGCTGCAGATGTCAGGGGTGATGTAGAGCCCCCCAAAGGGACACAAAAACACCTCTGTGATGGGGACATAACTGGGGGCAGTGATTGATGGGTTCCAATATAGCAGGAGCTGCACAGGATTGAAAATTTCCCAGGTCAGGAGTGCACCCGAGATTTTATTGGCAGCCTCCGGGCGTCTTCTGGAATGTGCAACAAAATAAAAACCTCTGAACCTGCTTTGACACCGTGGAGGTTCAGTGGGTGCCAGGCAGCCCAGAGAGTCTCATTTAAATGTAAATATCTCACAAACTTCAGCAGCAGATCCTGTTTAAATGTATAAAATGCCAGGGAGAGCATTCCAGGATTGACACTCACAGTGAAACTTTAAAGAAGATTATGAAAAATAATCCGGGGTTTTTTTTTTTTTTTTTTTCTCTCTTTTGGTTTTGTTTTTAGCTGGAAGCTGAGGCTGTGCCTGAAGTGTCTGAAAAATATGGAATTAGTTCTGTTCCAACATTCTTGTTCTTTAAGGTAAGAGGAAATGGGTTTAAGAGGAAATGAGTTTAAGAGAAAATGGATTTAAAAGAAAATAGAATCCATGTGGACTCTTAATACTTACACTTTTGTATTACTCTAGCTGAACCTTAGGAGCTTTCTCAGTGAAACATCTCTGTAACTGATTGAAGTCTATCCACTGGAACCTAAAAATGGAGATAGAAATGGTTTTTGCACTTTATATGGAATATTTCAGGGCTTCCTTAAGTGCTTTGGGATTCATATATAGTTTTTATTTTACTTGTTGTACTTGGGTCAAAAAACTTAGAGCAACGTTTCTTTGTGTTGTAGCTGGGAAAATAAAAACAAGTAAATATGGTAATAATAGGAATAACAATTCTGTTTGGGTGCTGTTTGCCTGTGATGATAAAACTGACAATATTTTCTTTAATAAGTCATTCTAGAGGCAAACTTGTTGCTGTTCCTGGTGCCTTGGAGTGGCTCCCTAGAAGAGAGGCTGGACAAGGTTAAGAGAATAAATTGGGGATTTATTTAAGGCCTTCAGTACATCCACCTTGGGCAGTCAGAAGCCTCAGAGGCTGCACCCAAGGTGGACAAATCAGGAATTTTTCAGACAATTGAAACTTTGGTCCATTTACATATCAGGGTTAATGCTCCAATTACAGCTCCAGGTAATGAAGCCATTTACCCCCAGTTCACTCCCCCATAATTCACTTTTATTTGTACTTTTCAGGGCCTGAGGCTGTAGAGTTTCCTTGAGTTTCAGGCTTAGAGGAACGATTTTGTCTGACCAAAATGTGAGGATTAGGTTAACTACATTTCACTTCACTTCAGAGTTATGCACTAATGCAGTACAGGAGAAAAAGAGAAAAGCTGAAATCCCTAAGGCTTCATTAACACCACCAGAAAGGCACGAGGATGCAGCCCCTCCTTGCAAAGCTGGGCTTAGCTGGCTGGGTTTGCTGTGGTTTTTGGTCCATGCTGGATTGAGGGTTGGTTTTTTTTTTTGTTCATGCTGGATTGAAGGCTGTGTTTTTAGGTCCATTGTGTTATTTACTACATGCTGCACTGAAGGCTGTATTTTTTTGTCCATGGTGTTTTTTGGTCCATGCTGGATTGAGTGCTGTGTTATTTACCCCCTGTGCACTGGGGCTGTATTTTTACCCCCTGGGCACTCAGGGCTGTATTTTTGCCCCTTGCTTCACTCAGGGCTGTATTTTTTGGTCCATGCTGCACTGAGGGCTGTGTTTGTTGGTCTGTTGTGGTTTTGATCTGTACTGGATTGAAGGCTGTGTTTTTACCCCCTGTACACTGGGGGCTGTGTTTTTACCCCCCTGTGCACTGGGGGCTGTGTTATTTAATTTACCCCCCGTGCACTCAGAGCTGTATTTTCACCCCCTGTGCACTCAGAGCTGTGTTTTCACCCCCCGTGCACTGGGGGCTGTGTCGTGTCCCTGCAGAACTCCCAGAAGGTGGACAGGCTGGATGGAGCTCACGCCCCCGAGCTGACACAGAAGGTGCAGCGGCACGCAGCTGGAGCCGGCCCCGTGCCCAGCCCTGCCAGCTGTGCCCAGGAACAGCTGCATGCCCGCCTCAAGAAGCTCATCAACTCTGCCCCCTGCATGCTCTTCATGAAGGGCTCTCCCAAGGAGCCTCGCTGTGGTGAGCACATCACGGAATTTCTCTCTCTTTTTTTTTTTTTTTTTTTTTTTTTTTTTTTTTTTTTTTTTTTTTTTTTGGCAGCTTTTCCCCAGTTCTTTCTGTTTCGGGGGGGATGTGTCCCCAAAGTGCTGTGCTCAGCCAAAGGGCTCCTGGAGGTGTTGGTGTGGAAGTGATGGCACGGACAGCACAGGGTTAAAAATGGTCCTAAAAATCTTGGGAATTGTATTCAGTACATTCAGGGGGTGGAAAGGAAAGTCTGGGAAGGCTGGGAAAGGGAACTGGGCCCTGGGAACCAATATTGAGCTTGGTTTGTTTCTTCATCATGTGGAGCCACACCTTCACAATCATCATATGATCATCAAATGATCATCAAATGATCGTCAAATAATCATCATGTGATCATCAAGTAATCATCATGTGATCATCAAATGATCATCAAATAATCATCAAATAATCATCATGTGATCATCAAATAATCATCATATGATCATCAAATGATCATCATGTGATCATCAAATGATCATCATGTAATCATCATATGATCATCAAATAATCATCAAATGATCATCATGTGATCATCAAATAATCATCATATGATCATCAAATGATCATCAAATAATCATCATGTGATCATCAAATAATCATCATATGATCATCAAGTGATCATCAAGTGATCATCAAATGATCATCATGTAATCATCAAATGATCATCATGTAATCATCAAGTGATCATCAAATGATCATCAAATAATCATCAAGTGATCTTCAAATGATCATCAAATAATCATCAAGTAATCATCAAATGATCATCATGTAATCATCAAGTGATCATCAAGTAATCATCAAATGATCATCATGTAATCATCAAGTGATCATCAAATGATCATCAAATAATCATCAAGTGATCTTCAAATGATCATCAAATAATCATCAAGTAATCATCAAATGATCATCATGTAATCATCAAGTGATCATCAAGTAATCATCAAATGATCATCATGTAATCATCAAGTGATCATCAAATAATCATCAAGTGATCTTCAAATGATCATCAAATAATCATCAAGTAATCATCAAATGATCACCATGTAATCATCAAGTGATCATCATGTAATCATCAAATGATCATCATGTAATCATCAAATGATCATCATGTAATCATCAAGTGATCATCATGTAATCATCAAGTGATCATCATGTAATCATCAAATGATCATCATGTAATCATCAAGTGATCATCAAGTAATCATCAAATGATCATCATGTAATCATCATATGATCATCAAGTAATCATCAAATGATCATCATGTAATCATCAAGTGATCATCAAGTAATCATCAAATGATCATCATGTAATCATCAAGTGATCATCAAGTAATCATCAAATGATCATCATGTAATCATCAAGTGATCATCATGTAATCATCAAGTGATCATCAAGTAATCATCAAATGATCATCATGTAATCATCAAGTGATCATCAAGTAATCATCAAATGATCATCATGTAATCATCAAGTGATCATCAAGTAATCATCAAATGATCATCATGTAATCATCAAGTGATCATCATGTAATCATCAAATGATCATCATGTAATCATCAAGTGATCATCAAGTAATCATCAAATGATCATCAAGTAATCATCAAATGATCATCATGTAATCATCAAATGATCATCATGTAATCATCAAGTAATCATCAAATGATCATCAAATAATCATCATATGATCATCAAATAATCATCAAATGATCATCATGTAATCATCATATGATCATCATACAATCATCATGTAATCAATGATCTGATTGTTCAATGTAACCATTATTTGGGAATTGGATATAATTATTGTTTAATCATAATAGGAATCATGAGAAACGATGGAATCCTAACAAGGATCATGGAAAGGATATTTGGGGGGTGTAATAAAAATTACAAGAGTTCATGGTTGGATAAGATCAATGTATGCAATAGAAGAATATGGGTTTAATAATTAATATATAGTTATATGTATGTTAAAAACCCCATGTTTTTATATATATGTATATAAACATGCATGAGTATATATGTAAACATTTATGTATATATATATATAAACATGTCCATATATATAAAAACCATGTTTTTTCTACATATATATATATAAAAAAACATGTATATATATATATATAAACATGTCTATATATATAAAAAAAAACATTTTTAAAATACACCTATATATATAAAATCATCTGTATATATATATATATAAATATATATATAACATCTTTTTATATATATATATAAAACCATGTTCAGATTTGGGTCTGCACCCCTGATTGCCAGAGCTCTTCAATAAAATCACCTGCCTATAATTCATAGAAACATTTTCATAGAAATCTTTCTGTCATGATGTGTTTCAACAGCAACACCTTGATGTTGGAAAAAAAGAAGGATTTGACAGGAAAATCTCACAGATGTGTGTGTGTGTATAACAGATTTTTGACTGTGGAATCTGAAGAAGGAATAGAAATAAAATTAAGTTTTAATATAGAAAATAATTGTTGAGGCAGTTTTACTGGATAACTGAGAAAATAAAGAGCAAGTGAGTTGGAAGGGGATTTTATGACTCAGAGCAAAGGATAAATCCACCTCTAACAAAAGATATTTTTACCAAGCAAAAAAGGTTTTTACAGACAAACAAAAATGCCAAGTTGCAGATAGAAAGAAAGATCTTAAAATTTTCCACTGCAAGAAAACTAAAAAAAACAACTTGTAGCTTAAACTGTGACACACTGACTTTTTGTGATTCAAGAATAATTCCATGAATATGGAAATGTTAGTATTTCTGATTAGTCTGTAGGTCATAATAAAATTATTAATTGGCTGCCATACATTAAGATGCTCTGTAATAAAAATTAAATAATTCACTGTAAGCAGAACTAGAGAGGCTCCAGACAAACCCACACTGGGCTCTGAGAGGGTTCCTATGGAAATGTGTCAGCAAGGAAAATAAAACATGGTGGGAAGGTAAAAGAGAGGTGAGAAAAGAACATTAAACACTCAGGAAAACATTGAAAATTGAAGAAATAAAAAAATATTTGCCTTCTAGGTGAGGCAGGGAAGGATGCTCCTAAAGTGAAGTAGAAAATTTAAGTAGAAAATATTTGTAAAAGTCAAGTTTTTAAGCTGAATCAGTGAGAACAGTAATAAATTAACAAAAATAAATCAATAATAAATACCTAAACAGAAACCATATGAAATAATTACCACGTATTAAACATTTCTGGCCCTTTTATGTTGTTTGAATAGGTTTTATATGTTTTATTTGTGAATGTTTCCTTTGTCCATATGTTTTATTTGTTTGTATGTTTTTATCTGTTTGCATGTTGGTATGTTTTAATATGCTTATATATTTATAAATTTTGTTTATATATTTATATGTTTTATTAGTTTATATATTTATACGTGTTATTAGTTTATATATTAATATGCTTGATTAGTTTCTATGCTTTATTTCTTGATATATCTCTATGTTTTATTTGTTTATATATTTCTATGCTCTATAAGTTTCTATATTTTATTTGTTTATATATTTCCATGCTCTATTAGTTTCTATGTTTAATTTGTTTCTATATTTCCATGCTCTATAAGTTTTTATGTTTAATTTATTTATATATTTCTATGCTTTATAAGTTACTATGCTTTATTTCTTTATATATTTCTATGCTTTATAAGTTTCTATATTTTATTTGTTTATATATTTCTGTGCTCTATTAGTTTCTATGCTTTATTTCTTTATATATTCCTGTGTTATTTGTTTCTATATTTCTATGCTCTATTAGTTTCTATATCTTATTTGTTTCTATATTTTTATGCTCTATAAGTTTCTATGTTTTATTTGTTTCTATATTTCCGTGCTCTCTTAGTTTCTATGTTTATTTATATATTTCTATGCTCTATAAGTTTCTATGTTTAATTCATTTATATATTTCTATGCTTTATAAGTTTCTATGTTTAATTCATTTATATATTTCTATGCTTTATAAGTTTCTATATTTAATTCATTTATATATTTCCATGCTTTATCAGTTCCTACATTTCTACACTTTATTAACCCATATACCCGCAGCTGACCATTGATAAAAAAAAAATCCATTTAGGACCTCATCAGGTGAGCACAACTCAGCTGAAATTCCATTTAATTTGCCTTTTCAGGCTTCAGCAAGCAGATGGTGGAGATCCTGAGCAGGCACGGCGTGGCTTTCAGCAGCTTTGACGTTTTTTGTGACGAGGGAGTTCGCCAGGGGCTCAAGGAGTTCTCCAGCTGGCCCACGTACCCTCAGCTCTACGTGTCTGGGGAGCTCATCGGGGGCCTGGACATCGTCAAGGTGCCCAGAGCCGCCGCTGCCCTGCCACGCTTTTTATGGGCTTTTCATGTGCTTTTCATGTGCTTTTCATGTGCTTTTTATGTGCCTTTTCTTGTGCTTTTAATGTGCCTTTTCTTGTGCTTTTTCTGCCTTTTCATGTGCTTTTTCCGCCTCTTTTCATGTGCTTTTTCCGCCTCTTTTCATGTGCCTTTTCCACCTTTATTTGTGCCTTTTCCACCTTTATTTGTGCCTTTTCCGCCTCTTTTTTGTGCTTTTTTCCGCCTTTTAATGTGCTTCTCCTGCCTCTTTTCATGTGCCTTTTCCACTTTTTTTGTGCTTTTTCCACCTTTTTTGTGCCTTTTCCACCTTTATTTGTGCCTTTTCCGCCTCTTTTTTATGCTTTTTTCCGCCTTTTAATGTGCTTTTTCTTCCTCTTTTCATGTGCCTTTTCCACTTTTTTTTGTGCTTTTTCCACCTTTTTTTTGTGCCTTTTCCACCTTTTTTTGTGCTTTTTTCACCTTTTTTGTGTCTTTTCCGCCTTTTTTGGTGCATTTTCCACCTCTTTTCATGTGCTTTTTCCGCCTCTTTTTGTGCCTTTTCCACCTTTTTTTATGCTTTTTCCGCCTTCTTTAGTGCATTTTCCACCTTTTTTTGTGCCCTTTCCACCTTTTTTTGGTGCCTTTTCCACCTTTTCATGTACCTTTTTCCACCTTTTTTGTACCTTTTCCGCCTCATTTTTTGCCTTTTTTCTGCCTCTTTTTTGTGCTTTTTCCATCTCTTATTTGTGCTTTTCCCCCCTCATTTTTTTCTTTCCCCCCTCATTTTTTTGCCTTTTCCCCTTCATTTTTTTGATTTTTCTGCCTCTTTCTTGTGCCTTTTCCACCTCTTATTTGTGCTTTTCCCACCTCATTTTTGTCCCTTTTTTCCGCCTCTTTTTGTCCCTTTTCCACCGTTTTTTTGTCCTTTTTCCACCTCTTACTTGTGCTTTTCCCCCTCATTTTTCCCTTTCCCCCCTCATTTTTCCCCCCTCATTTTTCCCCCCTCATTTTTCCCCCTTTTCCCCCCTCATTTTTCCCCCTAATTTTTTCCTTTTTTTCCCCCAGGAGCTCGAGGCCTCAGGAGAGCTGGACACGATCTGCCCAAAGGCACAAAAGCTGGAGGACAGGTGGGGGAAAATTGTCACTAATTTTTAATATTAATTAATATATTTTTAATTAATTTTTACTTATCTGCAATTCCTGCAGATTCCTCACTTCTCATTTTTGAGCTGATAACCAAAATATTTTTAATTTTTTTTTTTTTTTAGGCTGAAATCTTTGATAAACAAAGCTCCTGTGATGCTCTTTATGAAGGGAAACAAACAGGTAACGTGGGAAATACAGAAAATAATTGAATTTTTAATTTCTTCTTCCTTAATTCCAGTCAGTGCTGCTGGAAAAGTTCTTCACCTTTTTAGTTGGTGTTTTTATAAAACATAAAAACAGAATAAAACCATTTTTTTATTATTGTTGATTATTATTTAAATAGTATCTATTTCAATGAATATTATCTAAATATTCAATATTTTTATGAATACAATTTAAACATTAATTATTTCTATGAATATTATCTATAAATAGTCAATGTTTTAATGAAAATTATCTAAATATTAGGTGATTCTATGGATATTATCTAATTATTTGAGATTTCCATTAATATAGATAATAGAGATCTCTAATGCCTGTCAATTAATTAATTAATTGAAATTGCTATTTCCTGTGCTTATGTGAAGAGTTGGCAGTGGGCATTAATTATTAATTCATTATAATTAAATTATTTATTATTTGCCATTGTTCCTAGTTAAATTATAATGAAATTAATGACAATAAATACAACAAGTTGCCATTCTTATTTATTCTAGTTGATTATCATGTGGAATCAAAATAAAACAGATTTTTTTTTCCATAAATCCAGAAAAAAATCAGGAGAGAAAAGGATGGAAAAAGGAATTAAAGGCCAGCAAAAAAAAAAAAAAAAAAAAAAAGGGAATTACTGTGGCTGGAATTCCATGGATTAAAAAAATAAATATATTTAATATCTTTATTTTATATTTTAGATGGCAAAATGTGGTTTCAGCAAGCAAATCATAGAAATCATGAATAACACTGGGTAAGTAATGGGGTAAGTTTGGGGTTAAAATTTGAATTTTATATTGAATTTATTGGATATTTATAAAAAATCCAGCAGGAAATAAGAGTGGAATTAATCCCCTAAATGTAAATTTTTATTTTTGAAAGAGGATTTCAAGCAATTGAAAGGTTTAGGGAGAATTTTAATGGGGTTTTTTGAGATTATTTGAGGGAATTTTTTGGGGGGGAATTTTTGAAGGTTCTTTCAAGATTTGTAATGGGGTTTTTTATTCAGAATTTTGGGGAATTTTGGAGGATTTTTGGTGAAAATTTTGAGTTTTTTTTAGTGAGAATTTTGAAGGTTTTTTGAAGAATTTTGAGGGTTTTTTATTTCAAGATTTTGCAGTGTCTGAGATTTTTGAGGGATTTGGGGAATTTTTAAGGCTTTTAAGAAATTTTGAGATTTTTGGGGGGAAATTTTGGGTCTTTTTGAAAATTTTTTAGTGCTTTTGGTGAGATTTTTTTGAGGGTTTTTGGAAGGATTTCGAGGTTTTTTTCGAGATTTTTGGGGGTTGTGAAAATTTGGAGGAGTGTTGAGAATATTTAGGGTTTTTAAAAAAATCTTGAGGTTTTAGAACTTTGAGGGATTTTTTTGGAGAAATTTGAGGATTTTTTTTTAAAACTGATTTTTTTTTTTTGAGAACATAATTTTTAAAAAAACTTTGATGATTTAGCAATTTTTTTTGGAGAATTTTTGAGGTATAGCTGAGATTTTCATGGTGTTTCTTTGCAATTTTTGTGGGGTTTTGTTGTTTTTTTGAGCATTTCTTCCAACCTCCAATATGAATAAATAGAAATAACCCTTCATTTATATGAAATATAGAAATATATAAAATATGTAATTATAATTTATAGCAATAATTAATTTTTTTTTCTCTTTTTCCCAGCGTGGATTACGAAACTTTTGACATCCTGGAGGATGAGGAGGTAAAAAAACTTTTCCCTGCTGTGGATTCATTTCCTGCTGCAATTCCCAAAAAATTCCCAAAGAATTCCCGAGAAGAATTCCTGAAGAATTCCCAAAGAATTCCCAAGAAAAATTCCCTAAAGAATTTCCAAAGAATTTCTGAATAATTCCCAAGAATAATTCCCCAAGAATTCTTGAATAATTCCTGAATAATTCCCAAAGAATTCCCCAAGAATAATTCCTGAATAATTCCCAAGAATAATTCCTGAATAATTCCCCAATAATTCCCAAAGAATTCCCCAATAGTTCCCGAAGAATTTCCAAATAATTCCCAAATAACTCCCCAAGAATTCCCCAGTAATTCCCCAATAATTCTTGAATAATTCCCCAGAATAATTCCTGAATAATTCTTCAAGAATTTCCCAAGAATTTCCCAGGAATAATTCCCCAAGAATTCCCAAAGAATTCCTCAATAATTCTTGAATAATTCCCCAAGAATAATTCCCCAAGAATAATTCCCCAGTAATTCCCACATAATTCTCAGATAATTCCTGAATAATTCCCCAATAATTCCCGAAGAATTTCCAAATAATTTCCGAATAACTCCCCAAGAATTCCCCAGTAATTCCCCAAGAATTCTTGAATAATTCCCCAAGAATTCCCCAGAATAATTCTTGAATAATTCTTGAATAATTCTTGAATAATTCTTGAATAATTCTTGAATAATTCTTGAATAATTCTTGAATAATTCTTGAATAATTCTTGAATAATTCTTGAATAATTCTTGAATAATTAATTTCCCAAGAATTTCCCAAGAATTTCCCAAGAATTTCCCAAGAATTTCCCAAGAATTTCCCAAGAATTTCCCAAGAATTTCCCAAGAATTCTTGCATAATTCCCCAGTAATTCCCCAATAATTCCCCAATAATTCCCCAATAATTCCCCAATAATTCCCCAATAATTCCCCAATAATTCCCCAATAATTCCCCAATAATTCCCCAATAATTCCCCAATAATTCCCAGTAATCCCAGTAATCCCAGTGACCCCATTTTGCCGTTCCAGGTGCGCCAGGGGCTGAAATCCTTTTCCAACTGGCCCACGTTCCCCCAGCTCTATGTCAAGGGGGAGCTGGTGGGGGGCCTGGACATTGTCAAGGTAGGGATGGAATGAATTCCAGGAAAATCTCAATTTCTGGGAATTTTCCTGCCTCTCTCCCCTCCATCCTCTGCATTCCCAGGGAAAAGGAGCTGGAAATCTCCAATCCATGAGTGGGAAAAGCTCCTTTTTCCCTTTTTTTTTTTTTGCATTTTTCTCATCCTGAATTTTGCTCCTGATTTTGTTTTGTTTTGTTATTTGGGTTTTTTTTCTATTTCGTTCCCAAAAACCATTCCTGGGATAAAGGAAATTTGTTGTGTTTTTTAATGATTGCATTTGATTCCCTTGCATTTGGTTTCCTTGCATTTTATTTTTTTTTAATGATTTGATTTTCTTACATTTTATTTCCTTGCATTTTATTTTTTTTTATCATTTGATTTCCTTTCATTTGATTTCCTTTAATCATTTGATTTCCTTGCATTTGATTTTTTTTTTAATCATTTGATTCCCTTGCATTTGATTTTTTTTTTTAATGATTTTATTTTCATTTATTTTATTTTCTTGTTGGATTTTATGGGTGGGAGCAACAAACTCCATCCATGGGTGGTGTTTTATCCTTGGGGAAAATTTGCTGGAATGTCCTGGAATATTCTGGAATGTTCTGGAATGTCCTGGAATATTCTGGAAGGTCCTGGAATATTCTGGAATATTCTGAAATGTCCTGGAATTCCACCTGGGGGCAGACCCAGGATCCAAGCTGAGCTTTCAGGCTGGGATTTCCCACTGAAATATTTTGATTATTTTTTTTCCCTAAATATTAATATTTATTTACTAAATAAAGAATTGAATTATTTGATTAAATCTCTAGTGAGGCACCAATGCATTCCCTGCTGGAATCCCCTTGGATAATCCCAAAAAAATCCATAATTTCTGCATTTTGTGTCTTTCAGGAGCTGAAGGAAAATGGGGAATTGCTGCCTGTGCTGAAAGGGGAGAATTAATGGGAAAGAGAAATCCCTGGAATAAATTCCCAGTTCAAAATTCACCTGGAGAAACAATTTCAGCCCTGGGGAGCATCAGGAGGGAAAGGAGGCGGGAAATAAATCAAAATATTCTGTGTATGAAAAGAGTTTGAGTGCAGAAAACAAAAAGGTCAATTAAAATTCACTGCTCCAGCATTTGGGGTGTTGGGATTTCTTTATTTCATGATTCCATTATTCCATGATTTTATTATTTCATTAGTTCATGATTTTATGATTCCATTATTCCATTATTTCATGATTTTATGATTCCATTATTTAATTATTCCACTATCCCATTATTTAATTATTCCATTATTTAATTAGTTCATCGTTCTATGATTCCATTATTCCATTATTTAATTATTCCATTATTCCCATATTTAATTTTTCCATTATTCCATTATCCCATTATTTAATTATTCCATTATTTCATTAGTTCATGATTTTATGATTCCATGATTCCATTATTCCATTATCCCATTATCCCATTATTCCTTGATTTCATGATTCCATTATTTCATGATTTCATGATTCCATTATTTCATGATTCCATTATTTAATTATTCCATTATCCCATTATTTAATTATTCCATGATTCCCATTATTCCATTATCCCATTATTTAATTATTCCATTATTTCATTAGTTCATGATTTTATGATTCCATTATTCCATTATTTAATTATTCTATTACTTCATTATTCCATGATTATTCCATGATTATTCCATGATGATTCCATGATTTAATGATTTCATTATTCCATGATTTCATGATTTTATGATCTCATTATTCCATGATCTCATTATTCCATATTTTCCATCCCAGAATTCCTGAAGGTGAAACTGGATCTGGGTTGGTTTTTTTTTGGGGCTCAGCTCATTAGGGGAATATTAATGGAGCATCCAGCACCTTCTGCTGCCCCCATTAATTGTTTCCAGATTTAATGAGCAAGAAAATCACTTGGGGATCACGGCTTTAGGGAATTCCTCCTGAGCTGCTCGTTAAGTGGGAGCACTAATTACTAATTAGGGGTGCTCAGACATGATCCTGGGGTTTTTAGGGGAATGTTTAAGGGGTTTTAGAGCACTAATTACTAATTAGGGGTGCTCAGTCCTAAACTTGGGGGTTTAGGGAATGTTTAATTGGTTTATTGAGCACTAATTATTAATTAGGGGTGCTCAGTCATGAACCTGGGGGGTTTGGGGGAATGTTTAATTGGTTTTTGAGCAGTAATTGCTAATTTGGGGTGCTGAGTCCTGAACCTGGGGTTTTTGGGGGATGTTTAAGGGGTTTTGGAAGTGTTGGTGAACCCTCAGGGATCCTCAGTGCTGGGGATGGAATTTGGAATTTCTGTGCCTGAGTCTGGCTCAATTCCAGGTCACAAAATCCTTGGAGAAATCTCTGCTGGTCAGGAGGGACCAGGATTGACTTTTCCAGAGGTGCCTGCAAGACCTTCAGGAGCAGCTTGGGAAGTTTTGGGAGCAAATTTGGGGCTTTTTTTTCCTTAAATTCTAAATATAATCCAAGCCTTAGAACCTAAACTAAACCTGGTGTTAAATTAATCCCAACCTGATAATCCAGTTCCTAAAATTTAAACCAAACCTGATTTTAAGTTTATCCCAACCTGGAAAAGTTTGGCTGCAGGGAAACAATTCCTTCCCTGTGTTAGAGGATTCCTAGGGATGGATATTTAATTTTCTGGGATTAGTTTTAGTAATTGCTATCAAATACATGTTATAAGTTTAAACCTGATTTTAATTGCTTTAAAAGAAAATACTTGTCGTGAAAACAAGCCTTAATTAATCCTCTTAAGTGAATTGCAAATGCATTCAGGTAGCTGTCAGGAGGAAAAAAAATAATTTATTACAGCAAAACGTAGCATCCCTGTGGTGAAATAAGGAGTAAGAAGCTTTAATTAAATACTAACTACCAAATGCTATTTAGTTTTCCTTCAGAATTCGGTGCAGTGGAATTTATTTGGGGTTTATGGAGTCCTGTTAATGGATTTATAGGCAACAGAGCAGCAGGGGATAGCAGTTGATTCCTGAAAATTTGTATTTTTTTATTTATTCCAGTATTGGATATTGGGAAGGAAGGAAAATTTTGTGGGTGCCCAGAGAAGCTGTGGCTGCAGTTCCATCCTCGTTTCTATTTCCCTCCTTATTTTGAAATATTTCCCTTGCTTGTCCTAATTTCATCTGGATTATTTTTTTCCCTGCACTTTGATATTGGGATATTAGAGAGAAAAAAAAAACAAAAAAACCCCAAACTATTCCTGAGGATGATGAAGAGAGGAACAGTCAATGATTAAACTCTGTGCTAATAAATACATGAAATAATTTCACTTAACAGGTAATTGTCACCTCCTCGGTGCTGGGATGAGAAATTCCCTCAAACCCCCATGGAATATTCCAGGTTTTTAAGGGTACTGGAACCTGGCTGGGATCAGGGATGCAAAACCTGGGATTTAAATTAAAAATTCACCTGGCAGCAAGTGAGCATTGATTGAGGGATTGTGCTGGGCCGAGGAGAAATTGGGGTTAGATAATAATTGTAATTAGGGGGTGTTTAATGGGGAAATTTGGGTTAGGTGATGATTTTAATTGGGTATTTCATGGGGAGTAATTGGGATTTCATTTCATGGGGCTGAGATAAAAAGGGGGGAAACAGGGACTTGTTTTTCCTTTGAGTTTTCATTCCAGGGAAGAGGTTTGGGTGAGATTTGGGGGATTTGAAGGACGGTCAGGGGACATGGGGTTAAAGGAGCTTTTTTGGGGTTTAAAGAAGCTTTTTTGGGGGTTAGAGGAGCTTCTTTTTGGGTTAAAGGAGTTTTTTTGGGATTAAAAGAGCTTTTTTTTTAAAGGAGCTTTTTTGGGTCAAAGTAGCTTTGTTTTGGGTTAGAGTTTTTTTGGGGGTTAAAGGAGTTTTTTTTGGTTAAAGAAGTATTTTTTTGTGACTCCCCTCGTCCCCGGGGCTGTCCCAGGGTTGGTGTCACTCCGGGCATGTCCCTGTCCCCTCCCGAGCCGGGAAAACTGCTGGAATTGAGCTAAAAAAAAAAAATCAGGAAAGGGGAGACAGAGATGTCAGCACAGGGAAGCCTCAACCCCACTGCCAGCCCAGGGTTCCTAAATCCCTGCGCCATCCCAGAATTCCAGCTCTGCCATCACCAGTGGGCTGGGAGGGGTCCCTGTGAGCCAGAGCCCAGGGAATTCCCAGCGGGAGAACGGGAACGGAGCCGGGAATTCCCATAGAGAAAACGGGAACGGGAGCCGGGAATTCCCCGGCGGGAGAACGGGAACGGAGCCGGGAATTCCCATAGAGAAAACGGGAACGGAGCCGGGAATTCCCATAGAGAAAACGGGAACGGAGCCGGGAATTCCCCGGCGGGAGAACGGGAACGGAGCCGGGAATTCACTTCCAGGATTCTCTACAGGGAATTCCCAGCGGGAGAACCGGAATGGAGCTGGGAATTCCTATACAGAGAAAGGGAATGGAGCTGGGAATTCCCAGCGGGAGAACGGGAATGGAGCTGGGATTCACTTCCAGGATTCTCTACAGGGATTCCCAGCGGGAGGACGGGAATGGAGCTTTGTTCACATCCAGGATTCTCGCCGGGTGGCGAGCCCGGGATTTGAGGGAAAAACTCAACCCCGGGGATTTTCCTGCCGGCGGCAGTACCGGGAATGGCCACGGGGCGGCGCTGCACACCGCGGAGCGCGGGATAACGGGGCTGGGAATGCTGCCCCGGGATAACGGGATGGAGGGATAATGGGATAGCGGGGCTGGGAATGCTGTCCCGGGATAACGGGATGGAGGGATAATGGGGCTGGGAATGATGTCCCGGGATAATGGGGTTGAGGGATAATGGGATAGCGGGGCTGGGAATGCTGTCCCGGGATAACGGGATTGAGGGATAATGGGATAACGGGGCTGGGAATGCTGTCCCGGGATAATGGGGCTGGGAACGCTGTCCCGGGATAACGGGATTGAGGGATAATGGGATAGCGGGGCTGGGAATGCTGTCCCGGGATAATGAGATTGAGGGGTAACGAGATAGAGAATTCTGCCCCAGGATTGTGGGATGATGGGATAGAGCGATAATGGGGCTGGGAATGCTGTCCCGGGATAATAGGATAGCGGGGCCGGGAATCCTGTCCCGGGATAACAGCCGCTGCTCAGTCTGAGTGTTCCCAGGGAGCAGCTCTGAACCCCCGGGGGTGTCACGGGTGCCTCTGAAGGAAAGGGCAGGAGTTGAGGCTTTCGTGGCCCTGGCAAGGTTTGGGTTAAACTGGGAATGCTCCCACTGGGCAGACTGGAGCTGTCAGGACGATTCAAACTCTCGGGGATTTCGGGCTCCTGTGGGGTCCCAGCCTGGCTGCCCAGCTCTGCCCCCCGAGCTCTGCACAGGTTCCTCTTGGATTTGGCTCCAGGGTTGGATACAGGGCAGACTTTGGGGGAATTACGGAATTCATGGGTCTGTGTGAGCCATCAGAGAATCCCAGACTGGTTTGGGTTGGGAGGGATCCGAAATCCCACCCAGAGCCACCCCAGCCATGGCAGGGACACCTCCCACTGTCCCAATGTCCAACCTGGCCTTGGGCACTGCCAGGGATCCAGGGGCAGCCACAGCAAATCTGGGAATTCCATCCCCACCCTGCCAGGGAACAATTCCTGCCCAAAATCCCATCCAGCGCTGTCCTCTGGCAATGGGAAACAATTCCCTGTGTCCTGTCCCTCCCTTTTCCAAAGCCAGGATGGAAGATCTGCTCTTCACCTGCTTTGGAGCTGCATTGCAAAGCACGGCAGGAAACTCTTCTTTATTTTTTTTATTTTTAATTTTTTTTTTCCCTGGGCAGCTAAACCCCCCTAGTAATTGTTATCAAGTGGCTTTCCCCTGCTTTTCCTCTTTTTTTTTTTTTTTTTTTTTTTTTTTTTTTTTTCCCCGGGAATATTCCTGTGTGACGCTAGATGGAGCTTTGTGTGCGCGGGAGGAGTTTGGGGAGTCGGGAGCTCGTGTAAATGCTGTCGCTGTAAATCGCGTCAGTGCCATCACCGCTGATGTTCAGCGGGAAAAACACGCCGGGAAAGGATTTCTTACACCTGCAGAGGGCAAAAAAAAAATCACCCGGAGTTTCCCTTCTACGTCTGAACTGAAGAGGTTGCATTGTACACATCGTTTTTAAAGCGGATTTTTAAGGCTCCCTGCCCGCAGCACGAGGTGAGCTGGAAGGTCCTTTCCAACTCAGAGCAGGGTGGAATTCCGTGGCTTTGGAGGATGTGGAAGGGAAGAGTTGTGCCCGTGGTTTTGGCAGGGATGTGCAGAATTCCCTGTGCCCCCAAATCCCGGCCGTTTGTCGCCGCTTTCCTCGGGAAAATCGAAGCGTGCCGATTATTTGATAAGGTGGCTTTGGTGGCAGTGCTGGGGTGGGAAGCACCTCCCAGCGTTCCCCTTGCAGCAGCAGAGCGGTGTCACCATTCTGAGCACATCCCCAGGCTCTGAGAGCACCCAAAAAAAGCAGATTATGGGATGGCAGTATCAGTTCTGGGATGAGCCGTGGCATCTCCATTATTCTCTGCCAACTTTACACCCCGTGGAAACAACCTGGACGCTTTGCTGGCACCCAGAGTGATGGGAGGATAATGAGAAAATGCAATTAGCCAACAAATTTGAGGCAGAAGATCTCGGTTTTTACTGAGGATGAGCGCTGAGAGGGCAGTTCTGGTAGGAAGCTCTGAGAGAGGAGCAGGGGGCTCACGGAGGGGAATCCTCTGCCCCAAGGGGCTGCCAAGGTTTTCAAACTGCAGAAATGGCTCTGCCCCATCCCTGCCAGTGTCCACGGCCAGGCTGGAGGGTTTGGAACAACCTGGGATAATGGAAAGTGGGACAGGGGTGGATTTGATAGAATCACTTCGTTCTGGTCTCTTCAGAGGGAGAACAGGAAATGAATTCAGTCCTTCACACTCCAGCGTGGCAGGACAGATTTCTTAAAATGCTGAAGTTTAGGATTCATTGTTTAGAAGAAGAAAAAAACTGACATTTTCATATTGAATCTTTTTCTTGCCCTCCTGTGCTTTGCCTGTGAGCAGTTCAAAGGTGTCACAGTGGAAGGGATGGAGCAGGAGAGGCTGCAGTGGAATGAAATTGTCTCTTTTTAGTGAGAAACGATCTCTGCCTGCAGCCCCTGCTCCCAAACAGCCCCAAGCTTTTGCCTGATGGATTCCACTGAAACGAGCTGGAAGCAGCAGGATGCTGCACACGGTAACACTTTGTCCTCTGAATCGCTCGGGGTGCCAGGAGGGTGTTAAACTGTGGGAAATGGAAAAGGTAGAAAACTCTCAGAAAGCTGCGTGCAAGCAAATCTCAGGATGGGGAAATGCAAGGGAGTTAAAGATGCAAGGTCAAGAAATAATAATGCTGTGTGCTATGTAGAGACAGGCCTTAGAAAATCCGAGAATTCACAGAATTTGGGGTTGGAAGAGACCTCCAAAATCATCGAGTCCAACCCAGCCCCAACCCCTCAAGTGGCCCAGGGCACCCAGTGCCACATCCAGGATTTTATAAACACATCCAGGGATGGTGACTGCACCCCTCCCCAGGCACAGAATTCCAATTCTTTATTCTTCTTTCTGTGAAAAAATTCTTCTTAATTCCCAGCCTGTCCCTCCCTTGCAATGGGCTGGAGCTCACAGAGAGAGCAGCGCTGAGCCAGCAGGGAGGGAGCTCCTGCTCCTCCAGGCACCTCCTTTTGGCATTTCTGGGATCTTTTCCCGTGGGCTGTGTATCCCTGGAGTGTCCCAGCAATTCCTGGAGGATTCTGAGTGCTCTGGGGACAAGGTGGGGATGGGCACAGCCTGCCCTGGATGATCCTGGAGTTGTTTTCCACCCGGAATGATGCTGGGATTTCAGGATTCTGTGGCAGCCTGGTACCTGAGCAGACCTCATTAACTTCAGATCAAACACAACACAATTTCATGCCCCGAAATGGTAATTTTCAAAACATGTTTTGTGTTAAAAGGGGTCTTTTTTCTCCTCACTTCACTTTCATCCAGAATTCATTTCCAGTCTCCCTGAGAACCAACTCCTGTGTTTCAGGAAATGTTTCCGAATTCCTGAGCTGAAAAACCATTTGAAAACCTCATTTGAATTTTTAAACAGCTTTGCCTGCCCCAAATGGTTTTTGCCAAATGAAAGAGCTGCACCTGAAAAGTTTCTCCCAGCTCCGGGGAAGAACTGGATCTGCATGTGGAAGCAGCTGGAATGCTGAGGGAAAACAGGGAAAGAGAAACAGCACAATGGGAGGGGAGGATGTGGTTTCCTATCAGTGAAACCTCCACCTTCATTTTTAAAGCATAAATAAAACACAAGAGACCTTTGGGAACAGCAAAATGTGGAATAGGAACACGAGGTTGGAACACAGGGATTGCTGTCACCAGAATCCTGATTTCCTCTGCTCTGCTCAGGACTGGGATTAAATCAGGATTTATGCCAGAGCTCAACCCTGAGCCTTCCAGGAAAGGGGAAGGGCTTCAAGCTGAGTGAGTTGAGATGGGATTTGGGGCAGGAATTGTTCCCTGGCAGGGTGGGGATGGAATTCCCAGATTTGCTGTGGCTGCCCCTGGATCCCTGGCAGTGCCCAAGGCCAGCTTGGACATTGGGACAGTGGGAGGTGTCCCTGCCATGGCTGGGGTGGCTCTGGGGGGGATTTGGGGTCCCTCTAACCCAAACCAGTCTGGAATTCCATGGAATCTGTTGTTTCTGTAGCCTGATATCTCAGGACAAAAAGAGTTAGAATCATGGGAACTTTAAGGCTGGAAAAGACCTTTAAAACAATCCAAATTTTAAAATTTAAAACAAATTAAAAATAATTTTTAAATTTCAAACAAATCCAGCTGTTGCTCTGCATTGTTTGTTTTTCCCCTCCAAGGAATGGGGAGCTGGATGTCACCAACCCAACACCTGTGGGGTGACCCGACCTTGCACAGCCAGGAGAACTTCCAGGTGAGGCAGAGGCTTTAATTCACATTTTGGATGACTTAAAATGCATAAAAGAGTTGGGAAACAATTCCAACGTGGAGCTGACGTTGGTGCAGGAGCAGGACCAAGTCCCTGCCTGGGTGGGAGGTGTCAGGGCTTTGGCCAAGCACAGCAAAAAGGAGCAGAAAATGACAAAAATCCCCTCGTGGCCCGGGCTCAGGAAATGACTGGCTGAAATTTCCTTCCTGGGAATTTCCTTCCTGGAATTTCTTCCCTGGGAATTTCCTTCCTGCAAATTTCGTCCTGGGAATTTCCTTCCTGGAATTCCCTCCTGGAAATTCTTTCCTGGGAATTTCCTCCTGGAATTTCCTACTGGAATTTCCTTCCTGGGAATTCCTGGAAATTCCTTCCTGGAAATTTCTTTCCTGGAATTTCCTCCTGAGAATTCCCTTCCTGGGAATTCCTAGAAATTCCTTCCTGGGAATTTCCTCCTGGAATTTCCTCCTGGGAAAATCTGGAATTTCCTTCCTGGGAATTTCCTTCCTGAGAATTCCTGGGAATTTCTTTCCTGGAATTTCTTTTCTGGGAATTTCCTTCCTGGAATTTCCTTCCTGAGAATTTCCTTCCTGGAAATTTCTTTCTGGGAATTTTTTTCCTGGGAATTTCCTCCTGGAATTTCCTTCCTGGGAATTTCCTCCTGGAAAGGCTTTTCCAGCCCTGCCCCAGCTCCCAGGGCACTGCTGGGGTCCCCATCCCTGGGGCATCTCAAACCCTTTGGATGTGGCCCTGGCACTGCTCTGGGATCATTGAATTTGATGATTTTGGAGCTTTTTTCCAACCTCAGCGATTCTGGAATTCCTGAAAATGCCTTTAATGTCTTTGAAATCTTCCCCTCCCCGGCAATTTGCTGGATTTAGCTCCAAACATTACAAAGGAATTGCACCAGTGACTTTAATGAAAATCCTATTTTGGATTGATCTCTTTTTTTTTTTTTTTCCCTTCTGCATCTTCCTAATGGCAATAAAAATAGTATCAGAATTCCTTGGGGGATAAAACCACTTCCCAGGGCTCGATTTTGGGGTCATCACCCTCCGTTTGTGTGGGGGGAACATTCCTCATGCTGAAATCTCAGCCTTTCCCTGCCTCCCCTCGTGGTCCTGACGACTCCTCCTGAGCTGCAGCCACTTCACAAAATGTTCCTGTGGAACCCAAATTTCCCCAGGGACGCTGAAATCCTGCTCCTCCAAATATTCCAAATAAATATTCCAAATATTCCAAACTCTTAGCAGCCAGCCCTGGGGACAGCAGCTGAGTGGCACAGACCAGAGCATTTGTTCCCTTTTCATTTACTCTCTGAATTTAATGAATGACTGCTGATGGATTTTTTTTTTCCTCCTAAATTTTTAAAGATCTACTTTTCTATTACTTGAATCAAAAGGAAAATACTTTCCTCCCCCTTTTCCTTCCTCCCCCTTTTCCTTCCTCCCCCTTTTCCTTCCTCCCCCTTTTCCTTCCTCCCCCTTTTCCTTCCTCCCCCTTTTCCTTCCTCCCTCTTTTCCTTCTTTCCCCTCTTCTCCTTCCTCCCTCTTTTCCTTCTTTCCCCTCTTTTCCCTTTTCCTTCCTCCCTCTTTCCCTCTCCTTCCCCCTCTTTATTCCCCCCCTTTATTCCCCCCTTTTCTCCCCTCTTTATTCCCCTTTTCCCCCACCTTCTCCCAGTTCCCCATTCCCCCCTTTTCCCATTTTCCCCCATTTTTCCCAGCTCTTGTTTCCCAGCAGTGACACACGAGTCCCCCCACGGGAAGCTGGGGCTGCTCCACTCATTCCTGTTCCCTTCATCCTTCCCACACATCTGCCAGATGTTTCCAGAGGCAAATCCAGCCTTATCCACACTTTTCCTCAAAAGAACTCCCTGGTCCAAACCCAGGAGCTGTTTATTGCATCCAGTTTTTTATTCCCTTGCTTCCCTCACAAAGCCAAGCTGGGTTTTGGGTGTCTCAAATTTATTTTTTCCCCCCTTTTTAGGGGCAGCATTTTAAGTTTCAGCATCTCCCAACCTTTTCCTTCGTGAGAACTTTGCAAAATGCCAATTTTGATTTCTGGAATAAGATTTCCAGCTGGAATGGGATGGAGTTGTCAGGCTGGGCTGGCTTTGGTGCTGAGAGGAAAAAATCTGAGTTTTCCATGGGAGGGTTTCTCTGTGCTCTCTCCAGAAACTGGAGTTTGCCACAGAATTTTCCAGGTATTTTGGGGTGAATTGGTGCCCAATGCCAGAGGTGGGATTTTGGATGGAATTATTCCCTGGGAGGGTGGGCAGGCCCTGGCACAGGATTCCCACAAATAAAGGAGTTTTTCCTCACTCTCAGGTGGATTTTCCTCTCTCCCCATTGCCTGGTTTGGCCTCCTGGCAGTTCCCTGCCCCTCTCGGGGTGTCCAGCCCAAATTCAATTTGTCAATTTGTGTTCTGTGCCCCAGCAGAGCCTGGCTCCAAGCCTGCACAGCTGCTGGCAAATTTTAGCACCTCCAGCTGTAACCCAGGGATGTTTTTCTGGATTTCATTCCTCATATCACAGGGTGAAGGGAAAATACATTTAAACTGTCATCCCAATTTTTAATTCTTTTTTTTTTTTTTCCCTCTCTCCTGTAGACATCCCACAAAGCTCATTGATGGGAGCAGCCTGGTTTGGGAGAATCTGCTTTAAATATTTTAGTTTCCATTTTATTACCTGCAGCTCCAATCAGGCTTTGCACGGTGCCAAGTCTGATCACAAATAATTTTGCTACCAGACATCTTTAGCCCCCAAAAAAATGACTTTGAGAAAATGAGCAGCGATGCATTAAAATGCATTTTACAGAGAAATTATCTCTATATGCTTTGTCTTCCTTTTTTTTTTTTACTTTTTTTTTTTTTTTTTTTGGTAAAAAATAAAGCTGCTGTTAAACCACAAAACCACAAAAAGCATCTGCTACACTCGGGGAAAAAAAAAAAAAGGATTTTCAAAATATCCTCATGAATGTCCTGGAATCATGAATGGATTTTAATAACCACCACATCGATGAGGGCACGCTGCAGATACTGATTAATTATTAACATGTTTACAACAATTTTGCAAATAATGGGGCTAATCACTGCAATTCTGTGTTTTCCAAGCAGGGCTGTGCTCCCTCCCAGGCAATCCAGGAAAACGCCGTGCCCAGGGCTCTGCTTCCCCAGGTGCTGTTTATTTTTGTGGGCTATTGATTTCCTGCCAGGATGGAGTGGATTTAATTTGAACTGATAGTCCAGTGCTTCGTTCCACCTTTAAATTATTGCTGAGGCTCGTGTTTGCTGCATTCCAGTGCCTGGCAAGGGAGGGGATTCCTTACAAATACCTGGCCAGGTGAGCATGGGAAGTAAAATTTTTTTTTTTTTTTTCCCCTGTGGGATTCCTGCAAGCCTGGACTGCTGCAGGGTAAAGGAACCCTGGGAAGTAACTCAAGTGATGGATAAATAGAGATATAAATCCTGCTGTAAATAAGGAAAGAGCACAGGGAGAGGTGGATTTCTCACCTTTTCAACTCCATTTTTCTGGCCCTGCAGGCTCCAGTCAGCACAGAAGCCCAGAAGGGTTTGGCTTGGAAGGAACCTCCAAGAAAATCTCATCCCCCCCCCCCCAGCCCTGGGACACCTTCCAGGAGAATATTCCAGAGAATATTCCACCTCCCACTGGGAATATTCCAGAGGATCTGGACTCAATCCTGTGCCAGTTGGACCCACTGGGGACCCTCCCAACCTGACCCAGGCTGGGATCTGCTGCTTCTGGTCTGGAAATGCTCAGGGAATGGGGATTTTCTGTCCTGTCCTGTCCTGGAAATGGAAGTTTTGGGGGAATGGGGATTTTGTGCTTTGTCCTAGAAATGTTGAGGGAATTGTGATTTTTCTGTCCTGTCCTGGCTATAAAATGCTCAGGGAATGGGGATTTTTCTGTCTTGTCCTGTCCTGGATATAAAAATGCTCAGGGAATGGAGATTTCCTGTCCTGTCCTGTCCTGGATATAAAAATGCTCAGGGAATGGAGATTTTCTGTCCTGTCCTGTCCTGGGAATGGTGACTTTCTGTCTTCTAGGAATGTGCTGTATGAGGTTTGCTGGGATTTTGGGGGGATTTTTTTTAGGGGAAGTATTAAATCCTGAGCAGCCTTTTCTATTAGACACCCAATCCTGACCCAAAAACCCCTCTCCCCAGCCCTGAAATTTGCTGAAATTTGCTGAAATTTGCTGAAATTTGCTGAAATTTGCTGAAATTTGCTGAAATTTGCTGAAATTTGCTGAAATTTGCTGAAATTTGCAGAAATTTGCTGAAATCCCACAAAGCTCCGACACCACCACCCCTATCCCTTCATAAGAGGATTATTGCCAAGTACACAAGCAGCATAATGAGCTGAGTGCTGTAATGCCTGATTAGAGGCTGGATTTAGGGCTGGAGCAGCATTAATGCACAGCTCCAATGGAACTGGGTTAATAACAATCAACTGATGAATGCTGAGCATCTCGTGGCAGCCTGGGGAGAGCAGGCTGGGCTGATGAGCAGGGGGTGCAAACCTGCAGAGGGGCAGGAGGGAGGGATCAGGGGGGCAAAAAAGAGGAGTTTGGATGGGGGGGAGAGGGGAAGGGACTCAGAGACCCTCAGGGTGTTTGTGGCTCTGAGCTCTGTGGCTGCTGAGAGGGAATTTTCACAAGGGAAGGACGCAGGAGGTGCTGGAATCACAGAGTTAGGGAATTATTGAGGTGGGAAAAGCCCTCCAGGATCACCATGACTGACTGGCACCTTGTCCCCAGCACTGAGTGCCACCTCCAGCACGTCCCTGGCAGCTCCTCCCAGCGTTTAACAATCCTTGCCATGCAGAAATTCCTCCACCACAGCACGTTCAGGTTGGATATTAGGGCAAATAGAAATTCCTTCATGGGAAATGCTGGGTGTGCCAGTCGCTGGGGGGATTTAAGAGCCGTGTAAATGGGGACACAGGTCAGAGGTGGCCCTGGCAGCAGTGGTTCTGTCACGTCCTGTATTGAGTAAACTCTCTGAAATGCAGTTTTCTAAATCATGAGGGAAGAAAAGTTCCTGGCTGCAACGGCACAATCAAAACTTCATGAGATGGAGGAATAAAAGGTGTGTGTGACAAGGCTGAACCTGCAATAATAAATGAACAAAGCACAGTGAATAAAAGGAAGGAGAGACTTAAAAGAAGCACACGGGTTTTAAAACTCTAAATAGAGCTGCAAAAGTGAAATTGCCACAGCAAACACAGCTCCCATCACCCGTGGGGAACATGAAAAAAAGAGTGAGCTTGTGCCTGGACTGGGGATTGAGGAGGGGAATAATCAGTTTGTGGTTGAGGTGTTATTCTAAGGAAGGAGTGAGGACCTGTGCAGCTGAGGTGTGGCAGGAAATATCACTGTGCTGCTGATTTGTTTGGGGCAATCTCCGTGGTCCCCTCGACCTCCCAGGCCGTGCTTTGGGCACAGCCAGGCTGATTTCTCATTTCTCCTGTCATTTCCTATCTTGGCAGGCATCACAAAAAAAAAAAAAAAAAAAAAAATTCAAGCAAGCTATTTTTAGTCAGGCTTGAAAGCTCCTATTTTTTTTTTCTTTCCAGGCCTGACTCTTGAGGGGCAGCTTTGATTCTGTTTCTCTTTTTGTTTCTGCTCTCAATTCTGGCTGCCTTCAAGTTTCCTTTGGCCACGAGGTTCCCCTGGGCAGGGACCCTTCCCTGAGCACTGCCCTGCTGCTGTCCCAGTTCCAGGCACACCTGGCATCCAAAGGTGAGATCCAAAGGATGGTTTTCACCTTGCAGGAGCAGCCAAAGGCAAGAATTTGGTTTCAGCTGGAGGGAAAACGCTGGAATAAAGGACAAGCTGCATCTGAAAAGGAAAAGTATCAGGAAATAATCCTGATCTCATCAGTTCTGATCCTAACAGGAATGTTGGAATTGTCACTCAGTTGTTTCACCTCTGGCTTCTGGAGGCCTGAGTTCATCTCTGCTTGGGGGTGAATGAATCTGGAATGGCAGTGCCAGCCCTGCTCTGTGCTTGGAACTGGCACCCCTGGTTTGACTGGTTTGACTGGTTTGACTGGTTTGACTGGTTTGTGCTCCCCATGGGGCAGCTGTGCCCCACCATGTCTGCATTTCAGCTCTTTCTCTTTTCCATTCCCTTCCCATCCTTTGCCCTTAGCTGGAAGGGCCCATCCCAAAGGCTCTTTGGGTATTTCCAAGCATTAGAAGACAGGAAAATTGAATTTAATTTCTCTGAACTCAATGTGTCTTTGTTTCGTGGCTTAAACTTCCTCCTCCTACCCACACTCATCAATCCTGAAATCTCTCTGTAATTGCTCCCTAATCAGTGAACTCCTCCATGTGTTCTTTGCTTTCTCATTCCCCATCTCCAGGGCTCTTGTGAGCAGATCCAGGGCAGCATTAGGAGTGATCTGTCTCCTTCCCCCAGCCCCCAGAGCAGCAGATCTGATTTTGGAGCAGTTTCTCATTCAGGAGGAAGATGGATGGTGGGCATAAAACAGATTATCCATGGGAGCTGTGATTCAGAGAGCTGATAAAAGTGGAATTTCTCATTTTTTTGGGGGGGGGGTGAATATGTGATTAGGAGTGCAGAAATCCCGGGAGTATTGCACACTGGAGCTCCCCATGGTTCTCCCTCTCCTGCTTTGCTGGGAGCAGGAGGGATTCACCTCAGATGTGCAGGGAATGCTGCTGGCTGTGCCAGGCCGGGGGAGCTGCAGCAGGGACAGAAATCCCATTTGTCTAAAGGTCTCAGACATTCAATTCCAGCCGTATTGATGTTTCATTCCTGCTCAGGAGGACTAAGCCCTCTCCTTTCCAGGACACACAAAACCCCCTCACGCTCTGCTGTGCCTTCATTGCTAATTGTTAATTGTTAATTCCTAGGGGAGCTGCAGTTCCTGAGATCCTTGCACATCCCTGAGACAAGAATCCTGAAATCTCTGAGGCTGGAAAAGCCCTCCCAGCCCATGGAGTCCCAGCCGTGCCCATCCCCACCCTGTCCCCAGCCCGGAGCACTCGGTGCCTGCTGGAAATGAGACCGTTCTGAGCCCTGCAGAGACTCCAGAGGCATCGAGGCTTTGAGGAGAGGATGGAGCAGCTGCTGCAGCCCCCGCTGTTCCCAGGGGTGCTGGAATTCTGTTTCATTTTTTTTTTTTTTTATTTCATTTCCATTCTTCAGCCACCCCTGAAAGCCTGGAGAGCTGGTCCTCTGCACCACCACTCATCTCACAAGCATTCCAGGAACCTCAGGGAGCTGAGGGAGAAATTGTGAGCATTGCAGCTTCTCAGTGCAGGCACAGCAATGAGGTCACCCCAAAGAACTTGTCTGGAAATTCACTCTTCCATGAATTCCAGCAGAAGCTCTGTGGCAGAAGCTGCAGACATGCTGCTGTTGCCAGCATGGACAGGGACTGCTGCTCCTTGGGGGATGGTCATGGCAGCACAATTCTGGAATCCCTGAGGCTGGAAAAGCCCTCCAGGATCATCCAGGGCAGCCTGTGCCCATCCCCACCTTGTCCAGAGCACTCAGAATCCTCCAGGAATTGCTGGGACACTCCAGGGATGGGGATCCAACCCTCCCTGGGCACTTCCAATCCCTGCCCACCCTTTCCATGGGGAAATTCCTGCTGCTGTCCCCGTGAAGTCTCAGGGTAGGTGAGGGAGGTGAGAGGCAGCAATGAATGAAAATCCCGTGGGATGAGTTCAGAGCCTTTTGGTGTCCAACCCCTGCTCCTCTGTTCCTGCTCTGGGGGTCTCCCTGGAGGCTGCTGGAGTTCTCCAGGGACTTTAGGGATAAGGATTTTCTGTTCCTGTGTGGAGAAAGGCAGAGGAACAGAAAAGTCATTGTCACCTACCTGTGCATCCTCCTCCTCCTCCTCCTTATGGCTTTTATTTTTATATTTTCCCTAACACTACACACAAAGGAGATTAAAACAGAGGAAAACCAGAGCCTTGCACATCATCCCTGCAGCTTTGGAGGAAAACTGCACCTTGTGCAGGAGCCCTGCTCCAGCAGAACCACATCTGTCACTGCAGGAGGATGCAGCCACCATGGAATGGGACTGCACCAACCCTGACTGACTGACGGGGGCACCTTGGATTCTCACCCTGACACTGCTCTGGTGGTTTGTATTACTGTATTTTTTTATTTTATTTTTAATTTTCCCGGTAAAGAACTGTTATTCCTATTCCCATATCTTTTTCCTGAGAGCCCCTTAATTTCAAAATGATAATAATTTGGAGGGAGGGGGTTTGCAGTCTCCATTTCAAGAGAAGCTCTTGCCTTTCTTGGCAGACACCTTTTTTGTCTTTTCAAACCAGGACACACGGCTTTTGTGGGGCTGGTTAACACATTAAAGCACAATTCCTCTGTTTTATCCCTGGCTGCCCTTTCCTGTGGAATATTGAGAGGCTTTCCTCCTGGTCAAGCAGTGTATTTTCGATGAATTCCTCTGTTATTTTTCCCAGCTGGGTTGCTGGGGTTGCTGGAGAATGAAAACATTAATTTCCAGACTAGCAGGGGTTTGCTCCTTATCGACGTCAGAGCGCTAAAAATCTCATTTCTTTCCCTCTGGTTTGGAAGGTTTGGATGCAAATGAAGAAAAATTGAGACTGGAATTTGTAACTGGGATGGCAGCAATGATGTCACTTTATGAGCCTGTGCTGAAGGCGTTGCTGGGACTCACCAGGACAATTCAGGATCAATCCCTCCATTCCCACCTGGAATGATTGTGGAAGATATTTGATTAGAACAATTATTACTTGGGAAAACCAAGGGGATATTGGAGAAATTAATCAATATTCCAACGCACAGATTCTATAAATGCAAAAGTCAAATTCCCAGATGCAGCATCTAAATCCATTTCCTGTCATGGAATTGTAGCCTGGAAGAAACGTTGGCACCAATTCTGATTTGCATCCTTGATGATGGAATAGAAAATTCGGGGAATGCTTCGCCATCAGGAGGAAATTTGGATTTTTCCTGTGCTCCATTCCTGCTGCTCTGTGCCTGGAAAAGCAACGGAGGTGGGATGGTACCAAACTCTGGGGTGTAACCAAAATTAATTTATTAAAATTAATAATAATAATAATAATTAGATATTCTTTCATTTTGAAGTGGATAAAAAGCTGCAGGGAGAACTTTGAGGACATTTCTGTGGTACAACCAACTGCTCAAGTGTCTGAGATATTCCAAATTTTCCTTTTTAGAGGCAGCTGAGAGCTTTCCTCCTTCCTTCAGTCTGAGTGCCAGGGAGGAGGGAGAAATAAGGGCTGAACTTGCTGTCAACTCTCTTAAAAGCTTTTTATTGAAGCTGGAATGTGTGATAATGGCCCCCAGAACCATCATTACAGTTAATTAAAGGTCTGTTTCTTTTTTCTAATGTGAGGGGTTTATTTTCTGCCGTTGATAACACAGCAATAAAACCTTGCTTTAGGCAAAATCTTGGTAGGCAAGGTCACAATTTAGAAGTAATTTGGAAATTGAAGGGAAAACCAGAAAGCAGCATCTGGTTCCTGTTATTTGTGAGTTGTGGAAGTCCAGAGGGAATGATTTCGAGTTAAAAGGGAAGGAAAAGAGGAACATCAGAGGCTGTGCACTGAGGGCATGGTCATGGGCAAGAGGGGAAAGGAGAACAGGAAATTTGGGGTAAAGAGCTACTTAAACATGAAAACTTGTCAGATCTTTGGGTTGGAAAGGCAGAGCTGCTTCCAGGGACAGGAAGAAGTCAGGATGGAGGCACAGAAACGTCAGGATTTTACCACTTTTGTGCATTTTCTGCAAAGCTGGGGATGTGAATCCTTAGGGAGTGGAGCTGATGTGGGGCTGGGGGGCCGTGGGGAGCTGCCACATCCCAGAATTTGCTGTTGAGGGTGAATCCATTCAGTGCTGGGAACCACCTGGGATTTCCTGAAGGATCTTTGTCCCAGAAATCCAGGGATGGACACCAAGAACTTGTGGGGTCTCCAGCCTTGGAGATGCTCCAGCCCCCTGGAACATCCCTGAGCTGTGGGGACCTGGAAAACTCAAACTCTCACTAAATACTCAACCCAGATTATTGTTTCTAACTTTATGATTCAAACAACATTTTTTGCACTTGGATTCCAGGGCCAGCTGAGAAGCAGCAGGTGCTCAATTGGTCAAAAAAAAAAAAAAAGTCATTTCCTGAGATAAGAAATGTAAAATAAGTGCCAGTGGTGGAGATTTAATTGTTGCAAATCTGTTGAGTGGAAGCTGAGCTTTCTGTTCTCCAAAAATAATCACGTCCAGCTTCCAGCCAGCACAGCTGTGCTTTGGATGCCTTCAAGTCTGTAGTAAATTTGTTTGGTGGATATGTTAATTAAAAGGTTAATTATGGTCGAGACGTTCTGGTACTCAGGTTTGCTGATGTGGGGTGTAAATATTGGAGGAAAATGGGGAGGCCCTGGCAGATTATCCAGGGAAATTGTGGCTGCCCCTGGATCCCTGGCAGTGCCCAAGGCCAGGTTGGACATTGGGACAGTGGGAGGTGTCCCTGCCATGGCTGGGGTGGCACTGGGGGGGATTTGGGGTCCCTCCCAACCCAATTTGGGAATCTGTGATTTGGGGCTGAAGGTGGGAAGGGTTTGCTCTGTGTGTGTTAGAAACTAATCCTGGAAACACACAAGAATTATATTTTATTTTAATTTATTTTTAAAGCAGGAAAAGGTGGCATCTGGCGATAAGAAATTTCCCACCTGGTGGCAGAAAAACTTTAACAGCGATTAACAATGAACCGTGGTGAGATTTCAAACGACTTTTGGAATTTCTAAAGCAAGAGGAAACAAAACAGAATCAAATCCCCAGAACTGCAGCTCTGAGGTGGTGCCTCAGTGATTTTGGACCCTGGAAAATAAAATCCCCACCCTCCTTTGGCTTCCTTGGTGCCACTAATGAATCTCTGGGGACCCTGCCTGTGTAGCTTGGAATGAAAAGCAGAATTAAGCTCTGGAGCTCTTTAAGAAAAGCAGTGTCTACAAACAAGAGGCACTTCTGGGATCCTGACTGATAAAAGTGGATAAAAATCTGAATTCCTGCAGAATCTGAGTGATGACCTCGCTGCAGGCTGAGGTTTTAATGGGGAAAAACTCTTTTTAGGGACACAGAGGTGGCCCAAAATCTCTTGAAATCTGCAACATCTGAGCACATTAACCAACATTGCTCCTTCCTTCCAGCAGGGAGCAGGGCAGGAGCCAGGGAAGCACGGGGTTCGTGGCTCATTCCCGGAGTTTCTGTGGGGTCACTGCCCATCCTGGGCTGGGCTGTCCCAGGAGCCTTCTCTGGGATGCTGCAGATCCCCACGAACTGCCCCGGGTGTGGAATCGAGTCCAGGGCAGCAGGGAAAGTGTCCAAGTGACCCTGGAGTGTCCCAGGCCAGGTTGGACATTGGGACAGTGGGAGGTGTCCCTGCCATGGCTGGGGTGGCTCTGGGTGGGATTTGGGATCCCTTCCCACCCAAACCATCCTGGGATTCTGGGATTTTAGGATAAACGTGGAATTACAGCAGGATTCACATTAACAAATCCAATATTCCCTTTCTGCAGCAAACCCCCACCCCTCAGAATTTCCTTTGCAAGGTCTGTTCTGCCAAAATTTGGAGCCTGCGTGGAAGCCACGACATCCCTGACTAGAAAGAGTCTTTCTTCTGGAGACAGAGCTTCAGAAGAGAGCAGAAGTTGCAGAGAGAACTGTACAAGTTCTGGCCTCCAGGGTGCTTTTAAAATGCAGGAGTTCTGGGATGTAGGGCTGGTTTAATGGGATATTTATCTCCCTTGGAGAAGTTTCTGCTGGAAACCTTGAAGTTGTAACAAGCTGCAGTAATAAGACTTCACTGTTCATTAAGAGATAACTTCTTTTTTTTCTTCTTCTTCTTCTTTTTTTTTTAATCAGAGATTTGTTTCCTTATTCCTAGGACAGAGTCTTTTTTTTTTTTTTTTTTTTTTTTTCTCCTTAATCTCCTAAATGTTCTAATTCAGGGGAATGGATGGAAATGAATTTCCAACAGCAGCAGTTGAAGGCCAATGTCGTGGTGGTGTCCCCTGTACCAGGCACGCCTGGGATGGGCTGTGGTGCTCAGGGAATGTTTGTGGGCTCAGAGATTCCCGGAGCCTCAGGAATTTGTGTCTGCCCAGAGCTGGAATTCCCTCCCTGGAGGAGCCTCATCCCTGCATGTGCTGAGGATCACTTTGGAGGCACCGTGCTCTGTGAGTGTTCCAATAGCATCAAAACCACAGAACTGGTTGCTTTCATTTCTTTTTCCTCCCTCTCCTGTAATTATTGATTAATTTTTAACCCAGCTGTCAGTGTGAGGTTTATTTTTATTCACCTCTCCCACACCAGGATGCTCCCGGATTTCAGAGCTGCTTTACCCAGCCTGGATCTGCAGCAAAATCCACCATAAATCTCCATAATTCTGAGTGTTTGCTGCTCCCTAAGCCATTAAACAGAGAATATCCAGGGAAATCCATCGGTGCATTCCCACCCGGAGCGTCAGTGCTGCCGGACTCCTCCGTGCTTTTCCTGGGAGCAGGAAATTAATTCATTAATTAATTAATTAATCCTGATTTTCCAACAGCAGCAGAACTGGCTGAGCATCCACATTCACCTCCCTCAGAAAAAAGAACCACGTAAGGAATCGGTGTTGGGATCACAACAGAGTTTTTCATTTTTTTTTTTTAAGAACCGGGGGAAAAAAAAAAAAAAAAAAAAAAAAAAAAAAAAAAAAAAAAAAAAAAAAAGGTGGGAGCTGGAGTGGCAGCACCGAGGAAATTCCAGCAGCAGTTTTGTCTCTGTCTTAATCCACTCTGCTCTGGAAATGGCTCCTCCAGGACTTTCCTGTCCAGATCGAGCCAGAGAAGGAATTATTTGAAATCAGAGACCATGGAATGAAGCACAGGGGGGAATTCAAGGGGATACAGAGGATAACTGGGGGTGCAAGTGGTGAAAAATCAAATTGCTGGCTGGAAAAGGAGGAGTGGGAGCTTAGGGAAAAGATTTTCTGGTTCAGGATAAGCTGTCGGGGCAGGGATGGGAAGGGAGAAGCACAAAAAAATCTCCTGGAAGTCAGTGTGGAAAAGAGGGGCAAGAACTCAGTGCAGGCCGAGGTTTTAATGGGAGAAATTCTTTTTAGGGCCCCAGAGGTGCCACGGGGCCCAAAATCTCTTGAAATCTGCAACATCTGAGCACATTAACCAACATTCCACCTTTTTTCCAGCAGGGAGCAGAGCAGCAGCCAGGATGCAGGGAGGCCATGGGGTGGCTGGAAGGGCTGGGCTGCTGCTCATTCCCATTTCCAGTGAGCAGAGGAACCCCCAGGAAAAAGGGAATGAGATCCATGGACGGGTTAGGGACAGTCCTAATATTTTAGTGCCATTAAAAAAATGGATTAAAGGGCTCTCTGTTGTCTCCAGTGTTTGGATAATTAATGAAATGGAGGATTATTTAATGAAGGTATTTTCAGGGGTGTTTTCAGGGGTGCAGGGTTTGATGGGTTTGGGAATTTATTCAGTGGAAACTTCAGTTCTGAGTGTCAGAATTGGCTCAGTGACCCCTAAAACAGCCCTGCAAACCCAAGCACAGCGTGCCCTGCTCTGTCTGCCCCTGCAAGTCACTCATCTGCAGAGGAGATGATTTATCTGGGCAGAGACAAATCCGAGATGTCACAGCTCCTCTGGACACCACTGGTGCCTCCAGGGTGTTTGATCTGACCCTGCTGCTGGACTTATCCCAAAATTCATCCCAGATTCTCCAGGTCTGGGCACCCCTCCCCCGGGAATCTGCTTGGTTGGATGCACATGTGGAAATAAATTCTGATCCTGGAATCAGGGAATCCTGGAGTGCTTTGGGGTGGAAAAGCCCTTGGTGACCATCGTGGTCCCCAGTGTGCCCTCAGCTCCTTTGATCCCAGCACTCGAGTTTCTCCTCTGGAATTTAGCCTTTTCCATGATTAATAATAATTTAATTTTGGTTCATAGAGGGCCTGAAATGGGGAGGGGACACATTTGTGTGTAAAACATGAGTGTGTGCCCTTGACCCTGGGGCTCCAGTGGAGCTAAGGAAAGCTCCCCAGAGGAATTAATTCCTTATTAATTAATTAATTAATTAATTCAGGGAGGATTTCTTCCTGGAAGGGCCTCGGCAGGGGCTGCCCAGGGAGGGTTGGAGTGCCCAGCCCTGGAGGTGTCCCAGGAATTCCTGGAGGTGACACTGAGTGCTCCAGGCTGGGCACAAGGTGAGGATCCAAGGCTGGACTCTGCTCCTGGAGGGCTTTTCCAGCCTCAATAATTCAGTGATTCTTAAGGAAAAGCTCATTTTCAGCAGGCAACATTCATCCATCAACCCCTAAAATGCTGTGTGATAGATGAACACCCCCATAAATATTAAATTGTGTAGGTGCCACTGGAAGTGACATCCCCTACCCACAACAATCACTTGTAAATCACAGAGTCCTCGCTGCAGCCACAACTCCACAATAGCAAAATGATTAGAAAGCCATAAAAAAAAACAAAGTTGTTTTGTCAGGATCATTTCCTCCCTGATCACAGGGCTGCTGGAAAGTGGCTCTGGGCTTAAGTGATAGATGAGAGCCATTAATAGAGCCAGAGACCTTCCCAGGCTGCTTGGAGCCAAAATTAAAAGGGAACTTGAACAGTCCTGGGTGGTTTGGGAGCCTGGAGAGTGCCTGGGGGTTGTGGTGGGGCTGGTGTAAAATTCAGCCTCTCACAGCCACGAACTGCATTATTATTCATGGATCATTTCATGATCTTGATTATTTTGATGGTGTAAGCTCAGAAAATCCCCTCTTACTTCTGGGTCCTGTGGCTCCTCCTGCCACAAAATTATGGGACCACGGGGTGGTTTGGGTTGGAAGGGACCTTAAAGTTTCACTGGAAAAGCTTTTTTGTGTCTCACAGATGCTCTTCGACTTCTCTCTCTCTCTGTATTTATCCCTCCAACGTGAAAACCAACATCTCCAGCTCCAGATGCTCTTTGGGTGACCCAGGGAATATTTCTGGCTCACACAGGTCTGTCTCTGTGGGTACAATGAAAAGAAATAATAATTTTGTGTCGTTCAAGGTGTCCTCATGAGGAGGCTGTGGCACTGAAATCTGGGGTTGTGACTTCTGTCCCAGTCACTGCTGACGTGTGGTGTGAGAGCCACAACAGCTCTGCCCTCCCAGGACAAAAATCAATGTTTTTAACGTGGAAATACTGACCCAAACACAGGGACACACCTTAAATGTCACATCCTGTTCATCCCTCAGGACAAGAAGGGGCTGGAGAGTGTCCAGGGCAGGGAACAGAGATGGGAAAGGGGCTGGAAAATCCCCGAGGGAGCTGGGAAAGGAGATGGAGAATTCCTGAGGGAGCTGGGAAGGGAATGGAGAATTCCTGAGGGAGCTGGGAAGGGAATGGAGAATTCCTGAGGGAGCTGGGAAGGGGCTGAGCCTGGAGAAAAGGAGGCTCAGGGGGGCCCTTGTGGCTCTGCACAACTCCCTGACAGGAGGGGACAGCCGGGGGGATTTGGGATCTGGGAACAGGGACAGGAGGAGAGGGAACAGCCCCAGGCTGAGCTCAGGGTGGATATTTGGGAATAATTTCCCCATGGAAAGGTTTGTCCAGCCCTGGCACAGCTGCCCAGGGCAGGGGTGGAGTCCCCATCCCTGGGGGGATTTAAAATCCACGTGGATTTGGCCTTTGGGGATGTGGTTTGGTGCTCCAGTTGCTGGTGGAGTTATTTCAGATTCATTCTCAGTAATTTCTGGAGATTTCAGTTTGTTGCATCCATCTAAACACCCAGAGGTCTTTTCTTTTTTTTCCATTTTCCCTGCTGGATTTGCCCTCAGCTCTGGGAGACCCCTCTGTGTCTGTTTAGTTCCCAAATCCCCCCACATCCCTAAAAACCCAAAACTGTGATTTCCACTCCACATGCCTGTGATTTTCTGAACGTTCCTGAGGTTCTTCTCTAATTTTTTATTTCCCCTTTCCTTCCCATTTCCCTGCAGACGCCTGGGGCTGTAATGATGGCTCAGTCTCCAATTTCCCTGATTCATCATGGAAATCCACTGACAAAATCTGCTGCTCTCAAATCCTGTAATGCTGTGGAGAAAATTTGTTTTCTAGCCAGGATGCATTATGGCTTTTAGGAGCTTGGAAACTGCATGCTCAATAGCATTACATTTATATTTTTTTGTTATTGGGTTGGATTATACTTTTGTTCTATGGGAACATTTTTGTTCTGTAGGAACAAAAGTCCAAGGAATTTTTTTTATCTATATTTTTTTTCCCTTTTTCCCCCCCCACTTCCCCTTTTATTTCCCAGGATTAAGACCTTTCAGTCTCAAAGTCTCTATTTTGGTGAGCAGCATTCCAACCCCATCTGAATCTCCATGATTTTTCCCCACGGGCTTCAGCATCAATCAAATCCTTTTAAATGTCAGTTGTGTTTCTTCCTGGGTTATTATTGTTATTTTTGCCATTTTAGATGCTACAAACTGACCTTGCATTGTTGAGAGCAGTGCAAAACTGCATCATTATTTCCTTGCTTGGCTGATTTTTTTTTTCCATGGAAGAGGCTGGGAATGTTTTGGAGGGGGTTGGTGGGAGGGGGACAGAATTTTGGGGCTGTTCCAGTGTGGCCTTTCTGTTTAGGCCTGGAATTTTCTGTTTAGTCTTGGAATTTTCTGTTTAGTCTTGGAATTTTCGGCTTAGGTTTGGAATTTTCTGCTTAGGCTTGGAATTACCAGACAAACCTGGGGGTGTTTGCTGCCTGCAGCCACAGGGAAATGCTGATTGTGGGGCTTCTTGGGCTTAGAAAAGGATAAAAAAAAAATGAAAAACTTGGTAAAAATGGAGAAATTCTTCTCTCAGTGGTCCAAAGGGTGAAATCCTGTTTTTCATCCAAAGCCAAGGGAGGAGTTTCAAGGAAAGGACCAGGAAAATGGGTGGAATGCTTAGGCTTTCCCAAACCCCAAACCCTCCCAGGGGATCCCCAAACTGGGAATCTGCTGCTTCCCCCTCCTCACTTTTCTCTCCTAACTGGCCTCCAGCCTCATTTTGCCCTCTCAAACTCTTTTTTTGTGGTGTTTTCTCCCAGTGCTTGATCTACATTAATATTGGTTAATTCTTGGAGCAAATCTCATTCCAGGCCCTGCCTCATTTTCACTGTTTAAATGAAAGTTTCAATTAAGGTCTCAGCTGTTTTCTTAAAGTAAGAATCTGTTAAGATCTAATTCCTAGAGTGGCATTGGAATTTTAATTTTTTTTTTAATCATTCTATAAAAGAGCCACAATGACTGTGAACCTTCTGCCTGACTCCTGATGCTGGGTAAGGAGGGGAAACTGAATCCACTGCTCACTCAGGACGATTTGCACCAAAGGCTTACAGTTTTTAAAGGGCAAAGAAAACAGAGTTATTAAAGACAGTGAAAGAAGCATTTCTTATCCCTGTGCTGCAAAAATTAGGATACTGAGGATTCCCTAGGGAATCTCTGGGTTAATTCCCCCTGTTTTTACTTCCCTAATTCCCTAGAAGGGTGTGGGGGTAAATCTGTATTTTATTGATGCTGCTGTTCCATGATAATATCCTGGCCCTGCTGGTGGTGTGGGGCTTCTTTGGATTATCCCGGGCAAGAAATTTGAAACAAATCTTTGCTGCTTTGTTCTCCCTTTGAGCGATGTGAGCAGGGTTGGAACATCCTTTATTTCCTGATTTTTCCATGGATAACCACATGATTTACAGCTCCTTGGCTATTGCTCTCTCCAGGAAGCTTTCAATAAAGGATGAAGCTTTCAGGATCTTTTATAAACAACGTGTCAGCTGTTGAGTTAATAGAGTTTAAGATCTTTTTTTTTTTTTTGCTTCACAGGTAGCTCCAAAAAACCCCCCAAGGATTTGCCATTCCAAGGCAAAGGAATGTTGCAGGAGGAAGGCTCAGCCAGGCTGCAGCACTGGGATGACCTGTCTGCTTTGCCCAGCTTCTTCTCTAATTAACGCCCCTCCAATTAGCAGTTTAATTGATGTGAGGGGATTTTGCCGGTGTGGTTGGTGCCAGGGCTTGTTTCCCATGCAGAGGGGCTCCCCCAAAGCTCAGGGGGACAATTTGTAGGAGAAGCAGTGGCAGGACAGAGGATTTGTCACCCAGGGCCACCTCCCCTCTTCTCTCCCTCCCTCCCTCCCTGCTTTTGTTGCCTCAAAAATGGGGAAAATGGGAACAAAACATTGAAAGGAGGAGCCCAGCCCTGCCTGCAGCGACTCAATCCTGAAAATAATGAATGTTCCCTCTTCAGGAGGAGCAGCCCTGAGAACAGGATTGTTGGATTTCCTCATTTCTGGGAGGGGCTGCATCCCTCGTGGAGGGGTCTGACACAAAATTGGGGACCTGGAGATGCTTCAGCAGCTGCCCCCAGTCCAGGCTGCTCTGGTTTCAGCTGCTGTGGCACCACTTGAGTGCTTTGCTCTGTGGTCTTCAGGCCTCAGCAGAGGCTGAGAATATAAAATTCGAGGTTTAACCTAAAATATTTATATGGGGATAGATTTCTGTAGCTTTAGGAGTTACAGACCCCCCCCATGATTCTATGATTAAATGGATTTTTGTGGTAATTTTGTACCTGCCTGGGAAGATGTGGTGTGGGAAACTCCTCTTTGGGCAACAGCTGCTTTTGAATTTTGATCAAATCCATATCCAAGCATTTTCTCCTCTTGGATAACAATTTTCTAATGGCTGCTGTCACTTTTCTGGTGCGTGATGCCAAAATTTTGGCTTCTCCTTGCTGGTTTTGCCTTCTCCCAATCAATAACAGCTCTTGGCAGAGCTTTAGGAACCTGACAAATCGTTGGCTATAAAACAGATTTGCCCACGGATGAAATATCTTTGTGGCCAAACCCTCCCTCCTATAAATCAGGAGCACCAGTGCTTGTTTAAGTGACAAATTTTAGAACTCACAGGGGGGAAATGAAGTCACTGACTGATGGCAAAGCACTTGTTCCTCTGCTTTTTATCCCAGGAATTCCGTGTGGGTAACGAGTGCCCCAAACAGCCCAGCAGCTCCTGATTCATGGGCTTGGAAGGCTCCCCCAGGAGGGGAAAAAACCTTGGAATAATTTGTGGCTGTTTGTAAGGAGCACTCGAGGTGACAGCAGTGATTACCTTAATGAATCAATTAAGGGCGAGGCAATTTGGGTGGGCTGGGAATAGAGGTTCCCAAACCAGTAAAGGGGGGCTCCCAAACCAGTAAGAGCCTGGCTGGGCTGCTGGGAGAGACGTGGAAGAGGAGATAATTCAACAGCCTGAGTGCTTCTGACCATGGTAATTAGCTTTGTTACTCAGATTAATTATCTTTGCTATTTAGGCTGGGCCAGCTCTGGTTCCTGAGCCTCTGGAAAGAGCAGAGCTGGAGTTGGAGGAATTTGTGGAAAATAAAGGAGGATGCAGCTCCTGTGGCAGCAGCAATGAAATTTTAAAATTAACATTTTTTTAATGGAAATACACTCTACTGAAGTTTCTGTGTGTTTTCCAATGGTATTGAAAGCAAATGAGTAGAAATTTGGGGTTTGTTTGGGGTTGAGGCCCATCCCAGTCAGGATCTGATCAGTGCCCAGCCCTGTGGGATTTCCCTGAGCTAATTCCAGTCCAGCAGCTCTGGCTGAACTGGAGCATTTCGTGTAAAAAACAAAAAAAAAAACCAAAACAAAAAACCCCCAACCTCAGCCTTGTGTTAAAGACCTCTGGCAGTGGAGCAGCCCTGAGAACCTTTGGTAATTTTCTTCAGTCATTAATTATTCACAGCTCAGCTTCAAGAGTCGCTTTTTCCTTTGTGGTTCTGCCACTTTTCCCCTCTAAGCCCTGGAAATGGATCTGTGTTCCTGTCTGGGTGCAGTGCTGCTCCAGCAGGGATTTTTTTTTTTATCCTTTTTGGCTTCTTAATCTGTGATCAAAGTGCCCCTTTCACCCTTCTTTGATAAATCAAGTGTTTTGGCCCCTGAAGATCTGTGGTGCTGCTTTCAAATCCCTTAATCTGTTTTTTTGGAGTTTTTCCCTCGGCACTCTGCACTTTGGAATTAGGGAGAGCTGCTCAGAGAAATCTTTTAAAGGTTTGGGGTTTCGTGCCTGACAACTGTCCAGACCCTTTGCTGTCATGGGAAATGAAGAATTGGTCATTGTGCTTTTCTCTTCTGAGCCTTTTCACCAAAATTTTAAAAAGGATTTTTCACCAAAATTTAAATAATTCTCGTCCTTTTACAGAGAACAGAGATTTTCTTGTAGATCAGCCCCGTGTTGGTCAACTCACAGCTGATTTCAGTTTAGGTATCAAAGAGTTTTGACACAAATTCATTTTATGTTTAGAAGCAATATTTTTGTCGTTGTCTCAGCTGAAATCAGTTGCACGTTTTGAATCTGTGGATAATTTACATGGAAGAGGGAAAAATTCCTGGAAAGGCTCATCCCAGAGTGAGGTGAGTGGCTCCAGAGGCTGGGAAGGGACCTCAAAACCCATCCAGTGCCACCCCTGCCGTGATCCAGGTTACTCCTGGCAGGAATTTTCCAGCTCACCCGGAGCCTGAAGGTGTCCATGGTCTCCCAAGTACAGCAGGGATTTTATTCACTTGGGAAATGGAGGATGATCCCATAAGAGAGAGGAATTCCCTTTGGATGTCTGTGCCTTGGCTCTGTATTTTTCTTTTTTTTTTTGTGCTGTTTGTGTGACCCTTTTGCAGCTCTTTCCCCTCAGTGTCTTTGGTCAGGTGTCCAATCCCTCCTATTTTTTATTTTTCATTTAAAGAACTCTACATTCCCAGCGAGGAAATCCTGGAGTGCTGCAATTAAAGCCTGGCTCCAGCCAAATCCTGTGGTCTGCTGTGCAAAAATTGAGCATCTTGTGTAAAACTTCATTTGGGAGACTCGACAAAACTGTACAGGAAGAAAAAAAAAAAAAAAAAGCAGGATGGATGGGCTGCAAGCTCGGGATAGACACTGCTGCTGTGCCTGGGTAATGCTTGATGTGCCACAGAAAACACCAAATATTCTGTGCATAAAATTGGGGTAATTTAACAGCCTGGAAGGAGTGAGGTTTAACAACAAAATAAAGGATTCTTTCCTTGCAGCTCATCCTTAAATTGGGGAGTTGTATCCATTGCAAAGCTGCAAGTGGGCTCAGAGCACTGAAATACAACAAGAAGGAGGCACAGACAAAAATCGTTTTATTTGTGTTTCCTGCTCTTACAATTATGAGGGATGAGCTAGAGGCCACTGGATACAGTCGTGGAAAACTTCAGATTTATCAAAAGCTGTTTCTAGACAGCTTTTCCATGAAGTCAAGCCTCGGTTTAGCTCTGTGATTTGTTTGGCCTCAATCACTGAAGGTGTCAATTGTCTGAACGTGGACTCGGGGAGTTAATTTTGTGTTTAAGAAGAGAATTTATATTTAAGATTTATTTGTCATAAGAAGCACAAATCCTGTGTGTTCAGTGGCTGCAGAAGGATTGATGAGGATCATTCCCACAATGATGCAGAAATGGTGTTTTTGTCACGTTTGAATGGGACTCGGATTTCTGGGAGCTGCAGGGACAGATATGAGAGCAATTCACCTTTTTTTTTTTGCTTGTTTTTCATTAAATAACTACTAGGAGGCACAGAAGGAGATTTACAGTAGTCAAATGAGATGTGCTGTAATGTAGCATTGAATTAATTTTGCTGTAATGATGCTTTGCTGTGCTATTTACTCTGTGACATTCCCACAAAGCTGCTGCTCTTAACAAGAAATCCGAGTGCCCTACAGCTAATTCCTGCAAATCCTCTGATTTCCTCATTAAGGCTCTTTTTTTTTTTTAAATTTTGCTTTCAACGTGACAAATTTGATCCAAGGGCTGGAACAGCTCTGTAGTGAGGGAAAGGTGGGAGATTTGGGATGGAGCTGGAGAGGAGAAGCTCTGGGCGAATTTTGGCCACTCAGAACCTGAAGGAGCCAACAAGGAATGGGGAGAGGGAGTTGGGACAAGGGATGGAGGGACAGGACACAGGGATGGAGGGGATTTGGGGCAGGAATTGTTCCCTGGGAGGGGCTCTGCAGAGTTTGTGTTTGCAAACCAGCCTGGGAACTCATGGGGGGTGTCCTGCAGCTCATTTCCACAGCTAGGGATGCACTGGGGGCTCTGGAAGGCCCGGAGAGAATATTGAATACTTCACTGTATTGAGAATATTGAATACTTCATTGTATTAATAATACTTCCTACTTCATTGTATTAATAATATTTCATACTTCATTGTTGCTTAATGAAGCAACACCCTTCTGGTTCACAAAGGTGTTTAGGTTATCAGTACCAGCTCTATCAAACACCATGTGATATTGGAACAAAATTTAAATAATCTGGGGCTTTCCCTGGAGGTAAAAGGCCTTTTTTAGGTAAAGTGCTATCCAATAGGGAACATGGACACTAAAATGGAGACTATGTAGATTATTTCAACATAAAATGTTGTGCATTATGCATCTTCTCCATTGATATCATCTGTGGGAGGTCATTCTCCTGTGACACAACAAATCATTTTCTAATCATAATAGGGTTAAGCTTGTTTCTCTCAAGAAGTATAAATGCTGTTCAGGTACTTAAAATTGGCAGATTTTAATGGCAAATGGCATTCTAGCCCAAATTCAGTGCTCTGGGCTGGGACAAGGTGGGGATGGGTCACAGCTTGGACTGGATGGTCCTGGGGGGCTTTTCTGAGCTCGGGGATTCCACACCGAGGTTCTGACAGTGAGGAGCTGCAGGTTCAGAGGTTGGTGCCTCTGTCACTGGTTTGCAGCAGCTCCCTGTCCCCAGCACCCCTGGGACCCCTGGTGCTCCTGCCTGGCCACTCTCTCGATGCCTTCAGTTTAATTTTTCTATTTCCCACATTCTATCCTGCCCTGGGATGTCACTCTGAAGTGCACACAAAGTGTTCCCAGCTCTCCTCCCAGCTCAGGCACACCAAACAATCCTTTGCCAGCCCCACAACCAAGGACACGCTGCAGCTCCAGCCCCAAAAAGTGCAAAGAGCAGCGAGTGGAGGAGAGAATGTGGGAGGATGGGACTGCAGAGCCTGGAGCTGGGATTGGACAATGAAGCCAAGGTGGGAATGGACCCAAAGTGATCCAAGTGTGAAACTCGGGACTCTGAGCCCATCTGGGGCTCCTGCACTGCCCAGGGTGGAGCCTTCAAGGTGAAGTCCGTGCTCTTATGAAATGAGTTTGTCCTTTCCTAGACAGAGCTATGGTGGAGGATGGAATTCTATTTAATCGCCTTTTTTCAGCTCTCTGGGCAGCATTTTCCACCAATGCCTTAATTGCTACAGCCAATTATGTGCAGCACTCATCACTCAGGGCCCCTCAGAGATACCAGAGTCTTCCTTTTCCTCCTGTGTTTGTCTTCCTAACTCAGCATTTCCCTCATGGAAAAAGAGAATTTTCAAATTAGAGGAGATAAATGACACACACACACATACACAAAGATATTTATTTATCTGTGCTCAGAACGGGATCATTTCCACCTGCATTGGTGTGGGAGGTTTTACTGTGTGACAGCTCTGCTCACACAGGGAGGGTTGGGAACGTGCCAGGCATGGAATCAATAAGGTTGGAAAAAACCTCCAAGAACACCAAGGCACATCCAAGTCCCCTTCCCAGCCCCCATCTCCTTAAAAACCTGCTGGAATTTGACCGTGGATGCTTCGGGCTCAAACCCGGGAAAGTTTTTGGACCCTCAGGGGTTTGTCCCCCGGTGGGTGGCACTGAGCTGGGGGAAGGAGCACACGGATTCGGGCTGGGAAAAGCCCCCAGCAGAACCAAAACTGGTTCTTCTGCTTTCCTCTTTCCAGTGCTTGAAGGAAAGGTGGTCAAGAAAAAGAATGGAGAAAGCCCAGGGGTAGAACCTCACCCCCTATTTAGAGAAGCAATTAGGCACCTGTCAGACAATTAGTGGGTAATGTGATTTCTGGATAATTGCGGAATAATTGCCCGTGTGCCCACGGTGGGCTGGGTTTCTTGTTGTTGTTCGAGCTATTGTAAGTTAATATGCCACTGATGTTTGGGCTGTAGCCACAAAACACACTTTAATATCCAATTAAAATGGATAAACAGGCGTTCATCCCAGTTCAGGTGCTCCTGGCAGTTAATGGAAGGTGAGCATAAAATCCAACATTGATTTTGGATACGAATCTGTGACCAGGCAGCGTTTTGAGGAGGGGAACAGGCTGGTGAGGTGCCTGTTGCACCCTCTGCTCTTTGGGAAATTTGGGAGGAGTTAAATCTTCTAAAATCATATTTCAGAGCTTAAAATGCTTGGAGGTGTCCCAGGCCAGGCTGGACATTGGGGCTGGATGGTGGGAGGTGACCCTGGCTGGGTTTAAATCCCTTCCCACACGATCCATTTTTGTCCTATATCCATACCTGAGGCAACGATGGGAATGGGGTGTGGAATTGTGCCTCCCTAATTGCTGAGCTGATGGAATTCTGTGCTAACCCCTCGGGGAGAGCTGGAATAAACCCCTGGTACCCCCTGGGCTCGTATCCTCCTCTGGCAAATGCCTTTTGCAATCAAGTTAAATCACATCTCAGATTTGCCCTCTGCGTTTTGCATTTTGTCCTGTCAGGTTTTTTTTGCAGGGTTTGCCGTTAAGGGAAGTGTTTGATTTGATTTAAGCACGAGCTAAGATAAGCACGTTGGAAGTGGGAGCTATCCATGGCGGGGCTATAATTTACAAAATTGCTGCATTTTCTTTATTGAAGCTCTGAAAAATAAAGCAGCATCACAGCTGGTTGCTTAAGGTAAGTAGGCACAGAGTGATCAACTGAAATCACATAAAGCCAACAGGAATTCTCTCCTGTGCTGAGAGGGAAGAGCTGAACTTTCGTTGCCATTAAGATTATATTTGGTTGGAGCTGAACTCAAATGGTTCCAAATCACCAGAAAAAAAAAAAAAAGGAATAAAAAAAGGGCTCGTGTGTCCTGATGGCTGTGGTGTGAGCACAGGAGATGTGAAATGAGAACATTTGTGGGTTTTTTCTGCTCTGTCTTGCAGGGAATTGTGTGAACTTGGATCCTCTGCCTGCAGGACCTTTGGGATCCTTGCTGTTCATTTTGTGAAGCAGCTCAAGGTGTTTGTGGTTCTCCTTCATCTTCCTCCACCATGGCATGGTTTGGGTGGGAAAGGACCTCAAATCCCCCCCAGTGCCACCCCAGCCATGGCAGGGACACCTCCCACTGTCCCAATGTCCAACCTGGCCTTGGGATCCAGGGGCAGCCACAGCAAAGCTGGGAATTCCATCCCCACCCTGCCAGGGAACAATTCCTGCCCAAAATCCAGCTAAATTCACTTTGTCCCCATTCTCCTTGTCCCATCAGCTCCTGCTGGAGGTTCCTGTGATCCCCCAGACCTGGGAGGATCCACAGAACTTTCCCCTGTCCAGGTGAGCTCCCCCAGCCTGGCTCAGAGGGAAGACCTTGCAGTTCTCTTTCCAAATTCACCTCCTCTGGCCTTGCTCCAGCCATTCCACGTCCTCCTCATCCCATCAGGACAAGACAAAACCAGAGAGATCCAGGGCCCATCCCCTCCCCTGTCCCCCAAACCATCAGCAGGGCTCAGTTCTGCTCCTCTGGAGGAAGGATTGGCTCAGGATTCTCCAGGGTGGGTATTAGGAAGGGTTTTTTTCACTGGAGGTGTGGGCAGGGCTGGAGTTCCCATCCCTGGGGGGATTTCATGGGGCAGTGCTGGCCTTGGGAATGGTTGGACTCTGGGAGATTTTTTTGCAGCTTTAACAATTCCATGGTTCATAAGGGATCCCCAAACCTGTCCTGTGCCATTTCTGTGGGAAATGCTCAGATTTCCTCACCCAGTCTCCAAACAAAGCCATCAAATCCCTCGGATTCCCTGGCAAAGCAGGAACCCCAGATTTTGACAATCTATTTTTTTTTCTCCAGGCAGGAAATTATTTTTCAATGAATTTTCGCATAACTCGAAGTAATTGGAGGCTTAATATTTGCAATATTTTTTACATTTGCTTTCTACAAGTATTTAAATATTTGCACATAAAATAAATTCTTTCACCACGCTAATGAAAATCTAAGGACCCAACAGTCACATTCATTATTAGAGGCAGTAAATCACCTCTGGTGAGTTCAGTTTTTACTTCCAATATAAATGCAGATTTATGAGCTTTCCTGTTGCATGATTTATTTGTGTGATTTTTTTTTTTTTTTTCCTTTCCCAGGAAGACTGTTTCCCTCTTCCTAAGCATCCAATATACATGAAAAAGGATTTAAAGAATTTAATTAATTAATTAAAATTTCATTTTAAATTAATTTAAATGGGGTATTGTTAAGAGGGAAAAAAAAAAAAAAAGGTAAAAATAAAAAGCCAAGTTGCTGTTCCTTCCACTGGACAGCTCAGGTAAGAATTGGAAGGTGATGTTTAGATGGGAATTTTGTGTGGGAGAAAATGGTGGCTCGTGGAATAAGATGAGACATTTGTGTGTGTGCTGCTGCTTTTACTGCTGGGTTATTGACTTCAGAGTGTGTTTCGAGCAGTATTGAATTTGCAGCAGTAAAACACTTCACGTTGCCCAACATTTGTGTTTAATAAATTGCTTTTTATGGAAGCAGGAGCCTGTATTTACCAATTGCTTTCTGGAACCTGTGGGATTTTTCATCATTCCGCAGAGAATTACCTGAAAACTTTTCGTTTCTGAGTGACACCAGACGGTCCCATTTGTTCTGAGGCTGAGGAAAGATGTACAAGGGCAAAAAAAAAAAAAAAAAAATCAGTGCCACGGGAGCCTCTTAGGAAATATTAGAGGAGAGAAATACATTTATGGGGGTGGAAGGAAGGGGAGAAGAGCGTTAAAATCCAGCTGCTAATGGGCTGTGTGGTCTCCACCACTTCCAGGACTTCTTAATGGCCTTTGTGCCTGAGAAAAGCAGCGTTCACTGAGGTTTCATAAATTTTTGAGCTTTCTGAGCGAGGCTGGCAGCTCCAAAAAGGGACATTTTCAGCAGCCCATTAATGTCTCCTGCCTCTTCATCTGCACTAATTAAGCAGCGTTTCCACCCGGGGGGGCTCTGATTTAACACCCCCAGATCTCTCCACTCCCTTTTTTTTGTCCCATTTTGTTCCCGAGGTCGCCTATTCCAGGATATAAATTCTTCACCGAGTTCTGCACCTTCATTTTTTTTTTAGGGAGGGGAAGAGGGAAAAGGGCTCACGAACACAAAATGATTCCTCTGTTTTTCACTTCAAAGGTTATTTGGGCCGCTTCAAAGGGTTCTTTCGCCAAAGAGAAATCATGGTTTTGGGTTTTTTTTTTTTTTAAACACTTTTTTAAAAAAATGAAAGGCAAAAAAAAGCAACTTTGTTCTGAAAAAAAAAAAAAAAAAAATTCCTCCTCGGATGAGTGGAGTGGTGCTGGGCAGGGGTGATTTCAGAGTGCTCCCAGCACTTCAGCATCCTGTGAGCTTTGATTTTGGTGCCTCCAGGCTCTTCATCTCTATTAAAATTAAAAATAAGACCAAACATTTGGCTCCCTGTTTAACATTCTCCCGTTGATCCCGGGATTAGCTGAATTTAAACCTGAATTTCAACCTGAATTTATCACTTTGCCTTTGTGGGATGTGCGGTTAAACAACACCCTGCAGGGGAATTTTGAGAGTCGCGATTTGCTGTGATTCAAACCGCTGGTAATTCTGTTTCATTTTATTTTATTCGTGCAGAGAATTGGGTGAAATGCAGCTTTACCTGCTCGTGGCCCTCACCTGAGCAGCCAGGCTGTGAAAGGAGGGCAGGAGAGCCTCGAAAGGCACTGCCTGAAATGGCTGCTGAGCTGGACTGGGCAAATCTGGGAGGAAATTGTTGAATTGGGTTTTTTTTTAGGAAACAGATGTGTTTTTTGGGGGGTTTTTTGGGTGGTTTTTTTTTTGGTGGGTTTTTTTTTGTTTTTTTTTTCTTTTTTTTTTTTTTTTTTTTTTCTTTTTTTTTTTTTTCTTTTAACTGGTATGGGGAAATACTTTTTTGGAGATAATTTGGAAAAAAAAAAACACCCTATTTATTTAACAGGCAAAGCACTTCTCAGTACAAAAATGAACAATACTGAACAGCAAAATTTTTTGCTGTTTTGGTGAGGTGACAAATTTAGAAGAGTGTGTTTGTTTTTTTGTTTTTTTGGTTTTTTTTGGTGGGTTGTGGTCTGGCTGACTTAGTTTGTTTTTAGTTTTTTTTTGGTGCTGGGAAATGTTGCAGCCCAGGCCAAGCCTGGTGCTCTGCTGGGTTTTTAGGTTAGAGTAGGTTTGAAGAATTTAAAAAAAAAAGGAAAAAAAAAAGCTACAGCCCAGGGAGCTTTTTTGTTTTAGTTAGCCAGAAACTAATTAAGAGCAAAGGAGAAATTTATTTTTTTTTGCTGTTCACTGTCGACAATACAGTTTGTGTGAAGGATGTGGGGGAGTAAATGTAGTTTCTGATAATAAACTCTGTACTTCTTTTTTTCCTTTTTCCTTTTTCCTTTTTCCCTTTTCCTTTTCCTTTTCCCTTTTCCTTTTCCTTTCCCCTTGTCCTTTCCCTTTCCTTCTTTTTTTCTCTTCTTTTTCTCTTTTTTTTTTAACTAGTCTTAAAGCTGCAGAACTTAATATTTAACCCTACTAGAACAGATGATTGGGGATATAAGTATTACAAAGTTACCCTAAAACAGCTTAAAATTCCTCGGGATTTAACGAGCTTTGAGTCAAGCAAGGAGGGAATTTTTAACCAAAATCCCATTTTTCTCCTCCTTGCAGTCTCCAGGAGGTCGAGGCAGGAATTCCTGGGAGGAATGAGCTGGGATTCCTGCAGAGAAACCCAGGGGAAAACAGAAAATAAATGGAGATTTTGCTTGGGAAAAGTTTTGGGGTTTTTAAATTTTTTGCTTTCTTACTTTTTCCCCCCCCTCAGGAATTTTGCTTTTCACTCTGAAATGGAATTGTTTTCACAAAATCACCAGGTGGGAAGAGATCTCCAAAATCATCGAGTCCAACCCAGCCCCAACCCCTCAAGTGGCCCAGGGCACCCAGTGCCACACCCAGGATTTTATAAACACATCCAGGGATGGTGACTGCACCCCTCCCCAGGCACAGAATTCCAATTCTTTATTCTTCTGAAAAAATTCTTCTTAATTCCCAGCCTGTCCCTCCCTGGGTGCAGCTTGAGTTTTCCTCACTGGCAATCCACATTGGCAAAAAAAAATGGCTTTTGATTAATTTTTTTGTGTGTGTGTGTTTGCAAATGTAATTCTGGATTATTTCAGGAGAGGTGATGGTGCCTAGAAGTGAAATTTTAATCTCCTGGCTTCCAGAACAGGGTGGTTTGCTGGAGGATGGCAAGTCCCTGAAATATGGCTAAATTAAAAAAAAGTTGGATTTGGATGGGATTTGGGGCAGGAATTGTTCCCTGGCAGGGTGGGGATGGAATTCCCAGCTTTGCTGTGGCTGCCCCTGGATCCCTGGCAGTGCCCAAGGCCAGGTTGGACATTGGGACAGTGGGAGGTGTCCCTGCCATGGCTGGGGTGGAATTGGTGGGATTTGGGATCCTTTCCCACCCAAACCATTCCATGATTCTCTGCTTCAGCAGGTCAGACCAGGAAAATGCAAATATCTTTATTTTTAATTGCCACTCTCTGGTTGAATTCCAGCTGGACATTCTCAGGGACAGCTGGGTACCCAGAGCTCTAAACCCAAACCAACACTTCTTGGAAAAGGAGCCATTCCAGAAATCAGAACAGGAATAAAATTCCTTCAAGGCACATTTATGACATAAATTCAGCCCTCAAACGTCAAACAAGTGGAGATTAGAAATACTGACCTTTGTAACAAGAAGCAGATTTTGCCTTCTGAGGTTTGAGTTTGTGAATAGTCCAGAATTAGAAATGAAAATGGGGAAGGCTCGTTTGGGAAGAAGCTCTTGGATAAATTGTTCAAATTGTTATTGTTGATTGTTGTTGGATATTCTTCTTGTTTTCCTCCCATTTACAACTTGAAAAAAACATTTAGAAAAAACTTTTTATTTTCTTCTTTTGGCTGATATTGACGTTTCCAGGGTAGCCCCCAAGAATTTGATTTGGGGTTGGATAAGATCTGGTTTTATGGGGAAAAGAGCACGTGAACTTGACATTTCTGAATCCTCCTGAGCTGTGGCCCATCCCAGAATAATCTTCCAGAGCTCCTGGCTGTCTGGGAGAGGCACAGCTGAGTTGTTGGAGACAGAGCATTCACTTCCAGCAGCTCAAACATTTTCTGCTCCCCCTCTCTCCGTGCCTGTTTTGAGGAGCTGCTCCGTGGAGGGGAAGATTTATTCCTTGCATTCCTGATCCCTCCCCTTATATCCCAAGGATTCAACAGCTGAGCAATGAGCTGAGCCTTTCTGGGAGGAGAATCCTGGGTTTTGGGGATGCTCCTGGTGCTGGCTCTGCTTTCCCAACCCTTTTCCCAGAGAACCAACAGCAGCTTGGCTGGAATTGCTCACTGCTCTCCATCAGTGCCTCTCCCTCCTGGCAACTCTTTAAGAGTTTGCATCTCTCGGGGTTGGAAATTACTGTTTTAATTAAAACAATTTGTTTCAAATGGAGCTCCCAAATCCCCACATGATGTTTTAGGAGCCTTGGGCAAAGAGCTGGAAATGGAGAGTAGCAATTGTTGGGAGTGAGGCTGGAAGGAGGAATTGGGATTTTTGTATCATTTTTGAGGCCTGGACTGGCAGTGGGGGAGATAAAACTGTGTAGGACTGAGATTTTTGTCTTCCAAACATTAGAATTAATTCACCATGGGTGAGCCTTTGCTGAGTTTGGACAAGGCACAGGGTGGGAGTTTGGGGTGTCCTGTGCAGGGTCAGGAGCTGGACTGGATCATCCCTGAGGGCCCCAGCTCAGGAGTTTCCAGGATTCCATCAGGTCCATTTAAACTTGTTTGGTTTGGGATGGAGAGAAGGTGAAGGAAAGGAGAGAGCCCCAAAAAAAGAGACCTTGGGCACCCAAATGGCACAAAAAAGAACTTTGGGATGGGATAATGGGATGGGATGATGGGATGGGATGGGATGGGATGGGATGGGATGGGATGGGATGGGATGGGATAGGATAATGGGATGGGATGATGGGATGGGGAACAGGCACGAGTGGAGTGCACAGGGTGGGAGGTGAAGGTGGCAGTGCCAGGCAGGAGAACTCCTGGAATATTCTGAGGGATATTCATATTCCTGGGTTATTCCTATTCCCCATGGATCACAGAGTGCAGCTCCTGTGTGGATCTCCCTGAGGATGCTCCCTCTGCACCCAGGGACAATTTCAAGGCTTTGGAGCTTGGCTTTGCTCTTAGCTGGCAGGAATTTTATTTTTATTTTAAATAATATTTCCGAACATTTTCCTTCAACTTCGCTGCTTTTTCCATGTCCTGTGTCCCTGGCACAGCTGTGGCTGCCCCTGGATCCCTGGCAGTGCCCAGGGGATGTTGGGCAGGGCTTGGAGCACCCTGGAATATTGGGAGGTGTCCCTGCCATGGCAGGGGGGGAGGATGGGATGGATTTTAATGTCCCTTCCCACCCAAACCATCTGGGATTCTGGGATCTGATTCCCTTGGAGCAATGCTATTGCCAGAGGGCAGAAACCTCACAAGCCACCACACTTCACCATTCTTGAGAATTAATTTTTTTCCCCAAACAAAAAAATCAGTTTATTCTTTGTATCCCAAGGCTCTCAGAGCTCCTGTAGGTGCTGCCCCTGCTTTTCCATGTTTTCCCTGTTCTTCCACCCCCTGCAGCCTTGAACAAATCTCCTTTTCCTTCCACCTGGAGATGGGAGCTCATTATGGGGATTTGTCAGACACTTCCAGCATTTAGAGCAGGAACAAAACAAATGCACAGCATTTACATCGTTTCCTTGTTAGCTGCTTTTTTTTTTTTTTTTTCCCCCCTGACAAGCAGATCTCAAATTCCAGTTGTTTTCAATGCAGCCTGGCTTCAGAACATATTGTAAATTATCATTTCCTTCGTGTACTCGTTCTTCATTTTCCTCACAGGTTCCAGAGGCAGCCTGGGAAAACACAACCTGGAGAATGAGTTGTTGGGGGTAGGGAATGGGTTCTGCCAGGATTTATGTTCCCTTTATGGAGACACAAGGAATTCTTCTGGCAATTTAAGTCCCTACACTGAACTAAGTTGGTTTTTTTTTGTTTTTTTGGTTGGTTTTTTTTTTCCAGTGGTGACAGTAATTTGGACAGAAAACGCAGAGATTTTCAATTCTGCTTCACTGCATTTGTTGTGTGATGGGTTTTGCATGGATTTTGTGTCAATAGTGAGAATAATACCCAGGGAAAATTGGGGATATTCACCCCTGGCAGTGCCCAAGGCCAGGTTGGACATTGGGATTGGGACATTGGGACAGTGGGAGGTGTCCCTGTCATGGCTGGGGTGGAATGAGTGGGATTTAGGTCCCTTCCAGCCTCAAAATTCCATTTTTTTAGGATTCTAAGCACTCAATCCTGAGCAGTTTTATGGAATATTTGTCAAACTATCAACATTTATTTCCCTGAGGATGTTTTAATTGGCTTTGAATTTTTGAGTGCTGATAAAAATTGATATAAAAATCAAATGTCAGAGGTGGAAGAGTTGCTGCAAATAATCAAACCAGGTCAGGGTATTGTTAGAAATTTAGGAAATTTGGCCTGGAAGCCACAAGGACAGGTGGAAGTTCCTCCAATAATTTTAGATAGGAGTGAATGGATCAGGATCCTTTGGAATGACACAGAGTTTGAGGAAGCACATGGATTTTCTCAGTGGAGCCAGAATAAAAGAAATCATTTTTTTTAATTATCTTATACAAAAGAGAAAACCAAAGCTTTCTATGCAGCAGGAAATATTTTGTGTTGCTCAGTGCTGGCTGAAAGAAAAACTTACTTTGAAGCTCTTGGAATTGAATTTCCATTGAAAAAAAAGTTGCTTTCTTCTGAGCAACAATCCAGCAACAAACAAGCAGCAATCCTGTAAAATTAATGGGCTTAATTAAAATGTACATGGATTGGGGAAGGATCCACAAGCATAACAGAGATTTACTCTCTCATACCAGACTGAATAAATTTCCATGAATTTCCTGGGAGATTTTTAAGGCATTTTATGACCTTGTTTATAAAAGGAAACGTGGGATTTCCAACTTGATTAGTTTTAAGAAAATACTGGAAAGAGCATCTCCGAGTTTTTGGTAAAGCATTTCTTATTATCTTCGGGAGATTATTATCTTTTTAATAAATATAAAGCAGAACTCGAGGATTTTGCATTTCTAATTCAAAACAGAGATTTTTTTTTTCCCCCAGTAATTTTTAGTAGTAATTTGCAATCTACAGTTAATTTGGCTGGGAGCTCTCACTTGTGTCTGGTTGGTTTGAGCAAGGAAAAAAAAAAATTCCTTCTTCATGGTTCCTTCGTGCTGGTTTTCCCAGCCTGCCTTGCAAAATGTCCTGGATCTGTGTGGGGGCCAATCCCTGCGGTTGTTGCTGGGAATTTGGTGGTGCCAAACTGGGATTTGTGCATTTGGTTGGGATTGGAAGCTGTGCTCGGATTCCTTGGGGAGAGGAGGCTCAGGGGGAGCTCCAGGTTCTGCACAAGTCCCTGGCAGGAGGGGACAGATGGAGGAGGGACAGGGACAGGAGAGGGAATGAGCTCAGGGGGGACAGCAGCAGGAATTTCCCCATGGAAAGGGTGGGCAGGGATTGGAAGTGCCCAGGGAGGGTTGGATCCCCATCCCTGGAGTGTCCCAGCAATTCCTGGAGGATTCTGAGTGCTCTGGACAAGGTGGGGATGGGCACAGCCAGCCCTGGATGATCCTGGAGGGCTTTTCCAGCCTCAGGGATTCCAGAATTGTGCTGCCATGACCATCCCCCAAGGAGCAGCAGTCCCTGTCCATGCTGGCAACAGCAGCATGTCTGCAGCTTCTGCCACAGAGCTTCTGCTGGAATTCATGGAAGAGTGAATTTCCAGACAAGTTCTTTGGGGTGACCTCATTGCTGTGCCTGCACTGAGAAGCTGCAATGATTATTTGGGGAAGAGCTGCAGTGTCCGGGGATTTGGGGTTTTCCTGCCCTCCCAGGGGGATCCCAGCCCCTCTCCCTGTGCTGCTCTGCAGCTGGCACGGGTTTGGGCACGGGGAGTAATTCAGTGGGAATCGTTCCATTGGGATTAATTCCATCGAGATTAATTCCATTGAGATTCATTCCATTGGGAATAATTAATCAGGAATAATTCCATTGGGAATAATTCCATTGATATTAATTCCATTGCGAATAATTAATCAGGATTAATTCCATTGATATTAATTCCATTGGGAATAATTAATCAGAAATAATTCCATTGGGATTAATTAATCAGGAATAATTCCATTGATATAAATTCCTTGATATTAATTCCATTGGGAATAATTAATCAGGAATAATTCCATTGATATTAATTCCATTGGGAATAATTAATCAGGAATAATTCCATTGATATAAATTCCTTGAGATTAATTCCATTGGGAATAAATAATCAGGAATAATTCCATTGGGAATAATTCCACTGGGAATAATTAATCAGGAATAATTCCACTGGGAATAATTCCATTGATATAAATTCCATTGAGATTAATTCCATTGGGAATAATTAATCAGGAATAATTCCATCGAGATTAAATTCCATCGAGATTAATTCCATTGGGAATAATTCAGTCGGGAATAATTAATCGAGATTAATTCCATTGGGAATAATTCCGTCAGGAATAATTAATCGGGATTAATTCCATTGGGAATAATTCCATCGAGATTAATTCCGTGGGGAATCATTCCCTCAGCAATAATTCCACGCCCTGGTCCTGGCTTTTCTCAGCCCATGGGAACAGGAGCAGGGCAGGCCCAGCCCCTCCTCCCCACAGGCTGCAGGGTGATGCCAAAATCCCTTTTTTGGAGGAATCAATCCTGACCATTCCTGTGCTGGCTGCAAAATCCCCCTGGCCAGGCTGCTGGAGAAGCTGCAGCTCCTCAGCCCATGTTTCAGTTCAACAAGAAAACCAACAAAAACCCCATTCTGGGTAATTTCAAACTATTTACTTTTCCAATTTGGCTACTGAACTGAAAAATCAATTGTTTCTACAGCTCTGCTGGAGATCCTGGGCTCAGTTCTCTGTTTGTCTGCCAGGGTTGGAGTGAAAACATTTCTGAGGCTGTGGAGTAAATCAGCTGCTGTTGTGTTTTCCATGCTGCATTCCCAGGCTTTGGACCAAATTACTTTGTTTAGCTGGCCCTTGCTGGGATCAAATATCCCCAGAAAATGAGATTTGAATTCTGGGGAGTCCCTTCCAACCCAACAGTTCTGCCATGGATTTTCCAGCATCCAGGTCCTGCTGAAATGTTTTATTGGAGCCATCAGCCGTAGGGGCTGTCAGGATAAACCACATCTTATCCATGAGATGGTTCATAATAATTATTGTAAAGAGCAATTAACTCCTCTGATGGGCATTTCTGAGCCCAGTTCCTCCGGGGACAGTTCAGTGAGAGCACCTTCCTGCCAAGGTACAGACAGCAAAATGTGTGGGATAAAATATCAGCCTGAGAGGGGAGAAATGCCAGGGGGGGAATTCTGTGAGTGCTGAGGGGTTCTGGAAACCCTCTGAGAAGGAGAGATTGTCACCCCTGTTTTCTTTTTTTCTTTTTTTTTCTTTTTTCCGGGTGTTGCTGTGTATTTGAAGTGTGGAAGTGTCAGGTTCTGGGCACTCCAGCATTATTTGCATTTCAGAGGCTCTGAAGGTTAAAATAACTTTATCACGTTCCCAATGTGGACTCGTGCCTTGTTTCCCCAGCTTCCTGGGATTCCTGGGATCCCTTTTACCACTTTTATCTGGATTGTGCTTGAGGCTGAGTCTGGAATCTGCTTTTCCAAGTCAGGAGCGTGATGAGGAAGAAACTTATGGAGAGTAAGGAAATTCAGAGAACAATATTTCCACAGTATCAGCAGGCCCTGTCCTGGCTGCATTTAAAACAAAGTCACTTCATTTGCAGTTATTTCTGCCTGCTTTCCAACCTGTCTGTTCAGGCTGGGTGAAACATCTGATTTATTGCACACTCCTCAGAGTGGCTGAGGAGCTGCTGGGCAGTTTGTCAGAGTTCAGGAGCAGTTCTTCATTGCCACTGGTGTTATCTTTAAGGAATAAATTATGGAAAAGGGAAAGACAGAAAGAAGAAAAGGGGAAAAGCAAAGAAGTGCAGCAGCTTTGTCATGAAAAACAGCCCCTGGTGCCAGATAAAGCAGGATAAAAGGGAGCTGTGGGGGAATCAGGGACTTGTCAGGGAAGGGTTTTGCATGAGGATCGTAGAACTGATCCCAAAACTCAGGGAGTGATGGCCACACCTTGTCCTGGGCTGCTCCTCACACAAAGGGTGAGTGAAGGGAAATGGGAGGAGTGTCCTTGCTACCAAACCTTCCCAGGAATGGGGAACTGCGGTGGATTTTGATGAATGTGTGTTAATTGATGATCCCAGCTGGCATTAGCCCCTGTCAATAATGAAAACGGTGATAAAAGAGAGACAAAATTAGGTGTGTGTACAATGAGTGTAAAATTAGGTGTGTGTAAATGTGTGTACAATGTGTGTAATATTAGGTGTGTGTGCCATGTGTGTAAATTCAGGTGTGTGTACAATATCAGAGCCAGAAGAAGGGTTGGATCCAGGATTTTCCCAGCAGTTTTGGTTCCTTTTCCCTTGTTTTCCTGGGGGCACAGAGCCCAGGGCGGGCTGCAGGGAGCAGGGCAGGATCTTCACCAGTGCAGAAACACCCGGAGCTCCCCCTGGGCTGCTGGGACCCCTGGCTGAGGTTTTTGGGTGAGGGACAAACCCCTCCATCCCTGTGCTGCTGGCAGGGAATTCCCTCTGCACCCCCGTGGACATCTGGGATGGATTGGCAGGAAATGCCAATAATCCAAGCACAGAGAGAAAATCTCCCCCAAATCCCAGCTCTCCCTCTTTTCTCTTGGCTCTGATGTCCAGGAATCAACTCTGGGTGTTCAAAGGCTCTGAGGGTTAAAATAATTTTACCACATTGCCAAGCCTTCCCCAGGAGGGATTCCTGCCTTGTTTCCCCGAGGAAACAAGGATTCTTGGGATGATTCTTGGGATCCCTTTTGCCATTTTTATCTGCATTGTGCTTGAGGCTGAGTCTGGAGTGATTTTTCCCAGTGAAAATCTGGGTCCAGTGACTGGGAACGGGGAGAGAGAGGATGAAGGGAACAACGTTTGTGCAGGGAGAGGAATGGGATGGAACAAAGATTCTCTTTGGAATTTGGGTGGTTAAAAAAGTGCATTTATCCTTTTCCTCCCTGCTGGAACTCCCCACGGAGCTTCCTATGCTGGAAAAGGAGCAAACACCATTTTTTGCACATCTGGAAAATGCATTGCCAGCACATGGAAGTGAGGCTGGGAAGCTGCAGGTGGGGTTTGAAGGTGTCCCTGCCCCCTCAAATCATCCTCCCCATCCCATCAGGACCGGCCTAATTGCCAGGAAAACAAAGACAAATTTGAACGGGGCAGGCTGCAATGATGCTTCCCACAGCTAAATAATATTAAAACAAAGAAAAAAAAAAAACAAAAACAAACAGCAAAGAGAGAAGTGATTCTGCCTGAAGGCACCTCAGAACAATAGACTTGGTAAATGACTTCAGACCTCAAGCTGTCCCATCTTCCCAGCCCACGGGGATTTGCTTCCCTTAAAAGCAATTAAAAGCTCCACAGCAGCTGTGGTTGAGCTCTGATTTGTATTCTGCAAAGTTTGCTCTGGTTTAGTTTTTTTTTTTAGGGCTGCCTTCATTCCCTTTTTTCCCCTCCTCTCGTGCTCTCCTGGTGCTCAGGAGTGTTTGGGATTGTAGGTGGCAGGTGCAGGCAGTGATGGATTTTCACCTCATTCCTGGATCGAGGCCTTTCACTCACTCCGTGCCTGAATTTTTGTGCAATTCCCAAGCCGAGGTTCAAAATCGATCCCTGAAGTGGAAACTTTCTGCACAGGCTTGGAAATGGGACACAGGGAGGAAATTTTTGGTTTTTCTGTGCAGGTATCTCCTTGGGCAGCAGGGAAGGGGTTGGGATTGTGCCCAGGTGAGCCTCACCTGCAGAGCTGCCCCAGCACAGGAGGGACCTGGAGCTGCTGGGAGGGAAGGCTGGGACACCTGGGATTGTTCACCTGGCCACGAGAGGTTTGGGGTGACCTCACTGTGGCCTCACAGCACCTGGAGGAGCCACAGGAAAAAGATGGAGAGGGACTGGGGAGAAGATAAAGAACTGGACACTGCATGGTTTAACATGGATTGAGCAAATGCTGCTTTATTGGTTTGCTTTTTTTTAACTTTAATATACAAATTTTTTTTAACTTTACACGTGATCATGCAACTTCTTGGTAAAAGCCTTCTTGCACAAGGCACACATTTCTATTTTTCATTGGCTTTGGAGTTCCTTGGCTTTCACCAATCACATCCAGCTCTTCCTGTCTCACCCCTTGTTTCCTTGTGAAGCAGCTGCTGCCCTTTCTGTCTTTCTTTTTACCTTTCCTTCAAGGTGACTTCAAGAGCAAAACTACACAGCTCGGGCTCATAGAAGTGTTCAGATCTCTTTGTTAGATCGTTTACTGCACATCCATTTTCCTCTAAAAACATTCCCACAGGCTGGGGACAAGGCATGGAGGGACAGGACACAGGGAATGGCTTTAAGCTGACAATGGGTAGATTTGGATGGGATTTTGGGCAGGAATTGTTCCCTGGCAGGGTGGGGATGGAATTCCCAGATTTGCTGTGGCTGCCCCTGGATCCCTGGCAGTGCCCCAGGCCAGGTTGGACATTGGGACAGTGGGAGGTGTCCCTGCCATGGCTGGGGTGGCTCTGGGTGGGATTTAAGGATTTATGGTTCCATTCCCACCCAAACCATCTCCACATTCCTCACTCTCCCTGTCCCAAACATTCCCTGGACACGTCCAGGGATGTGACTCCAGCCCTGCCCTGGGCAGCCCCTCCAGTCCATGAGGAAATTCCCCCTGATGTCCAACCGAGCCCCCCTGTGCAGCTCCAGGCTATGATAAATGTCCTTTTTATCATCATCACATTTTGACACAGATCTGTGAGGAGAAATCCTCTCCTGGCTGCCAGAGCTGTGGTCAAGTGGCTTCATTAAAATCTGCACCATTATTTCAAGAGGAATCTCCAGTGTTTGCAGAGTGCCAAATCAACCTCGAGGACACTCCTAATTTTTCTGCTGGGGATATATTTGAGCTAATTAAATTCCTGAAAAGGAACTTCTTAAGCCTGGTCAAATTAAAGAATGTACAAGCACAGCTTTTCCTTTCTCAGTGTGATAAAGAAAAAAAAAAAAAAAAAAAACCTCTGTAATTTTATTATTTCTCTTTTTTTTTTTTCAGGTTGAAGGTGTTGGAAGCTGCCAGAGCCACTGATTCCAATTTGTGTTTCTCCATCTGCATGGAAAATCCATCTGCTTGCAGAAATTGTATTTACACAGCCCATAATCCTGAGCAGTCTCAGATATTGGGGATTGAGGCTCTAACGACATTGGAAACCATTTTTATTAAGAGGCAGAAATTGAATTAGGTAATTATATTTATTGATGGGAAATTAAATTTAACAACTGCGAATTGCCTTAAGTCGGTGTAGCCAGATTTTCATTACCCAAATGTGAGGAGTTGCTGCTTTAGTGGATTCTTCTCAGCTCAGGTGGTGAGCCTGGGGTTCCAGCTGGGAAAAAAGGGGATTTTGGGTCACAACAGCTCCCAGCACCTGGCAGGATTTTCCTTCCTGGATGAAACAAATCTGTTTTCTCCTTTGCTGTGGAACAGAACTGCAAACCTGGTGTCCTGAACTTGTCTCTGAGCTGGGCTGATGCACCATTGCTGCTGAAGTAATGACTTCACATTCCTAAAAAAAAAAAAAAAAAAAAAAAAAAAAAAAAGATTTTTTAAAAAATCTAAAATCTCGATCTACAATCTAAAAAAACCTTAAAAAAAGGATTTTTCCTTTTCCCGCCTTTTTAGCCCCATGTGGCACCATTTGGGTCGGAATTTCATGGACAATTCGTCTTTCTGGCTCTGATACCAAATTCTGGAAGAATAAAATTCCTGCCTCACTTCCCCATGGAGCAGGGTTGGGGTGGAGAAGTGTCAAGGCCACAGCTCGACCTGGAAAATGCAGGCTGGGCTTGGGAGGGACCTGTGGGATGGAGCTGAGGCTGCTGAGATTCTGTGGGGTGGAAAAACCTCGTGAGCAGGGCTGGGACTGCCCAGCTGTGGCTCCAGATGTTGTATGGGGGGGGGGGGGGAAAGGGGAATCCTTGACCCCATGGCTGGAGTTTGACACCTTGGAATTCATGGAAGAGTGAATTTCCAGACAAGTTCTTTGGAGTGGCCTCATTGCTGGGCCTGCACTGAGAAGCTGCAATGCTCACAATTTCCCCGTGGAAAGGGTGGGCAGGGATTGGAAGTGCCCAGGGAGGGTTGGATCCCCATCCCTGGAGTGTCCCAGCAATTCCTGGAGGATTCTGAGTGCTCTGGACAAGGTGGGGATGGGGCACAGTTGGATTCCCTGATCCTGGAAACAAATCCTGCTCCAGCCACCAGTGGGGCAGGGAAATCCTTGGAATGTAAAACTCAGGGAGGAAGAGGAAATTCTGAAAACCAGGGAGAGCCAGATTTGCACCAATAAACATCCAACCAACACCCAGGAAGAAAGAATTTCACATCCTTCAATCAAAATCTTCCCTTTTTCCTGTCTGTGAGCGTTCTGGCTTATCAGAATTTTATCTTTTACAGATAAACGATTATCCTCTTAATTCCCATTCATTCCCAATAGGACTTTTAACTTCACCTGTCCTTTCCCTTTTCCTCTTATTCCTTTTCAATCCATAATGACCTCCTTGTTATTCCACTGCTTTTTTTTTTTTTTTTTTTTTTTTTTTTTTTTTTTTTTTTTTCTTTCTTGCACTTTTTGTTCCTTCAGAAGCAAACGACCGAGCTCATTCCCAGCCTGCTCAGTTCTCCCCTCTGTAATTACTTCTCCCTGGTGTTGTCTTTATCGAGCTGCCTGTCTTTTGGGGTCATTTCAGATTTATCTATTTTAATATTTCAGCCCCTGCTTTTATAGCCTTTGGATTGTTGGGTGATCTTTGATGGCATAATTGAAATGTATTTTTCTGCCTCCTTTAAACTCGTGAATTGGCAGGCAGGCTCGCTTGCCTTTCCTGTTACTCTCTTCAAGGCTTTTTGATTAATTCCAGCCAAGATCCATCTTTTATTTTTTTCCTGATACTTCCTTTTATTATCTCAATAAAACCTCCCGTGTCAGCTCAATTGAGCAAACTCTTTTTGTACCTGTGCAAACGGAGGCAGCTTTATGGTAAAGCCCATTTGAATATCATTACCTTCCTCCCTGGATCTGGGTGACAACATCCACATCTGGCTCCAGGCCTGTCCCGTGCACAGCTGCTGCCAGGGCTTTGCTTTTCGGTTTTCCAGCTCATTTTCCCTCTGGATAATTATCTGGGGGATAGATTACCCTTTCTCTCTTTTTCTCTCTTTTTCTCTCTTTTTCTCTCTTTTTCTCTCTTTTTCTCTCTTTTTCTCTCTTTTTCTCTCTTTTTCTCTTTCCCCTTTCCTTTTCTCCCTTTCTCCTTTCCTCCATTCCCCCTTCCTCCCTTTTCCCCTGTTCCCCTTTCTCCTTTTTCCCCTTTCTCCCTTTCCACCTTTCTCCCTTTTCCCCTTTTTTTTCGCTTTCCCCCCCTTTCCTTTCCCCCTTTCCTTTCCCCCCTTTCCTTTCCCCCCTTTCCTTTCCCCACTTTCCTTTTCCCCTTTCCCCCTTTCTCCCTTCCCCCTTTTCCCCTTTCCCCTTTCCCTCTCCTATTTGCTTTACTTCTCTCTCTTTCCCTGCTGAAAAGATATTTTTTATCTGCAATGAGCAAAACTGGGGGAAATTCGATTTTCAGCACTGACCAGTGAGGCACTAACGATGCTCAGTGCTGTGACCTCCCTGACACACAATTCTGTGTCCTTGGCTGCTGCCTCCCCAAACCCATTCCCGTTTTTCTGCACCAGGAACGATCCTGCCCAAAATAGCTGAAAATTCAGTGTATAACTCCCAGCTGTTTCCCAAAAGGATGAATTCCTGTATTTCAGCCCTGTGGAAGGGCTGCTAATGGAACTCATTTCCCCAAATTTCTCTCTGTGTGGCTGTTCCTTGCTCCTTCCATCCCTGTGTGAGTGCTAAGGGATTTAGAGTTTCAAGGCAAGGGGCTTGGTTTGGAATTTATCCCAGGAAATCAGCAGAACACCCAGAGATCTGTGAGCAATTACTGGATGATTTCAGAGAAGCTGCTTTGGTTCAGTGGACAAGGTCAAAGGTTGGACTGGGTGATCTTGGAGGCGTTTCCTGAGTTTTCATTTCGAGAATTTCAAATGCAATATTTGCTTTGGGGTTTCCTTTTTCCTTTCCCTTTTTCCTTTTCCTTTCCCTTTTTCCTTTCCCTTTTCCTTTTCCTTTTCCTTTTCCTTTTTCCTTTTCCTTTTTCCTTTTTCCTTTTCCTTTTTCCTTTTTCCTTTTCCTTTTTCCCTTTCCTTTTTCCTTTCCCTTTTTCCTTTTTCCTTTTCCTTTTCCCTTTTCCCTTTTCCTATTCCTTTTCCTTTTCCTTTCCTTTTTCTTTTTCCTTTCCTTTTTCCTTTCCTTTTTCCTTTCTCCTTTCCTTTCCCTTTTCCTTTTTCCTTTCTCCTTTTTCCTTTCTCTTTCCTTTTCCTTTTCCTTTTCCTTTTCCTTTTCCTTTTCCTTTTCCTTTTCCTTTTCCTTTTCCTTTTTCCTTTTTCCTTTTCCTATTCCTTTTCCTGTCCTTTTTCCTTTCTCCTTTCCTTTCCCTTTTTCCTTTTTCCTTTCCCTTTTCCTTTTTCCTTTCTCCTTTCTCCTTTCTTTTTTCCTTTCTCTTTCCTTTTCTTTTTCCTTTTCCTTTTTCCTTTTCCCTTTTCCTATTCCTTTTCCTTTCCTTTTTCCTTTTCCTATTCCTTTTCCTTTCCCTTTTTCCTTTTTCCTTTCTCCTTTCTTTTTTCTTTTCCTTTTCCTTTTCCTTTCTCCTTTCCCCAAATCCAGTTTAAAATTGCAGTGTTTGGAGTCGTGACCAGCGTAACCTCCAGCAGAAATAAAGTCAGGTAGCCAAGTTCATTTTTTAACCAAAGGCTTAAAAAAGAACCAAAAATGAAGATTAAATTTTAATTAGTTATTCATTCCCGTGGTTTAATTATGCAGTGTTCCTGCAGCAATGAATGTTTGAGTGTGGAGTGATTGTTAATTTATGAATGTATTCTGTATTGATTTGGGCACCATCACCTTTCCCTCAGCATTTCCTCCCCTGCAGGCTCCGAGTTGGAATTTCTTGTCTGAATTCCTGCCTCAGGTATTTATTAGAGCAAAGGTCGAGCGGAATGGCGTTAAAATATGAAATAATTTGAAATAACACGAAATAAAGTCCATAACTGCAGTGCAATTCGATAATGCAGCAGATGAAATGGGGGCACTGGGGTGCCTGGGAGGGGCCAGGCCTCCCAAAATGTTCTTCTGGTTCTGAGGAGCAAATTGAGAGCAGTGCCTGGATCAGAAGGGAGGGATTTGGGTAAAGAAAGCTGGGGTTGAACTGATGGAAGAACAAAACGGTTTGGAAATGAACCGGGGGGCTTTGGGGGGTTTGGAGGTGTTGAAAAAGGTTTTTAAAAAATATTATTATTATTATTATTATTATTATTACTATTATTATTATTACTCTTACTATTTTTATTTAATTTTATTTAATTTAATTTTATTTAATTTAATTTTATTTTATTTTATTTTATTTTATTTTATTTTATTTTATTTTATTTTATTTTATTTTATTTTATTTTTTTCAGTCTCCACAGCTCAGCATGCCCCACAGGCTCCCTTAGTCACAGCCATGGAAATATTCTCCAAAAAAATCTCCTGGTTCTTGGTTCTGGGATTTTCTTGCTGTGGAATTGCTCCAGTGTCCAGGTTCTACCAAGAGTGACCTTGGAAACCAGAGGGAAAAAAACAAAGGAAAGAAAACAGAGAAAAAAAAAAAAAAAAACACAGGGAAACAAGCAAAGAGAAAAACTAAGGGGAAAAAAAACAAAATACAGAGGGAAACAACCAGAGGAAAAAAAGGGGGAAAAAAAACAGAGGGAAACAAGCAGAGAGAACCAACTAAAGGGAAAAAAATAAAAAACGGGGAAACAACCAAAGGGAAACAACCAGAGAGGGGGAAAAAAAAGGAAAAAAAAACAGAGGGAAATGATCAAAGGAAAACAACCAGAGGGGAAAAAAAAAAACAGAGAGAAACAAGCAGAGGAAAAAAGGAAACAACCAAAGAGAAACAACCAGAGGGGAAAAAAAGAAAAAGGGAAAAAAAATCCAGAGGGAAACAATCAAAGGAAAACAACCAGAAGAGAAAAAAAAAGGGAAAAAAAAAAAAACAAAACAGAGGGAAATAATCAAAGGAAAACAACCAGAGGGGAAAAAAACCAAAAAAACAGAGGGAAACAACCGAAGGAAAAAAAAGGAAAAAAGGAAAAAAATCCAGAGGAAAAAAACCTAAAGGAAAACAAACCCCCCCGAATTTTTTTTCTTTTCCCAGCAGGAGGAAGTTCCCTGGCTGGGTGGAATTCCACGCTGATCTCCAGCCCTTGGGGCAGGGCTCTGTGCCCTGTCCCTCTGCAGGACCCTCTGGGGGCATTTTGGGGATATTTTCATTTCCCAAATCCTTGTTGCTATTTATTTCCTTGCATTTAAGAGGCTGTCTGGAAATCAGCTCGCTCTGATTGCAGATTGATAATCAGGAGAAATAATTAACTCCAGGCAATTTCCTCCACCTTTTATTTGCTGCAGCCATCCCTCCTCTCCGAAGGGGAAAATAAAATAAAAGAAATGAAGTTTTGTTTTCCAGGTCACTTGGAGCACTTTTCTCTCCTCTCCATCCTTTTTTCCCAGCCCCAGTTTTGAGGTGCCCTCATCCACCTTTATTGAATCCTTTGGGTCCTTGTGATTTCGCAGGAATTTGGGATTTATAGAGACCAGCAGCAAAGTCAAAGCTGGAAAACGGAGCGAGGTTTGTGGGCAGATGGCAGAACTTGCTTCATTTTCCAGAGTGGGAATAATTCCAGGGGAAAGTGTTAAAAAAAAAAAAAACAACAAAAAACGCTGCAGTCATTTCACTGCCATCACCCTCCCTCTCATTCCAGCCTGGATTTTATGGCACAAAGCAGAGCAGTGGCCCAGGCTGGGAAGTTTTGTGCAGGCAGAGTTTGGCAGTGACAACAGTGATGATCCCAGGGAGAAAAGGCTGACTGCTCATTCCAGGGGGATGGGGAAAAAAAAAAAAAAGCAGGAATAAAACCCCCAGGAATGGCAGAGACAATGAAATTTCACAGCACAGGAATTCATTGGAATATTTATTTTCTATTTTAGATTTTAGAGCAGCTGATGCCATGGGATGCAGGAGCAATGGTGGGATGTGAGATTTTCCAAATTCCCAGAGCTGCTCCATCATTTCCCATCCTGTCACACCTGGGGACTTCACCTTTCCCCAGCTCTGCTGGGTGAGGAATCCTCAGATTGGCTGGGGAAGAATTTTAAGGTTTAAGCTGGGCTTTGCAGCACTCACTCATCAGTGCTTTGTCATCAGTCTCTGTTTTCCCTCAGAGCCAGGATTAATTAATCACGATTGAGGAGATTCTCGTGTTTGGGTGTGGATGTTTATTGGATCTGATCAGAAATTACACAAAGTGTGGCAGCACCTCCAGCTCCTTCTAGAAGTGACAAAAATGGCCCAGCTGAGGCTGCTCCAAGGCCTTTTAAAGCCAAATAAACCAAAAACAGTTTAACACCTCCATTATTGATCCTTTGGACCCAATAATGGATTCCCAGCACCCTTGGAGTGACATTTGACCAACCAAAGGTCACTGCCCGAGTTCTGTGAGGAAGAAGAAGATGAACAAAGAAAAAGACACCACCCCAAATTCTCCATCGTGTCCCACACCCACCACAATTCTATAAAAACCTCAAATTTAAACCCCAACACCCAGTGACAACACACACACCTGACCCACTGCACATTGGGGATTTCTCACTCATTATTCACATTTCCTAACTCATTATTCACATTTCCTAACTCATCATTCACATTTCCAAGCCTTCTCCAAGGTTCCAGCTCCAGAGCAGTGTTTTCCAGAGGGTCTGTGCCTGGGAGCACAGAAAGCTCCAAAATTCCAAATTTCTGGGATCCAACAGTGGAAATATTAAATAAAAACATGGTAAATAAAAACATGTTCAATAAATACATGTTAATAAATACATGTTAATAAATACATGTCAAAAATACATGTTCAATTAATACATGTTAATAAATACATGTTTAATAAATACTTGTTCATAAATACATGTTAATAAATACAAATTCCTGGGAATTCTGGATCTCCATCCCACAGGATTTTTTTTTCCTAGGAATTCTGGCTCTCCATCCCATAGGAATTCTCCCCCAGGAATTGTCCCCATCCCTGTCCCTCTGTCATTGCTCTGAAATTGCTGATAATTCCTCCAGCCCCATAATTCCCTTTGTTCTGCTTTCCTGGGCAGTTCAATTTTATCCAAATCCCATTTTTCCATGCTGACCCCTCGTTGGAAGAAGCATTGCTACAAATAAAGCTCCACTGAGCAGATAATGAAGCTGCTCTAAAATTCATTTACAATTCAGATGATGAAAGATCATCTGTTAAGCACTAATCCGTTTCATTTTTGCGTGCTCAATGGAAAAAGTGAATATTTCTGCCACGAAATTCATACCCAGCCACACCTGGAGAGGGGCTGGATGGGGCAGGGAGCACCTGGGACAGTGGGAGGTGTCCCTGTCGTGGCAGGGGTGGCTCTGGGTGGGATTTCAGGTCCTTTCCAACCCAAACCAGGCTGAGATTCTCTGAAATCTGAGTGGTTTAATTTTTATTTTATTTTATTTTATTTTATTTTATTTTATTTTATTTTATTTTATTTTATTTCATTTTATTTTTATTTTATTTTCCCAGAGCAGCTGGATGTGTTCACAGCTGAATTATCACCTAAAGGATTTTTCACCTCCTCACACCTGAGATGCTGTTTGAGGGTTACACCCCTTCAATTCAGGTGGAATTCAGTTATTTTCTGCAGTAACTCTTCACTCCTGGTGATCTTTGCTCCTCCCACTGCAGGGAGGAGAATCCTCATGGATAAATGGCTGGGAAAGCTGCAAGTGCTGACCATAGTGGGATTACCAGCCCAGGGATTTTTATCCTCCTTTTTTTTTTCCCAAGGAACAGAACCTCTGGAATTCTCTCTGTGGGGACTGAGAACCTTCCTTTAAATCTGGAATGTAATCAGGTAAAGATAATTAATGACAGAATTTAATGGCAGGGAGCTGCTCAGGCCCAGCTCCAGGTGGGTTTGGGCACATCCCTCCCACTCCAGCCCTTTCCCAAAACTCGGCTCCTTTTTTTTTTGGCTGTTGTTGTTGGAAGTTCAGCAAAAACACAAAACCTGCAGGTGAGGTGTCCTTTTAGATGGATATTAAGGAATTTCATGGAAAGGACTGGCCAGGGGTGGAGTTCCCATCCCTGGGGGGATTTTAAAGCCCTGGGGATGTGGCACTTGGGGACATTGGGCAGTGCTGGAGTTCCCAGAGGGATTTTCCAGCTTCTACAATGGAGTAAATATGGATTGGAATGGAATAAATATGATTCCATAATTCCCTGATTCCATGTCCTGCTGAGGAGCTGTCCCTGACCCATCCCCTGCAACTCCCTGCAGATGTGCCAGCAAAATTCCTGCTCTGAACCTGGGGCTTGGCCTTGAATTCAGGTAAAAAAAATGGAAAATCCCTGATCTGAATCTGGGGTTTGGAGATTCAGGTAAAAAAAAAATGGGAAATCCCTGATCTGAACCTGGGGTTTTCCTTGGATTCAGGCAGGAAAATGGAAAATCCCTGATCTGAACCTGGGGTTTGGGGATTCAGGAGCTTTGTTTGCTCCCACCAAGCCCAGAGCTGAAGGTAAACCCCAGTTCTCAGTTTCCTGAGAACTTTCTGCCACTTTTCACCTGGAATTGGATGCTGCCTGAACTAAAATGTTTTATCTTAGGAATGGTGCTGCTCCTAAGCCTTTCCCACAGCTTTTCACTACCTAAACACAAACCCAGGAGGTTCCTGGGGATGAGGAACCTCAGGCAGGGTTGGGGGAGCCAAGCCCACCCCCCCAAGGGATTTATGAGCATTAATGTGATGTGCAGGCTCTTGGTTTCAATTGAAATCCAAGCCCAAACTGAATCCATCTCCCCCGATGCTCCAAATCAGTAACCTGCAGTAATTGCTTCTCATAATGGTTTTCTGGACTGGTGCTGATATTTCAAAGTGTGACTCTTCTCCTGCTCAATAAATTAATGCAAATATTATCATAAAAACAATTACAAGGAGGCCAGGAGCCTGCAGGTCTCTTTGAGGCAGAAAAGGATGAACTGGGTTTTTTTTTTTTTCTCTGGTTCAAACGGTACCAATTCTTTGCATAACCCTGGAAAAGTTTCATTTTCTTCTTTTACTCAAATTTAACTCTTCAGTGAAGCTGCACAGCAATGTTTGCCTTGCCCATGAGCTGAAACATTTGCTTAATGGTTACAAATCGCTTTGAAAATTCAGCATTAAAAGCTTTGATCAGGCAACTTCGTAATTGCTGCTTGCTTTTAAAATGTGTAGCAGGGAGTTCTGCTAGTCCTGAGTCTTCAGGAGTTGCTTTCTCCTTGATTGCTCAGCCATGAGTGCATTTAAAACCCTTATTATTTCTATATTATTGATGAATAAAGTCAAGTCACAGGTTATTTATTTATATGTATTTTTTAAGAGTGGCTTGATCGGTTTGATATTTTATCTAAAAATATATTTTTTTATCTTCTCGGCACACCTTTGATTCTCAGGGTTCCTTGCTTTATTTGTTTGCATTTTTAATGACCCCTGTTTGAATGAACTATTCATGTTGGGGGTTTTTCAGGTTAGGAAATGAATCCTCACATTTAGATGTCAAAAATCCATCATTTCCAAGTGACATCAACAAGGCCACCCCCAGATTCTGACCTTGCTGCTTAAGTAAAATTTGGGAAATATTGTTCTGTTTGCTTTGGGGGAGTTTTGGTTCACCCTGGGATTTATTTGTTTGTGAAGTTCATTAAGTTACACAGGATATGGAAATAATTCAGGTTTTTTTACAGCTTGGAGGAACCTGGAGTAGTGGAAGGTGCTGCTGTCCATGGAAGGGTGCAATGGGATGGGATTTCTGGTCCCTCTCAACCATTCTGAGATTCTGGGATTAAAAAAAATGCAGATTTAAGATAATATAAACCCCCTTTTTGGGATTTCTTTGCCTGTTTTTTCAGCCCTCAGATGAGGCCAAGCAACAAAGATCAAAGGGTTCCAACCAAAAATCCCTTCCTGACTTCTAATTTTTTCTCAGAGATGGATGAGGAGCTGCTTTGTGCCAGGCTGGGTGTGCAGGGCTGCAGCTGCTCACAGAATTAAAACCAAGCCACGTTTTATTTCCTTTTAAGCCCTGCCTAAGTAGGCAGGAACCCGGGCTTAGTTTTGCTGTGAAGCACAGAGTGGATGTGAGAAGGCTCTGAGCCCTCAGGTAATTAATTTAATTATCTCTCAGGTTCTGTGCACTGCTAATTAATGGGCTGAGCTCCTCTGAAGTGCCTGGGATGCTCCCCTGGCTCTGCCATCCATCCTGGGAGCACAAACCCCCCCAAAAAACCACAGGGAAGGTGAGGCAGGGTGGGAATTGCAGCCCTGGAGGTCGCCGTGCTCACTCCAGGTGAGCTCACCTGGGCAGAGGCTGCTGGGGACACCCCCCCTGAAATGGTGTAAGGGATTAGAGCTCCCAGAGGCGTTCCCTGGGAATCTGGCCATTGGAAAAGGCCCTGGGAAGGTTTAATTGGGTGTTAGAGACAATTCCTGCATGGAAAGGTTTGTAAAGGATTGGAAGTGCCCAGGGAGGGTTGGATCCCCATCCCTGGAGTGTCCCAGCAATTCCTGGAGGATTCTGAGTGCTCTGGACAAGGTGGGGATGGGCACAGCCTGCCCTGGATGATCCTGGAGGGCTTTTCCAACCCCGGAGATTCTGGGATTTCTCCAACACCCCCTGCCTTGCATGAACATTCGGTAGCAGAGGGCAGGGAGCTGCCGGGGCTGTGTCACACACAGGGGCTGTGTCACACCGGGCTGGCTCTGAGTGTGACATCTGCCTCAGCAGGAGCTGGAATTCTGCAGCAGCCCCGCTCCCAGAGCCCTGTTCAGTCAGGAATCATCAGCCCTGCAGCCCCGGGGGTTGAGCAATGTCCTTTGACTGCTCCAATCCCAGGAAAAGCTGCTTCAGCAGCTCCTGAGCTCCCCCAGCACATCCCACACGTCCTGCTGGTGCAGAAATCCCAGTGCTGGATCCCTGCCCATGGGACTGGGTGGGATTTGTGGCTCCTTCCCACCCAGCCCACCCTGGATCTCTGTTCTCTCTGTCCTGAGCTGAAAACTCACAGCAAAACTGTGGTCACTGAGCTGCAAAGAGAGAGAAAGGACAGCGACACACACGGGGCTCTGTGGGGAAAAAAGGCCAATTTATTGTACAGCCAGCCCGGATTTAAAGTGTGTCAGTGCAGCCAGGACAGGACAGGAGCTCATTGGACAATTGGGAAAAACATCCTTGGGACAGCACCTCAGGATGTGTCCCACGGGAAAGACACCAGGGGTTAATGTTGGTGATGAATTCCACTCTGTTTGTCACCGTGTTGTCACCCTGGGAGACTCCTCCCTAACTGAAGCTGCAGTCAGCTTGTCAGCCTGGGAATGGAGCTGAGAGTCAGGAGAAATCCAGGCCTGGAGAGAATTCCCAAGCTGGAATTCCCCAGCTCTATAAATGTGTGTGTCCACACAAAACTATCTCGAACATCAGAGGAATGTTCCTCATCCCTGTGTCCCACAGTTGGGGGAATTTCCTTTGATGCTCATTTTAATTTGGCAGAACATCATCGAGTGCTGCCCGTGCACCTCTGCTCCTGAGCTCCAGGATTGTTTTCCTGCCCTGGATTTTGTCTGGAATTGCTCTGAATTGCATTTCCCACTCTGGATGCTCCAGCCCTGCCTCCCTCGTGCTCAGTTTGGGCTGAGCCATTCCAGCCTGTCCTGTTCTGGCCCGTGTTTATTTTCTGGAGCAATCCCACTCCATTAGGGCACTTTAGGGTCTTTCCTGTCATTCCTCCCTGTGGGAAAAGAGCCTGGCTCTGCGGGAACCTCCTGAATCTGAATTTAATACAGAAATTCCTCAGGTCATTAATAAACCTTCATAAGGATTCAATTCAGCATTAAAGCCACTTAAATGGCTTTTTATTTCCCATTTATTACTCAGTGTTTCCTCTTATAACTCTGGCATTTTGTGGGTCTTTTCCTCACCTCCCTTCATACAATTTTAATATTCATATTCTCTCAGGTCAAGTGTGGATGAATTCCAAAGAAGCTGAAAACCAACACAAGTGCTCTCTTTGCCCTCCTTTTTTTTTTTTTTTTTTTTTTCCCCTCCTCTTCTTCAGCTGTGCAATCCTCCAGTTTATCTGGGAGATTTCTCTGCATTGATATGAAGGGATCACATCCCGTGTTAGTTTAACAGATGGGAGAACCCTTCATTATTCCACTGGTGGCAAATGAAAATACCTGACATTGCAGGAGTGCATTTTGAACAGCCCAGTTTTTACCCTCACTTTTAAAACATTTGTTCCAGCAGAGAGCTTGGAATGAAGTTGTTGCATAGTGAAAATGAAGATGGGGTTTGTTGCTTTGATATTTATTTTGATATTTAATTTTGACATTTAATTTCTGTATTTTCTTTTTAATTAAAAGAAGTATCATCAATCTCCACAACCCCAATTGTTGTGTAGAGCCAACATTGCACTTGGCATTTTGAAACTTCTTTAGAAGCCTCGTGTTAGAACACAGGGATCAAACAGACTTTTACCTTTTATTCCATTATATAACTGGAATAACATCCTTCTATAAATTCAACAGAGCCCTGTTTGCCTCCCAAAGCTTTGAGGGAAATTTATGGGGTAATGAAAATGTGTTCAGAAAGATATATTTCTGTTTCATTCTCTGGATTTTTGTCACAGTTTCCAATTCCTGTATTAAATAATCTGTTTCTTTTAAAGGGGGTTATGGAACGTCAGGGCTGACAGCTGAGCTTGCAGGATGCTGTAATTAAAGTGAATCGTAAATAACTGCACCAAAGGGCTGCTGGAAACACCAATCTCAGCCCTGAATAAGCCCCTAATTCATTAAAAATACCAAAGATATTCCACAGGTGGCATCAATGCCGTGTTCTTGAAACGACTTCATTAAAATGATACCAAATAATTGAATCATTCCATTTTTAGCCACGGCCCTGAGAGTCCCTTTGAGCAGAGAGATTCTTTCAGGAGGGATCAGTGCTCGAGATGGAGATGGTTTGAGGCAGCTCATGACACTTTAAGAGGCTGTTTTAGCTGGAAAAGCTTTCAGGATGTCGGGAAATGCTGGGCTTTGGATAATGTGGAGCCAAATTGCCCTCCCTTCAAATGAACATTTCTGTTGTCTTGATTAATGCTGAGAGATTTGCCAAGAAAGGGAATTTTTTTGTTGTTTTTGCAGGTCAACGTTTGTTCTTTTCCCACCTAAACTCGCTGGCAGAGAGGTTGGAGAGGTCCTTGCAGAGCCGGGTTAGTCAGGACTAAATTCAAGCTCGGCTTTGTTATTCCAGGCTGTGCCATGCCGCTGATTACAGCCCGGCTGCATTTTTAGGAGCTGTTCTGTGGAATAGAGATGAGCTGAACTCCTTCCTCGCAGGCTCCCATAATGACTCCAATTTCCAGAGGGAAGGTAAAGTGCTCTAATTACCATCCTGAGAGGGGAAGGGGAGGGGAACCAGCGAAAAACACCCGGCACAATTCCAGCCTGATCTCCCATTCCCTTTAATGCTCAAAGCCTTTTAGAAACCTTTAGACACTTCTGAGGAAAATCCATCCCATCATTAAATCTCTGCCTGAGTTACAAACGAGGAGCTTTGCGGCCCCTGAAGCAATTGGAGCGTTTAAGGAGTTGTCTGGGAGCTGCAGTGCTCAGCTGTCCCCCCAGGGATGGGTGGGGGTCTCAGGGGGTCTCAGCCCAGCTCCTGTCCCTGTCTGTGACACAGCAAATCACCCGGGCAGTGACATTCTTGGGGGTTTTCCTGCCTTTCCCAGTGGCTGCCTGAGGGATTTGGGGAACTCTGCCTCTGTTTTCCAGCATCTGCTTCGACAGATTTTGTTCCTACGTCCGTGCTTTTGAAAGGGAATGGATGATTAATATTCTTTATCCTGGAGCTTGGGGATGCTCTCCAGTGTGAGGGACCAGGCTGGTGCTCCAAACCCAGCTGTTGGGAACCAGAGGGGTGGGATGGATGGGATTTTGGGGCAGGAATGGATGGGATTTTGGGGCAGGAATGGATGGGATTTTGGGCAGGAATTGTTCCCTGGCAGGGTGGGGATGGAATTCCCAGATTTGCTGTGGCTGCCCCTGGATCCCTGGCAGTGCCCAAGGCCAGGTTGGACATTGGGACAGTGGGAGGTGTCCCTGCCCATGGGGTGGCACTGGGGGGGATTTCAGGTCCTTCCTGCCCATCCCAATGTCCATCAGTGACTGCAAACCAAGGCACCCTGAGAGGACATCATGGAAATTTTTGAAATCCAGAGCAGTGGTACAAACCCAGCTTGTAGCAAAATTCCCAACCTGTGCCCCAGAACATCCCCTAGAACCAAGCCTGGGCTGCTGCTTTCCTCCTGGATGGAGCAGAATGGGTGCAAAAAAAGGAGAATCAGGGGCAGGGGAGGGCTGTGAGGATGGAGCCAGGGGGGTGAGGCTCTGAGCCCAGGAACAGGACAGGGGGAATGGGCACAGGCTGGGCCAGGGGAGGGTCAGGTTGGATATTTGGGAATGTTCCTTGCTGGGAATGGCTGGCACAGGTGGAGTCCCCATCCCTGGAGGGATTTCAGACGTGGATGTGGCACTTGGGGACACAGGGCAGTGCTGGGAATGTTGGAATTGATGAGCTCCCAGGGCTTTCCCAATCCTTCATGCCTGGGATTCCTCCTGCACATCAAACACCAGGAAACTACGGGGTGGTTCCTGTTCCTGGGGAGTTTCCCCTGGGGTTTATTTCTCTTTTCCTTTTCCCCAGTGGATCATTGCAGGAGCCAAGCCCTGCCCTCCCTGGAGCTGTGCCAGCAGCAGCACACGGATCCTCAGCCTTGCTCTGCCTTTCCTTGATTTCTGCTTCCTTTGGGATGCAGGTGAGGGGGAGAGGGGATTTTCCAGCTCCCAGCCTGTGGCTGAGCAGGGTGTGGAGCCCCAGCTCCAGATGTCACCCGTGTCACTTGGCCACATCTCCTCTGTCTCTGCACAGTGAAGCTGCAAGGAGCACAAAATCCAATGGGTGTTCCCTCAGATGAGTAATTCCAGCCCATTTCCTTCTAACACGGGAAAAATGTGGAATATCTGCAGCACAGGGACGTGTCAGGTTCCTTGACCCTCATCCCACCTTTCCCCCCTTCCCTTTCCCAGCCTGCCCAGATCCCAGGGCAGAGATCCTGAGCATCCCCTGCTGCTGGGTGTGCTGTTCACCAGGAGGGAAAAAACCACGAGATTTGTCCCTGGAGGATGGGGGAGAAAAAAAAAAAAAAAAAAAAAAAATTTATTTGCCCCTGGCATTTTTGGAGTGCCAGGACCAGGACAGAGCTCTTGGCTCCCATTTCCTGACAAAGCAGAGGAGCTGATTTTCCTGGGGGCACTGGGAGCAGATGGTTCTTCCTGGAGAGCTCCTTTGCTGGGAGGTTTTATTTTTTTATTTATTATTTTTTTTTTTTTTTCTCTCCTCTCCTGCCTGCACTTCAGATGTTTGAATGGGCACGAGGCAAATGCTTTTTATTCCTGTGCTGTTCCAAGGAGTGATCCTGCAATCCTGCAGCTTTTTTTTTTTTTTTTTTTTGAACAGAGAGGGCTTTAATTAAACTCTTCAGGGGGAATTTGCTTGATTGTATTACAATGGCAGAAGTGAAGAGGAAGATGTGCTGAGACACTGGAAACACGAGGTTTTGTGAGTGATTTTCTTGTAGCTATTTGATAAATGGGACTCTGGGATGTGCTCAGGCTCCTGGTCAAGGCTGGATGAAATGCTGGGGGTAGGGTTTGATGCAGAAATGGATTTTCAAGGCCACTCCTGTGTTTGAATGGGTAAGAAGGAGCAGCAGCAGCAGGATCACTCCTGTCACTCCAGCTCTAGAGGGAGAGCACATCCCACTCTGAGCCAGGAGCTCGGTGATGTAAAAAGATCATTTCATAGGAGCTGGCCTGGGCTGCCTCTGCTGTTTTCATTCTTGGAGTTCCCTTAACACTTGAATTTAGGAATATTCAGAATTTAGAAAACGACCCTGCTGAGCTCTAAATTCTCTGGCTACACAGCTTTGCTCCTCACGTTAAAATTCCCTCTTTAAACAGGAAGAGTTTAAGCCTGAGGGGAATAAATCAATGAGGAAAAATTATCCTGAACCATCCTTTTCCGTGGAAAGACAGCTGCAAATCTGGTTTTGTTTGCAGCTTGGGAAGGGGGCAGAGCTCGCTCTGGAAGCTCTGCAGTGCTTGCTGTTGTGTGATTTATTTGGGAAAGTGGGAATAGCTGTGGATTTTGGCAAGCTTATCGGTTGCACAGATATTTGGGATGCTCTGGCCTCAAGGATGTGTGTCTGTGTCGTGGTGCATTAAACAAATCCAATAATAGATTTTATCCTGCATCTGAGAACAGCTGGACTGAGATCTGGGGAAGATGCTGTTCACTGAAATGAAATCTGAGTGAAAAGAAACAAATGGAGAAATAATTTCTCACTTATCTAAGAAAAATGCTCTGATAGTGAAACAAATGTGAGAAAACCCAAACTACTTGAATTTGTTTTATATGAAGTACTATAACATATAGAATTGATTAATCAAATTAAAGAAGATTTGGTGCAGGAAATGCCACCAAACTCCCACGTCTGAACCCTGCAGGAGTCGTGAGCTGCTCCCTGCAAACCCCTTTGCCTGTGCCTGGCTGCACATGGACACCAAAGCTGGGATTTCCCCGGGGCTGGTGATGCCCAAAGAGGCTCCCTGGAACAGAGTTAAAGGAATAAAACAGGGATTTATTAAAGGAATAAATCAGGGATTTATTAAAAGCCCTTCCAAGGCTCCACCCTGGGCAGTGCAGGAGCCCCAGATGGGCTCAGAGTCCCGAGTTTCACACTTGGATCACTTTGGGTCCATTCCCACCTTGGCTTCATTGTCCAATCCCAGCTCCAGGTTCTGCACTCCCATCCTCCCACATTCTCTCCTCCAGTCGCTGCTCTTTGCACTTTTTGGGGCTGGAGCTGCAGCGTGTCCTTGGTTGTGGGGCTGGCAAAGGATTGTTTGGTGTGCCTGAGCTGGGAGGAGAGCTGGGAACACTTTGTGTGCACTTCAGAGTGACATCCCAGGGCAGGATAGGATAAATAAATATAAAAGCTGAAATTTAAGGCATCACTGGAGCAGTGCTGGTGTCACCCTGTCCCTGCTCCCTCCCAGCTCTGTGAGCATCCCTCTCATCTACAGAACCGCCTGCAGCTCTGCTCATTAATAATTAACAGCCACTTTTGTCCTGGTGTGTTCTGTGGGCTGGGGCAGAGCCAGGAGGGGCAGAGCTGTCACTGCTCACTGGGGATGCTCTCCTGGGCCACCTCTGATACCTTCAGATTGATTTCAACATTCACACTGTGATCCTGCTTGGATTAAATTTAAACGTTCACACTGTGATCCTGTGATCCTTTTTACATTAGATTTATTTAGTGTGATTCTGTGATCCTGTTTTCAGGAAGATTTCAATATTTACAATTTGAATCTATGATCCTGTTTGCACTGATTTGAACATTTACAGTGTGATTCTGTGATCCTGTTTGCATTAGATTTAAATATTCAGTGTGATTCTGTGATCTTGATTGCAGGAAGATTTCAATATTTACAATTTGAATCTGTGATCCTGTTTGCAGCCAGATTTAAACATTTACAGTGTGGTTCTCTGATCCTGTTTGCATTAGATTTGAATATTATATTTAAATCTATGATCCTGTTTGCAGGAAGATTTAAATATTTACAATTGTGAACCTGAGATCCCGTTTGCAGTCAGATTTAAACACTCACAACCTGTAAAAGCTTTCCATGTCCCATTTCAGCGAGGGAAGCTCATCCTGCCTCAGAAGGCTGCAGGTTTTATTTTGGGGGACATTCTGGGAGCCTTTCCAAACCAACACCTATTGAAGGAAACTTTGTCTTTCCACAAGTGACTCTGATGCCCAAGCTGCAGTGAAAATGATAAAGCACAGACACAGAGTGGGACAGAAATAGCAGTAAAAGCTGGGATTTGAGGTGTTTGAGTGAGTCAGAGCACTGCTTTTTAAAAGAAGGATGGTGATGAGCAGGATCCTCTGGACTCAGCTCCTTCCCATCCTCAGATTTGGGGTGATCCAGCTGCTGCATATCCCTAAAAACCAGACTGAATTCTTTTCCTGAAACGGGCATTCAAGGTTTTAAATTCTAATAGTCTGTAAAAGAGCTGAACATGGCTCAGGGTTTAACAGCCACTGGTCCCTGCATTCAGTCATTCCAGGACTGAGATTGCTGAGCCTCCTGCTGCAGAATTCGGGGTGGATTTAGGGGAAACTCCGTTTCTCAGTGGAAAGGTCCCCGCATGGGCTGGAAGGGTCGTTTTGGCTGGGAAGGGGTCAGGGATTGTGCCCTGCCCTCAGCCCTACTCCTGCCCGGGGCAGCTCCGGGAGGGATCCCAGCCTCTGGAATATTGCAGAGCCCTCAAACCACTGCAGGCTCAGCCTTTGGGAGAGGAAATCACGGAGCTCTGGAGATGGGGATGGCCCTGAGGAGCAGCTGAGGTCACTGAGTGTGCCCAGCCTGGCAGGGGACACTCCCTGGGAATGTCCATCCCTGACCTCTGCCATGTGCAGGAGCCACAGGGTCACCACCACTGAAAGACTTTATAACCGTTTATTTAGAATTTTATTTATATCTTCTGGCACAGCCCAGTTCCCAGGTGTCTCTCTAACACTGCACTCCCCAAAAAAATCCATTTCAGGGCTCCTCCTGCCTGGTAATTACAGGTTTGTAGGAAGAGACAACAATTCCCTGTCACAGGAGGTGGAGTTTGGGTGGTGAGAAGGGTTTGGAGTGAAATAAACTGGAAACAGGAGGAGGAGAAATGAGATCCTGGAGGAGAGGAAAAGTGGCTGTCCTGTTTTTAACCCCTGAAGGGCTGAGTGTCGTGGGATCAGCAGGGAAGCGAAGGTCTCATCTCAGGCTCAAGGTGGGTGATTGCTGGGTTTTGCCTTTTTCTGACCCAGAGATGGGGCAACTGAGAGGTGTTTGAGAAAACTTTTATTCCATTTTCAGTCTCATACAATACAGATGTTGTAATCCACGCCATCACCATTAGAAGCCAATTATTTCCTAATTACAATACACTATAAGCATTGCTTATTTCTTATTTCTTATACTATTAGCCTATCAGCTTTTGTCACCTCCTACTGTAAAATGCCTGAAAGTCAATTATCTAAAATCACCCCTCGTGGATTAATTACAATGCATCTTTCATAGTTTGATTTCTCCAAAATATCCAGTCTTTTTTTTTGCAGGGCCATCCTTTGAAACTTTTTTCCAGCTGCCCTTTCTGTCTCAGCGATATCTGTCCTGTTCCGTGGCATTTGGAAGTCAGCATTTCTCACCTCCAGGTGTGCACACAGCTGTGTGAGCGTTGTGGCAGGCCCTGAGAACTCCACAAATCCATTTCCCAAGGGGGATGGAAGGGCTGGCACACGGGTTTGGTGCTGTGGAGGTTGAACATTCCCCGGGAGCCTGCAGAAATCCTTGCACAGTTTTTCTAAGAAAGGATCTCGGTGCATTGTGCTGCACATCCATAACAGCAAAATGTCGTTTAGCTGATGTTTTTGAAATTAATTATAGATTTTATAGTTATGAGCAACTTTTCAGCCCTGCTGTCTCCCAGACATTAACAGTTTATCTGCACTTTGAAATAGTTTCCTAGGCACCTTCTCCAAAGGCTTGGATGAGACTCGGAGCTGAAATAAATGTGCAGGAGCCACGTGGGCTCTCTGCAACCCCACCTAATTTGGAGCATATTTCATGATTGAATTACACCCGAATATCTCATCTTTTCCTGCCTTGTCACTAAAGGTCATGCGGAGCTGTAAACAATCAATGGTTTTCATGTCTGAGAGGGGAAGCTGGAGCAGTTTTTCATGAGCTGTGAAGGTTAAACGAGGCACTTGCCAAGATCTATTGAGCGCCATCCAGGCTTTACATATTTTATGGAATGTTTAGTGCATGCTCATTACCACTGCTGTTAACAGCTTGGGATGAATCAAAAGGATTTGGGTTGGATCCCACCCGTGGAAGTCACACCGTTTATCTCTTCTGCTGGGGATTATCCTGAAAATCTCTGGTGGGAGGGGTCTTTGTGGTGTGTGAGGGGCTGTGCCCGACCCTGCAGGCTGAGCAGGAAAAAGATGCTTTTGGTGGGGAATGTCCCAACCCTTGGAATCCTGGGGATTATTTTTGGCTCTTGTGACAGCCCTGAGCTGGCTTCTCCCAGGGAACGAGGGGCAGGACAGCAGGGAATGGCCTCAGTGCCACCATGAGACGTTCAGATGGGACATTAAGGAAAATTTCCCCATGGAACAGGGCAGTGGTGGAGTCACCTGGACTGCTCAGAACCTGCACATGTGGCACCTGGGGACAGGGATGGGGTGACCACGGGGCTGCTGAATGATGGCTGATGGTCTCAAAGGTTTTTCCCAACCTTAATAATTCCACAGTTCAGAGGACTCCACTTTAGCCCCTTTGGCCAAATTCAGGACCCTGGGGCAGAGGGGGAGCAGAGTCAGGGTTCTGGGAAAGGCAAAGACTGGAATTCTGAAAGGGCTGGAACAGGGAATTCTGCCAGTCCCATATGGGAGGTCCTGGGCGTGTCTGGAATTCCACAGTCCTGGACTGCAGCCCTGGGTCACTGGGAACACAGTCTGGGAATGTCCTGAGTGGGAATGGAGCACAAGGATCAGGCCAGGACCCCCCAACAATCCCACCCTGAGCATCCCTGGTGTCCTGGAGCTCATTCCCTGGGGAGCCTGGGCAGTGCCAGCACGCTCTGGGGATGAACTTTCCCAAAGGACTGGATCATTCCCACTCCTTTCCCTAAAGATCATTCCCACTCCTTTCTCTAACGACTGGATCATTCCCACTCCTTTCCCTAACGACAGGATCATTCCCATTCTTTTCTCTAAGGATCATTCCCACTTCTTTCCCTAAGGATCATTCCCATTCCTTTCCCTAAGGACTGGATCATTCCCACTCTTTCTTTTCCCTAAGGACTGGATCATTCCCACTCTTTCTTTTCCCTAAGGACTGGATCATTCCCACCCTTTTCTCTAAGGATCATTCCCACTCCTTTTCCCTAAGGACTGGATCATTCCCACCCCTTTCCCTAAGGATCATTCCCACCCCTTTCCCTAAGGATCATTCCCACTCCTTTTCCCTAGGGATCATTCCCACCCCTTTCCCTCGGGATCATTGTCACCGTTGCTGTTGGGAGGAGAAGTCGCTGCCTGTCCCGGTGACAGCAATAGCTGTCCCAGCTCGGTGCCTGCCTCTCGGAGCCAGGCTTAGCTCCTTGTCAGTGCTGTCAGAGTTAATCTTGGGGCAGAGATGAGCAGGGATTAGTGGCTAAGCCGGATCGTGCCTGTCTCACTCTGCACAGATGAAGGCACCGGGATCTCTTTGCAGATCTCCTGGGGGCTGTGGGGATCAATCCCTCGATGTCCCCGAGCTCTGTGTGAGTGCTGAGCGCTCGGGGATGGCAAAGTCACATCCGTGCCCTCGGCTTCTCCCCGGGGTCACAGGATGGGAGTGGATAAAGCTGAGCCGAGGATTTATTGCACAAAGCAGCAGCGCGGGGCTGGGGATTATCAAAGCTCGGGGTCACTCTGGGTGTGCCACAGGAGCTGCACGGGATTTTTGGGAGAAATCCTGCCCTGGGAGGGTGGGGATGGAATTCCCAGCTTTGCTGTGGCTGCCCCTGGATCCCTGGCAGTGCCCAAGGCCAGGCTGGACATTGGGACAGTGGGAGGTGTCCCTGCCATGGCTGGGGTGAACTCCACCTCGATGTCACCAAAATTCTTGGACTGAGACCCAGCTCAGATTTGTCTCCCTGCACTTATCCCTCACTTGAGGTTGTCGAGGCATCGATGTGCTTCCCCTGACAATTATTCCAGGAATTATTCATTCATGCTGTGTGCTTGGAAGGATCCTCAGAGGTTTCTTTGGGAAGCTGCTGCTCCTCAGGGACTCGGCTGCTTGATATTCACAGGGTTTCTTTTTCAGAAATATCCAATTTTCCAGCTATTCTTTAAAGAAAATGAAGTTTTCTTCCCTCTCCCGAGCTAGGAACACATTTCTCATGCAGCAAACATGTTTCCTTTTGTCTTTAGGCAGTTGCAGTGTGAAGCAGAGCAGCAGCATTCCAGGACACTGTGCCTGGGCTGGGTCCTCGTTCCCTGGAGGCAGGGACACATTTCAGGGAAGCTGTGGGGTTTGCACAGGCTGAAAACCCCATCCCAAAACCTGTCCACACTCCAGGGACTCTATGGTGTGTGGGAATGTTCCTCATGAGGGTTCCTGTGGAGTCTCCATGACTGGAAGGGTTAAAATCAGGAATTTTTGGGGTGCTCTGCAGTGAAGTTTAGTGGGGTTCAGATGGATTGATGATCTTGGAAATCTTTTTCCCTAAAAATCCTCAGGGTAGGGGAGAGGACATCCTCAACTGCTCTTGGGTTTTAATATTCAGAGCTGCACCAAGAAAATGGAGAGAAAAATCTCACCAAGAGAAATCCTCTTTGCTTTTTGTTTTGGTGACTGCCATGCTGCTGGAGACACTTGGGGAATTGGGAATTAGGAAAATTCAAAGGGTGCAGGCAGTGAACAGCCCCCAAATTATCCCAGAGTCACCCTGAGGGGCTGGGAGCTCTGCAAGGGAAGGGGATTTGGGAATCCCACAATGTCCTGGGCTGGAAGGGCCCCACAGGGATGAACCTTTCCTAAAATCCATCCCAAAACCCCCTGGCCCAGCTCCAGCTGCTCTCTGGGGTCACAGTGCCAGAGCAGGGATGGGAGCTGCCCCTGCCCTCCCACATTCCCCAATTAGGCTCTAATTAATGAGTGAAATTGCTGTCAGTCCTTTGCTGGGTGTTCCTTCATTTACAGGTGGTTTTTCCTGGACACAGCCACGCCCTGATGAATGGGGATGTGCTCGGTTTAATGAGGGGGGATTAATTAACTGTGAGTTTTCCTACAGATCCATGGGGTTTAACTCTCAGCTGTGCCTCTGTGGGATGCAAACCGTGTTTGTTTTGTCCCCTTCTCACACAGAACCAATGGTGCTGCAATAAAGCACAGGACTCAGTTCCTTCATGCAGGAAAAGCCAATTCTTTATTCACATAACTCATTTTTATACAGATTTTACAGACCTCGTGTTGAACTCCAGTTGGTTTGGAGCTCTCTTGCCACTCAATTCATTGGTCAGTAACTGGCATTTTACTTTTCTATCAAATCTCTCTTTTCTTGGATTATTTACATATTTTGTTCACTGATTCTCATGGGACAGACCTCTTGTTTCTGCAGGTGCAAAGGGTTCTCTTACTAAAATAGCTTATTGTGCTAACTCATTTTTGTGTTTTCTCATTCCTCTAAGTCTTCCTTATGGGAACTTACAAGTTAGTTGCTAGCTTGGTTAGAGTAGCAGGGCCTAAACCATATTTTAGAACGTTTTCTTTTATAAGATCTTTTCTTTGATAATATCTTTTCTTTTATAATATCTTTTCTTTTATAATATCTTTACCTGTCTGCAGCAGGATGATACAAAACAGGCTGGATTTGAAGAGCTGCTTCATGGAGCTGTGTGCTGGGATATTTGGGAGAAATCCTTGTACTGCCCAAGGTGAATCCTTGGAAGGGCTTTAAATAAATGGGGAATCATCCACTCAGGGATTCGTGGAGTCAGCCTGGGAAGGAGCCTGGCCAGAGCTGAGCAGGGCAGGTCTCTCTGAGTCAATCCGAGTGACAATCTGCCACCAAGGCCGGGTGTGACACAGTGTGGAGGGGGAGGACAGAGCTGGCCCCCCGAGCCCTGCCGTGTGTCACCTGCAGTGCTGTTGTTTTCCTCTGAATGCTCTCTCCTGGAGCGGATGGCAGCGCTGATGTGGCTCTGGAGCTGTGAAATGTCACAACGTTCAGTGCGTTGGTCCCAGAGAGGGGAGCAGGGCTGGGCCAGCCTGGGGCTGCAGCTCCTGCCAGAAGTGCAGAGCCAAGGAAAAGGAAAAGCAGATTCCTCATCCCCCAGTGCTGCACGTGGAGCTGCTGGATCTGTGTGTCCTGCCCTGATGTGACCGCAGATGGCACAGCCCAGCACAGCTCCCCACATCTGTCTCCAGGGGAGGTGATGCCTTCAGGTTAATTTTTCTATTTCCCACATTCTATCCTGCCCTGGGATGTCACTCTGAGCTCCACACAAAGTGTTCCCAGCTCTCCTCCCAGCTCAGGCACACCAAACAATCCTTTGCCAGCCCCACAACCAAGGACACGCTGCAGCTCCAGCCCCAAAAAGTGCAAAGAGCAGCGAGTGGAGGAGAGAATGTGGGAGGATGGGACTGCAGAGCCTGGAGCTGGGATTGGACAATGAAGCCAAGGTGGGAATGGACCCAAAGTGATCCAAGTGTGAAACTCGGGACTCTGAGCCCATCTGGGGCTCCTGCACTGCCCAGGGTGGAGCCTTGGAAGGGCTTTTAATAAATCCCTGCTTTGTTCCTTTAATAAATCCCTGTTTTATTCCTTTAGCTCTGCCCAGCCTCTGCTCCAGCTCAGCCTCTCAAGCCATCAGAGGGATGGAGCTGCTGAAGGAAGAGTTTTTAGCTCTGGAGCCACTTCCCAGGGGCTCTGCAGGTGCTCTCCTGGGTCCTCCCTGGCTGAGCTGTGGGCTGTACTCACCTGGCCCAGGTGATGTCTCTGGGATGTGCTCACCTGGCCCAGGTGCTCTGAGCCTGCCTTGTCCCCAGCTCTCAGGTCCCTGCTCCCCTCCCTGGCCCTTTGCTGATGCTCTCTGTTTTGGGGAGCTCTGCAGGTGTGAGCCCCAGGTGCTGTTCCTGGATGAACTCACCTGGCAGGTGCTTTCCAGAGCGGGAGGAGCCCTGCAGGGAGGCTGCTCCTGCTGCCCCAGGGCCTGTCCCACATCTCCTGGTGCTGCTGAGTGCTGCCATTGCTGTCAGTGATGCACTGGGGTGAGTTTATCCCGGGAATGCTGATGTGGCAGGATGTGTTCCTGCTGCCGTGCACGGCGTGCTGGCCTTGTCTGCCCCGTGCCTTAATTTAAAGTTTTTCTGTTCTGCTTGGCTGTGCTTTTCTGATGTGCTGGGGTGGTGGAGACAAACCAGGTCTATTCCAGTTGAGAACTCAAGGACAATTTCTTCAAACTTCAGGCCCCAAGCATAAACAACGTGGAAAGAGGAGGGCGGGTTCATGCAAATGAACCAAAACCTATAAAAATGTGAGATTTTGTGACCCAAGCTCTCCTTTGCTTCCATCTTGGAGCCATCCAGGCACTGGCACTGCCAGGGTGTGGCCTTTGAAGGCCTCTCAATAAATAAATACCAATTTTATTCCCCTTAACTCTGTGTGTAGCCTCTGTTGCAGCTGCTCTGGGCATCATGCCCACAGGAATGTCCCCTCCTGATGCCTGGGGTGGCCCAGGGACAGCTGGGCTGGGCTTTGCAAGGCGAGACAGGGAGAAATCCCAGCCCAAAGGGGTTTGGACAAAGCCCCGGGGCACGGGGGGGATTGTTGGGGTGGATGATCCATGGGGTTCCTGCAGCTCAGGAGATTCTGTGGTTCCATGATCTCTCACCTTCTGCTGTGTGAGCCTTTTGATGTGTATCCTCACCACATGAAATGCTAATTAAATGGCTTTAATTGTACTTGAACGAGAGATCAAGTGCTTGGATTTAGATCCTCTTAGAGCAGAGTGTGACAGACTGGTTTGGGGTGGAGGGGACATTCAAGGTCCGTGATTCCCACCCCTGTCATGATGCTAAAATAGATTATGTGCTAATTACTGTGTATATATTAAATAAATACCCCACGATTTATCTTTTTAGGTAAAAGAGGAGTAAACTAAAAGTCAGCCTGGAGAACACTCAGTGGTATTCCATGGATGTGAGGTAAACAAATTCCAGTTCACCCTTTCCAGCACAGATCTGCCTTGCAATGAAATCCCAGCTCCTTAAACCCCTGCTCCTCTTCCTCCTCCCCTACACGATTGAATGGCTTTTCACTGTGGCTGAGATTTCCAGGAGGTCCCAGAATGGGCTAAGGAGGAGCAGGGGGTGCCTGAGGGGGCTGCAGCCACCCCTGGCACAGCTCCTGTCCCCCCTGGCACAGCTCCTGTCCCCCCTGTCACAGCTCCTGTCCCTGTCACAGCTCCTGTCCCCTGGCCATCCTGGCCATGGAAAAGCAGGATGGGCAGTGCAGAATGCTGATTCAGCTCCCTGCTGTCCCACTTGTGTCACCGAGGATCACACCCTGCCAGGGGTGACAATGTCTGCAGGAAACTCTTTCTCTTTCCCCGTGTGACATCCCCAGTGTGTCCCTGTTCCGTGGCCAGGCCAGGGATCAGAGCTGTGGAAAATGGAAAAATGTGTCCTCAAGCCCCAGCCTCTGCCCCCAGAGAGGTTTTTGGTTGAATAAACACAATTTAGAATTTATTTCCTGCCCAGTTCATGAATTTCAGACCCAGGGGCTGGTGCAGGTTGCTGAGCAGGGGTGGTATTTTAGGATTAGGATTTAATGAAGGTGGAATTGCATAGTTTAAAGCTCATCCCATTCCACCCCCTGCCACGTTCAGGGACACTTCCACTATCCCTGGGTGCTCCAAGCCCATCCAGCCTGGCCTTGGGATGAGGAATCCACAATTCTCTGGGCACCAAGACTGGAGGGAGTTTTTTGGAACAGCAGGGTCTGACCTGCTCCAGTGGAATTTAACAGGAAGAAATAATTGCATTTGGCCCCTGCTGAGTGTTGCACTTCACCCCCTGTTTCTCCAGACCTGCTCTGAGGAATTAAAATAATCACATTCTGGTTTACAATATTTTTTTATGTATTATTGATGGCCCCTTATAAAATGAAACTGCATCCCATTGCCAGCCACACAATTGAAAAGTTTCAGTCTATTAAGGTTTTATTGCTGGAGGGGACAGAGCTGCACAATCCATCCCAAAGGCACAAGAACTTGCTGAAAATAGGGGAAATTTAGCTTTCAATAATGAATTCAATTGTTACAAGTTGTTTGTGATAGTGCTGTGCTTGCACCACGATGTTATTTTCTGATTTTTTTGGATGCTGTGGTGCCTCCTGTGGTTCTCCCCCTGCTCAGAGATCCCAACAAGAGCAATCATTTATTTCAGCTTCTCGAGGCTCCTTGAGAGGAGGAGCTGCTCTTTAATCCCTGTTAAAACACAGGATGGGGAGGATTCACCTCCTGGGAGCTCTTTGGGAGCCCATCCCAGCCAAACACAGAAATTTAACTTTTTAACCAGATTTGCTGTTTTCCCTGCTGATTTTGGGGGGATTTTCCAGGCACAGCCATGTGGTGTTCCTGTGGGACAGGAGGGGGGCAGGAGCAGGTTCTCATGGATGTTTGTCCCCTCTCCCTGCAGCAACAAAACTCTTCCTGAACCCCCAGCAGGAACTGGGATGGGATAATGGGATAATGGGATTATGGGATGGGACTGAGCATCTGCAGAGAGCTGAGGGATCCACAGGGAAAATCCTGCTCTGAGATTGGATGGAATCCCAGAATCCCAAATGGTTTGGGTGGGAAGGGACCTGAAATTCATCCTGTTCCAACCCTGGCACCTTCCAAGGCTGCTCCAAGCCCAGTGCCCTGGGTCACTGCCAGGGATCCAGGGGCAGCCCCAGCTTCTCTGGGAATTCCATCCCAGCCAGGAATTCCTTCCCAAGATCCCCTCCAATCCTAGGGATGGGGAAAGGGCTGTTGAATGGAGAAGCAAGACTTGAACCCAGCCCTGCTGCCAATGCAGCTCCTTCCTCATTCCCAAAATTGCTGCTGCTTAAAACCTCTGTAATCTAAAATCAACACAATTTGGTTTCAGCTAAATGGGAATTTTCCAGTTCAAATGAAAGAAAAAAAAAATTAAATCAAGTAAATGATGTTAAAAGAGGAATTTTCTCTTCCCAAATCACTGGGAAGCCACAGCAGAACTTTAATTTCTCTAGCAGGAGAATGGGTTAATATTAAAATAATGCTGCTCCACTATAAAATATGACCAGAAAAATCTTTATTTGTATGAATATAAATAAGAAAGGACTCAGGGAAGGGCAATTCCTGGGCAGGTTGGACACAGCAGAGGTGGGGGATGTGCTGTGGGCCAGCACTGCCCAAATCCTTCATCATCCCGGGCCTGTCACAAGCCTCTGATTCCTGAATGAGCCAGAAAATCTAAACTGGGGATAAAACAACCACTGACCTCAGTGACAAATATTTCTGTTATTCCTCCTGATGGAGCATCTTTAAAGTTGTCAGACAGCTGGGAAAAGCTGTTGTTGTTGATGGAGCAGATTTTAGGGCCATATTTCAGATTCTATTCTCTCTTCTTGGTCTTGTGAACTGCACTGTCTCTTTTCTGTGTGTTATAAAATCCTGACGAGCTCAACCCCCACCATTTCTGCTGCTCCTGAACATTTCTGCTCTCCCTGGTTGTTCCTCAGCCAGGACTGGAGTTATCTTTGCTTAAGTGAAGATTTAGGTGTGAAATGGAAAGGGGGATTTTCACATCTTTAATAAATAAAATCATTTCTCAGCTAAAGGCTCGCCAGGCATTGATTTACAGAGTGATTTCTCTCCACTCTCTGTTTTTTATCCTCTTTTCCAAGCAAACAAAGCAACAGAGAGCTCCAGAGTGAGAATGCCACGAGGAATCACAAATCAAGATTACTGACTTGAACTCAGCCTAAAATGAAGCTTCAAAAGACCTGGAGGGGAGTGCAGATTACAAAGGAATCCCACCAGATCTGGGGGGTTCAAAGGAGAAGTTTTCCCCTGCTGCTGCCTGAGCTGCAGTGTGCAGTGCTGCATGAGAGCCTGGAAGTTTCCCAGTTCAATTATTCCTGAATTTGTGCAGGGCTGGGTTTAGTCCTGGCCTCCAACAGGAGCCAGTTTGCCTTGGTGAGTTTTCCTGCTGCAAGTAAAAACGAGCTGTGATTTCTCATGGAATGGTTTGGGTTGGGAGGGACCCCAAATCCCCCCCATTCCCACCCCTGCCATGGCAGGGACACCTCCCACTGTCCCAATGTCCAACCTGGCCTTGGGCACTGCCAGGGATCCAGGGGCAGCCACAGCAAAGCTGGGAATTCCATCCCCACCCTGCCAGGTGTCAGGAAAATGAATCCAAAAACACCAGAGGTTCATGTCCAGAAAGGAGCCAGAGGAGTCCTTTTCCTTTATGGAATAAAGGCAGAGCCCATGGGACATTCCCCTGGGCTCTCTCAGATTTTTGGAGGACTCCCCTCCCTTTTTATCCCAATTTCCCTCTCTCTTTCCCCATTGCTGAGGGACTGGAGAGGCCCAGACTGCCCAAACCCTGATCCCTGAGATTCCCCTCTGATGTACAACCCTCCCTTGGCATTTTTAATTCTTACTGAATTCATGGTTTTTCCCCATTGCTTCTTTCATATTTCAATATCCAATTTCATTTCTCAGCAGCCCTACAGTTTGTTTGTAAAGACAAATATCTCTTTTTCCATTCATCAATCAGTGGAATCCATCCCATTGTTTCTTTTATCTCTCAGTGCTGGATTTATCTACCAGCAGATCCACAGCTCGTTTGTAAAGACAAATTCAACATTCCTCTCCCAGGGAACAATTCCTGCCCAAAATCCAAGCCAAAGCTCCTCTCTGTCCCTTTAAATCCATCCCCCCTTGTCCTCTCCTGACACCTTCCACCCCAAACCCCACCCAAACTTGATTTATGGCACTGTCAAACATGAAACCGTGGCTCCTCTTTTTCTTTTCCCTTTTCAGTGAAAAATCCAGTCCCATTTGCTTCTCTTTCTGCTTTTTCCAGCTGGTTTGCTGCCCGTGCCCTGGAGTGCTCGGAGAGATTTCCCTCATGGAAAGGAGCCCGTGCTGGAGGGATCCCCAGCCCCACAGGTAACTGCTCCCAGGGCATCATTCCATCAGCTTCACTCGCAGGTAATTCATTAATCAATCATTCTCCTGGAAAATCCTCCCATCCCAATTACGTGTCTCAGGATGTCTTTAGGAAGTTTAATGTCTGCGTTTAAGAGCACAAGAAAAATCTTTCAGGATTGAAAAATCTGAGTGTATCCATCCTTTATTCCCATTCCTGCCAAATTCCTCTCAACTTCTGAGGCCGTTCCTGCAAAATGCAAAGTGCCTGATTGTTATTGAAATGGATTCTGAAACAAAAGCCACAAGATGAGTTTTGGGTGTTACTCACACACACAAGTTCCTTCTAAAACTTTAAATGTGATGAAGATGTACTTTTAAATCTATGCAGATTTAAATCTCTGCTTTCAATCTATTCGGGAGCAGTTAAGGAGTTTGAGATGAATTCCATTTGCAGCCAGAGCCTTGGCTTTCCCCCCAGAGCACCTGAGTCACCAGCAGCAAAGGCTGACAGAAACCAGGGAGTTTCTTTATTCTGCCCTAAAGTCATAAAGATTTCAAAAGAAAACACAAAGCAAACCAGAAAAGCAGCTGGGAACAAAAGTGCTGCTGCAAAGGGGGTGAAATCCAGCAAAGAACTTCAATTTGTGGTTTTAATATTTAAGAGTTGCTTAACTGATAGGGTGGCATTGGATTTGAGAGAGTTCTGTCCCTGTGGGAGGGGGACTGGGGCACTCTGGGTGTGGGGCTGGGATCCCCATCCTGCTGGGCTTGGCTTGGCCAGAAATCTGCTGGGAATCCTGCACAGAACCTTGGAACCCTGGAATGGCTTGGGAGGGACCCCAAATCCCACCCATTCCACCCCTGCCATGGCAGGGACACCTCCCACTGTCCCAATGTCCAACCTGGCCTTGGGCACTGCCAGGGATCCAGGGGCAGCCACAGCAAATCTGGGAATTCCATCCCCACCCTGCCAGGGAACAATTCCTGCCCCAAATCCCATCCAAATTTATCCACTTTCAGCTTAAAGCCACTCCCTGTGTCCTGTCCCTCCATGCCTTGTCCCCAGTCCCTCTCCACCTGTCCTGGAGCCCCTTTAGGCTCTGCCAGGGGCTCTGAGCTCTCCCTGGAGCCTTCTCCTCTCCAGCCCCAGCTCTCCAGGCTGTTCCTGCCTTTGGCTTTTCCTGTTCCTCACCTGCAGCCCCCCCTGACCAGAGAAACACACCCAGAAAATCCTCCCAAAAAATGAGCCAAGTGTCCAGCTCCCAGGGACAGAGAGATTCTCTCTGGAGCAACAACAGATCCATAAATTGGGAGAGGATGATTTGAGCACCTTGAGCAGCTCAGGAGTTCTGTGATGGGTGGAAGCTCAGGCAGCTCCTCCCTGCCTTTGACATCTCGAGCTGCAGGCAGAGATGCCCACGGGGGCTGGAGGGTGTCAGCACCTGGTGAGGTCACTGAGCTGCACAGAGAGAGAAAGGACAGCGACACACACAGACCTCTTTGGGGAAAAAAGCCAATTTATTGTACAGCCAGCCCGGATTGAAAGTGTGTCAGTGCAGCCAGGACAGGACAGGAGCTCATGGGACAATTGGGAAAAACATCCTTGGGACAGCACCTCAGGATGTGTCCCACGGGAAAGACACCAGGGGTTAATGTTGGTGATGAATTCCACTCTGTTTGTCACCGTGTTGTCACCCTGGGAGACTCCTCCCTAACTGAAGCTGCAGTCAGCTTGTCAGCCTGGGAATGGAGCTGAGAGTCAGGAGAAATCCAGGCCTGGAGAGAATTCCCAAGCTGGAATTCCCCAGCTCTGTGAATGTGTGTGTGTCCACAACCTGGCAGGGATTAAATTCCAGCTCCAGTCAGGGCTGCAAAGCCTCAGCCCTGGGCAGAGAATTCCCAGAGCACTGAGCCAGTGGAAATCAGGGCAGTTCCACAAGGTTTAGCAAAGCTGGATTATGGCACGGGGATGTGGCATCTGCTCCTCGGATGCTGCTGAGAAAACAGCCAGAGGGCTTTTGTGGCGTTTCCCTGTTTGTTTGCTTTGTTTATTTTCTGTGTGTTTGAGCTTCTGAGCTTTTTGAACTCCCAGCAAAACTGGCTGACCACAGAGAAAAATGCAGAACGATCCAGAAGCTGAAGGAAAGGAGATTTAGATGGGATTTGGGGCAGGAATTGTTCCCTGGCAGGGTGGGGATGGAATTCCCAGCTTTGCTGTGGCTGCCCCTGGATCCCTGGCAGTGCCCAAGGCCAGGTTGGACATTGGGACAGTGGGAGGTGTCCCTGCCGTGGCAGGGGTGGCACTGATTTAAGATTTAAGGTCCCTTCCAGCCCAAACCATTTGGGATTTTATGAAAATCTCTCCAATTCTTTCTGGTGAACCTCAGATCCCAACACCATTGTAATTAAACACATTTCCTCATTGCCACGAGATTTCACTTGGCTTCACTCCTCACACTTCAGGGGTGCCTGGAAATATTCCTGGTGTGGATTTTTTCCAAGAACCGATGCTAAAGCACTGTGGGGTTGTGTTTGCTCTCCCTGCCTGGACCCTAAAGCTGCTGCCAATGTCCCACTGCAGTGGGAATGGCCCTGGCTCCTCCTTCCTGAACCTTCAGCCTCTCCCAGCTCAGAATTTGGGGCTGCAGGAAGGAAAAATATCATTTAATCCATCAATGAGAGCCAAGTGGAGGGCTTGCAGTGCCATAAATAGAGATATTTATTAGAGATATTTATTAGAGATATTTATTCCCCCCTGGGGCTGCCTGGGTGTGTTAAGGGTGATTCCCTGCTGATTCCTCCCGGATGTTTCCAATCCCATCCCGATTTGGTGGCAATGGAAGCTGTTGCAGAGAATTTTTCACCTGAATCAGGTGTGAAATACCTGGCAGCGCTCAGGTGGGAGCAGGAACTCTCTGCCCTGGGCACTGGTAGCTGCAGGAAGGCAGACTTGTGAAATGTTCTCCTCTTTATTTCCCCTCGAATATTTCACATTTCAGGTGGTATCAAAGCTGCTCTGTCGGCTCCGGGATCTTTGGGGGGTTTGTGGCTCTTTGAAGGGGCAGGGGTTGCATTGGTAGCTCAGTTTCTTTTCTGAGGGAGCCGTGCTCCAGCAAACCACGTGTCCTAAAAAAACCTCAATAATTCCTTTTGTAGCTGCCAGGCCCGTGGTATCCGAACAAAGAGCTCATTGCTCTCCTGGAAGGCTCTTTAGGAACTCGTTCTGATGGGTTATCCAACAAAGTGCTGTTATTACTGAGGGTGATGCTTCATCCTTTGCTCAGCGAGGCTTCCTGGAAAACAAAATAAATGACCTGCTCAAGGTGTGAGGTTTCTTCAGAGGAAAAATAAAACAGCAGCAGCAGGAAAAAAAAAACAAAAAAAAACCCCAAAAAATAAACTTAAAAACAACGGAAAGGTTGTGCTGCAGCAGAAGAGACAGGGGCTGATCACTCATCCTAAATATTTGTGTGCATCGGAGGTGGCACAGTCTGGCTCAGGGATCCAGATGTGGCAGGGTATGGCTCAGGGATCCAGATGTGGCAGGGTTTGGCTCTGGGATCCAGATGTGGCAGGGTATGGCTCAGGGATCCAGATGTGGCAGGGTTTGGCTCAGGGATCCAGATGTGGCAGGGTTTGACTCTGGGATCCAGATGTGGCAGGGTTTGGCTCTGGGATCCAGATGTGGCAGGGTTTGGCTCAGGGATCCAGATGTGGCAGGGTTTGGCTCAGGGATCCAGGGAGGGTGAGGGGTGGGCAAGGGGCAGCCCGGCAGCAAAGAGGCAATAAGGAGGAGTGAATTGTTTTTTTTCCAGAGCTGGGGTTGGGTTCGTGGCTCCTGGTGTGCCCGGAGGGAGGGAGCAGATGGTTGGGAAAGGCGAGAGGAGTTCCGGGCTCTCCGCAGGGCTTGGCAGCGCTGCCGGGAGGGTTTGTGAGGGATTCATTGCTGTGGGGACGAGGAACGAGGCAGATTCAGCCCCTGGGCACTGCCAGGGCAAGGCAGGACGGGCTGATGTTCCCCTGAAACATCAGGGTTGTGTCTGCCAGGGAGCAGGGATGAGTGATTGCTGCCCTGACAAGTTCAATAAATGTAAAAGATCCCTTCGCTCTCCTTTGGACAGACACTCAGAGACTGCCTTCAGACAAACCAGAGCACGGAACGTCTTTTCAAAGAGACAGAGGTATTAAATGTCTTTGCCGAGTGACAAAGGCTTTGTGATGGCTGTGATTGCACTTGCAGGGTCCCGAGAGTGCCCGTGCTGCAGGGAATTCATTCTGAGAGCCGTGCAGGGTGAGAGCCCTGATTCCCCCCAGCGATTGCTGGGCTTGGCCAGGGGGGGAATTCAGGGCAGTTCCTGGGGAGAACATCCCGGCTCCCCCCTACAGCCCCCAGAGGCTGTGCTCAGCCTCCTGCTGCTCCCAGGCCACTGATCTCCAGGGAAAACGGATTATTTCATCCACTGGGGAATCCATTTGATCCTTTTTGTGAGAATCCATTTGATCCTTTTGAGGAAATCCATTTGATCCTTTTGGGGGAAATCCATTTGATCTTTTTGAGGGGAATCCATTTGATCCTTTGGGGGAATCAATTTGATTTTTTGGGAGAATCCATTTGATCCTTTTGAGGAAATCCATTTGATCCTTTGAGGGAATCAATTTGATCTTTACTGGGGAATCCATTTGATCCATTTTTGTGGAATCCATTTGATCCTTTTGGGGGAATCCATTTGATCCTTTTGGGGGAATCCATTTGATCCATTTTTGTGGAATCCATTTGATCCTTTTGGGGAAATAAATTTGATCCTTTGGGGGGAATCAATTTGATCTTTATGGGGAATCAATTTCATCCTTTTGTGAGAATCCATTTGATCCTTTTGGAAGAATCCATTTGATAATTTTTGGGGGAATCCATTTGATCCTTTTGAGGGAATCCATTTGATCCTTTTGAGGGAATCCATTTGATCATCTTTGGGGAATCCATTTGATCCTTTTGGAAGAATCCATTTGATCCTTGGGGGGGATCCATTTGATCATTTTTGGGGAATCCATTTGATCCTTTTGGGGGGGATCCATTTGACCATTTTTGGGGAATCCATTTGATCCTTTTGGGGGAAATCCATTTGATCCTTTTGGGGAATCCATTTGATCCTTGGGGGGGATCCATTTGATCATTTTTGGGGAATCCATTTGATCATTTTTGGGGAATCCATTTGTTCCTTTTGGGGGGAATTGTGCTGCTCCCTTTGGTTCAGTGGCAGACCAACCTCCCTGCTGCATCCCTCCACCCCTGGCTGCTCTCCCAGCCCAGCCCCACTTGGAGGTGGCTCCAAAGATCTCTTGGATCCCTCAGGTGATGTCTGGGGGCTTTGCTCTCTGCTGGGTCACTTCAATACCCTCCAGGAAAATCTTATTTTTACCCTGCTCAGCACAACTCCTTCAGATACTGAGACACCCCTGGCGTGCAGGAGAGCACAGCTTGTTCATGGCTGATAAAAAAGTGCCTTCCTCTGGAGAGAAATGTCGAATTTGTCTTTCCAAATGAGCTGTGGATCTGCTGAGAGATAAAGACTAGTAATGGGAGATAAAAGGAACAATGGGAAGGATCCCACTGATTGATGAATGGAAAAAAAAAAAATTTGTCTTTACAAACAAACTGCAGGTTTGCTGATAAATGAAATTGGATATTGAAATATGAAAGAAGCAATGGGGAAAACCATGAATTCCATAAGAATTAAAAATGCCAAGGGAGGTTGTACATCAGAGGGGAATCTCAGGGATCAGGGTTTGGGCAGTCTGGGCCTCTCCAGTCCCTCAGCAATGGGGAAAGAGAGAGGGAAATTGGGATAAAAAGGGAGGGGAGTCCTCCAAAAATCTGAGAGATCCCAGGGGAATGTCCCATGGGCTCTGCCTTTATTCCATACAGGAAAAGGACTCCTCTGGCTCCTTTTTGGACATGAACCTCTGGTGGTTGTGGATTCATTTTCCTGACACTCTGCTGCCTCCAATTCCCTTAAACATCGAGGGAGGGGATTGGAAAGGGATGCTTTGAGAATATTTCCTGGGTGATAAGAGTGGGACAATGTTTGTACCACGTTCTCTGGGTTTTAGTAAGAATGGAAGGTGAATCAAAAATCACAACTGAGCCTCAGGACTGGGTGTGAAACCCAGATCATGATGAGATCTACAGACACAAGGATTTTGTGGAGCTGGGTGATTTCTCTTTTTAGAGCCATTTTTAAAAGAGAATTTAAATTTTTTAATTATTCTGCCACCTGAGCCCAGCCCAGCTCAAGGTGCAGAGATCCCAGAGCTCACCTGGGCTGCAGCTGGAGAAAACCATGGAAAACCAGCGTGGTTTGGGTGGAAGGGACCTTAAATCCCAACACCTCCCACTCTCCAGCTGCTCCAACCCGGCCTGGGATCCAGGGGCAGCCACAGCAAATCTGGGAATTCCATCCCCACCCTCCCAGGGAACAATTCCTGCCCCAAATCCCACCTAAATCCTTCCCCTTCCAGCTAAAAACCATCCCCGCCTTGTCCCAGTGCCTGCCTGGGCACCACGTGCTCTGTTTGTGCAGCTGGATTTGGGATTTGTTGTCATTTATGGTAATCCTCCTCCAGGGTGGTGTTTCTGGACAAGCAGAATTGCTTCTCGTGTTTTATGGGAAGATTTTCCCCACTGCAGCTGAACTGAAGATCAGTTCTGTAGTTTGGAGCCTGGGATTAACTGTGCTGCAGAATTTGCTCTGTGGATGCACAAGCCTTGGGAATGTGAGGGCTGTGGAGGTGGGAATGGGGATTCCAGAGTCATGTGGGATCCAGAGGGGCAGGAGAAGCTCTTGGGAAATGTTAGAAATGACAAACTCTGAGTTTCTGGAATTCTGGGGTGCTCCAGGGTGTGGGAGCAGTGACTTTCCCCTCTAATTAAAATGGTTCCCATTAGGATCAAACCTTTCTGCAGATGATGGAGCCTCTCCCTGCTCAAACTTTATCTCCCAGGATATGTGGCTGCAGAGAATTCCAGGCACTTCCACATCAAGGTAAGAGAAAAATAATAAAATAATTAAAAAAAAATAATAAAAACATCCCAATCTCCTTTCTAGCCCAGCCCTGAGTAACCAGGGAACACTAAAGCTAAAATGACTTTTTGCCAATAATTGTCTTTGGGTTCTTTAGAGCAATATCATCAAAGCTCTGTAGACTTAATACCACTGGTTATGGGATTTGGAGCTCAGCTAAATGCAAAACTTAATTCAATGTTCAGTTGTTTAAAATTTAAAATCCAAACTTGAGTGTGTCATAAAAAATCGGGCTGCTTCTCCTGCTTATTAGGGGAGGAAAAAAAATCAGCCTAATTCCACAGAATTCACAGGCACTGAGCTTACATTGGGGTTTATTATGGGAAAAAATGTTCCTTTAATATAGAAATCAGGAAAAGGCTGGAGCACCGAGCAAATGATGCAGATTCAATTGTGTGACAAAAGGGATTGAATTGATATTCGGGGAGAATTTCCAGTTTGTCCTTTCCCAGCCTCTGCCTGTGAAGGTCACTGGGGCCTGTGCAGTGTCAGGGGAATGTCAGAGGCACTTCCCTGCCTTCTCCTGGACAGAAATCTGGGAATTCTGTCACAGAACCACAAAATCTTGGATGGGTTTGGGTTGGGAGGGATCCCAAATCCCCTCCAGTGCCACCCCTGCCATGGCAGGGACACCTCCCACTGTCCCAATGTCCAACCTGGCCTTGGGCACTGCCAGGGATCCAGGGGCAGCCACAGCAAATCTGGGAATTCCATCCCCACCCTGCCAGGGAACAATTCCTGCCCCAAATCCCATCCAAATCTACCCATTGTCAGCTTAAAGCCATTCCCTGTGTCCTGTCCCTCCATCCCTTGTCCCTCTCCAGCTCTCCTGGAGCCCCTTTAAGCCCTGGAAACCTCAAACAGAGTTTTTTGGGGTTTTTTTTTTTGTGGTCTGGAATATTATATCCCAAATTTAATAGGAGTTCCCTTAAAAAAATTACTGAACCTTGAAAATTGCCTCTCTACATTTAATGCACTCAAATAGCACTGAAATGTTTCAAGAGACTACCAGAGATTTCCATGAAAATATTCATAAAGGATTGAAGGAAGAAATTTTAAAAGTGCCCATAATTCCAGGAAAAGGCCAGTAATAAGAACATCCTCCTGACAGCATCATGCAGGAGAAAAAAAAAAAAGACTTTTATTTATCATCTTATTGTGTTTCAAACAAGGCATTAAAACAGCTGGGAAGTGAAAATAAAATCTGAGAAAAGCATGAGAGTAAACTTCACTCACCTAAGGAAAGCCCCATTAAAAATGCAGTTTCTGAACTTCAAACCATGGAGTGAAAACTCCCATTTTTGTGCCACTCCATAAAACCGAGCCTGGAATATTTCACTCCTGCCTGCAGAAAGCCTCCCTGAAATCCTAATGAAGTGCTCATAAAAGATTCATGGCCAACGTGCAGAGCAGTGGGAAGGGCAGGAATTGCAGGCTGGAGTGGAAACGTCTCTTCTTTGGGAGAACAAAGATCCCAATTTGGGATTGTCTGGATGTGTCTGGGTCACTGCCTTGTCCCTTTTCCCTGCCCCGTTCCATGAGATTTGATTTTGGAGGGGCTGGGAGAGCCTGGGGCGGTGGGAGGTGTCCCTGGCCCTGGCAGGGGTGACACTTTGAGCTCCTTCCTACCCAAAGTTCGATGATCCCGTGGGATCCAGCCGTGGGATGTGGGTGTTGGGATCACAGAGCCCATCCCAGCTCAGCTCATCACCTCCTTCTGCCTTTAACTACAGAGGGAATGCTGCAAAAACCAGGGCAGGACACTGGGAAACTTTTCCCAGTTCAATTCAAACTCTGTTCTGCTCTGTGCAGGTGCAGCTCAATCCCAGAGAGGAGAATTTGGGATTTTCTCATGAGTTAAACGGGCACAGGGAAAAGTCCCTGAACCCGGCACCTCCTTGGCTACATCACCCTCAGCCTCTGCTCAAAGGTCAGAGAATTTCTTTATTTTTTTACTTTTTTTTTTTTTGTTTCTCTCTCCCTCAGCCCGGGGGAATTCCAGAGCTGTGTTAATCCCCTGAACATGGGCTTGGAATCATTTGTTCTCTGGGAAAAGTGGTGGAGAATTCCCTGGCTGCACTTCCCGGCTTTGTTGGATGTGGAAGCTCTTCAGGATTTCTGCTGAGGTCTGCACTGGGATCACAAAGAATAGTGAGACTTTTTAACCTTGAAACTGATCCTAAAGCTGAGCCTAAAGGATCTGCACAAATCCCTGCCTGCAGCTTAAAATGTCCTTAAGAAGAGCAGGGATAATCCTAACACTTTCTCCTTGCAAATTTAAAGATTCTCCCTTTCTCCCTAAAATTCCTCTGGGATTCCTGGGTGTGGAGCTGCCCTGATTATGGAGGTGTTTGGGATTTTATTGGTTCCCATTTTCAGCAGGTTTTTTTCCCCATGTAAATGTTGGATTTACAGGCTCCTGTCAGACTCAGCGTCAAGGGAATCATAATCACGGGCTAACATTTTTCTGCTTTACAGCTTCGAGTAAATCTTTATTAGAGGTTGCAAGGAGTGAAATAACCTTTGGCACGGGGCACTTAGGAGGTGATGGAAAACCCTCCTGGACTCAGGAGAGGCTCAGCCAGGCTCTTCTGCATCCCTAAACTCCCTCCTTGCACACCATGTGCTCGTCCATCATTTTATTTAAATCCCTTTCTCTCTTTATGGACTCGATGCTGCTTCATCCTTTTCATTCAGATTGAAAAAAAAAAAAAAAAAGTTGGAGGAAAGAGAAACTGGAGAAATTCCTGAGGGAGAGGTAAAGCTGGAAAATTGTCCTTTAGCATGAAGAGCACGAGGTAAATGCAGTTCCAGATGCCTGCCTTTAATAAACAGGGTTTATCCCAGAATTCCAGACTGGGTTGGGTGGGAAGGGACCCCAAATCCCCCCCAGAGCCACCCCTGCCGTGGCAGGGACACCTCCCACTGTCCCAATGTCCAACCTGGCCTTGGGCACTGCCAGGGATCCAGGGGCAGCCACAGCAAATCTGGGAATTCCATCCCCACCCTGCCAGGGAACAATTCCTGCTCCAAATCCCATCCAAATCTACCCATTGTCAGCTTAAAGACATTCCTGCCGTGGCTGGGGTGGCTCTGGGGGGGATTTGGGTCCTTTCCAAACCCAAACCCATCCCTGATTCTGTGTCACATTCCTGCTGCTGGCTCTGAGCATCCCTGGAATTCCCAAAGCCCCCAGGATTCCCACTGGCTGTGAGTGGCTCGTTCCTATTTGAAATTTTGAAAGGTGGATTTTTTTTAAAAGGGGGTGGGGGAACATCAAGAAATGATTTTAACAACATCATTGGGGCAAAGGGAGCAAAAAGACACGAACACAACATCGGATTCAGCCCCATTTTCACAGTCCTTGTATGCAAAGCTAAAGGTGTTTGACTCCTGCTAAAATCCACATTTCAAAATTCCATTAACCTGTAACTTGTAATTCTTGTTCAAAAGACCTATTTTATGCTGAAATTCTTAAAATAATGAAGGTACAAAACATTTTATATTAGATTTGAATAGATCCAGCCTGTATTTCACGATTTGTTACAAATCAAGTATTAGTGGACACTTATTCAAATATCAACATTAAGTTTTAATTTCCCTATTATTGTTTTCTACACTGATACCTCGGATTATGTTCTTCAGCTCTTACAGAGAGTTGTTTTTCTGTCTCTGAGGAGCTGTGTTTTTCAGACTCCAACATTTCTAAAATCCCCTTTCTGCTGGGACGTTCCCCTGGTGCTTTCCTGTGGCAGTGACAAGGCTGGAAGTGACACCTGCAGGTGTTCGCTGCCTGGCAAAGCCCCAGCCTGGCTGGCTTGGATTGGATTCAGATCCATTTATCACAAACACCCCCCCGTGCCAGGGCTGCACTGCAAAGGTGGAGATTCCACCCTCAGGAAATGGAGTTTCCTGGAAAAAGGGGGAATTGGGAGGGCAGGGAAGCAGCAAACACCCCAGGCAAAGCTGTGCCCGTGTGGAATCACATTAACTTTAAAGCTCTGCTTCATTTGAGAGCTGCTCTCGTTCTGGGGAGAGAGCAAAAATAGGATAAACACATAAAACGTGTTTATCAAACACATAACAAATGGCCAAGGATAACTGGAAACAGTCCTTGAGCTCATTAGCAGACGCTTTTCCTGTTGGAAAATAAGGTAATTAGTGGGATATTGAACTTAGCCCCTGTTCTGTGGTAGTTATTAAACTCTGTGACATTTCAGCTTGATTAAGTTTTTACCAGATCTGACTCGAGGCTGTCCCGGGCAGCCTCTGGGGGTGCAGGGGAGATCTGATGAGCCACCCCAATTAACCAAACTGGTAAAACCTCATTAACAGCACCCAGAGTGGCACAGCCACTGCCTGCTGTGATCCTGCCTGGGGTGGAGAGGAAAAATCAGCCAGAGCTGCCCCCAGCCCCGGGACACTCAGGATACCCCGACATCAGGAGGGAATTAGGATTTCTGAAGTCAAAGGACACAGGGTTCCCACTGGCAGAGGGTGGGGACAGCTGGGATATCGGGATGGAATAAAGGAATTGGAATTCTGTGCCTGGGGAGGGGTGCAGTCACCATCCCTGGATGTGTTTATAAAATCCTGGATGTGGCACTGGGTGCCCTGGGCCACTTGAGGGGTTGGGGCTGGGTTGGACTTGAATGATCTTGGAGGTCTCTTCCCACCCAAAATTCTGTGAATTCTGTGAGTTCTGAGTTCTGTGAGTTCTGTGATTCTCTGAATTCTGTGAATTCTGTGATTCTGTGAATTCTGTGATTCTGTGAATTCTGTGAGTTCTGGGAGTTCTGAGGTCTGTGAGTTCTGTGATTCTCTGAGTTCTGTGAATTCTGTGATTCTATGATTCCGTGAATTCTGTGAGTTCTGTGACTGTGAATTCTGAGTTCTGTGAATTCTATGATTCTGTGATTTCTGTGATTCTGTGAATTCTGTGATTCTGTGAATTCTGTGATTCTGTGAATTCTGTGGATTCTGTGAATTCTGTGATTCTGTGGATTCTGTGAATTCTGAGTTCTGTGATTTCTGTGATTCTGTGAATTCTGTGGATTCTGTGAATTCTGTGATTCTGTGAATTCTGTGAGTTCTGTGATTCTGTGAATTCTGAGTTCTGTGATTCCATGAATTCCCAGATTTGCTGTGGCTGTGATCCCTGTCCAGGTTGGGCATTGGCCTTGGAGCACCTGGCACTGTGGGAGGTGTCCCTGGATGATCTTTAGGGTCCCTTCCCACCCAAACCCCCTGTGATCCCATGGATTTCTGAATTTATTGGATTATTTATTATTTATTGTCCCCCCCCTTGGTGCCACTGTCACCTCCCTGCCACCTTTGGCTCCCAGCTCCAAAACTGCCAAATGCCAGGGATTCCTCCATTCCCAAGGCTTCATGGAAATAAAAGAAAAACAACCCCAACCAGGGGATTTTTCCTGGAAAACATCTGGAAATCTCGATATTTATATCCAATATCTGGGGGATGTGTGTGCCATTCCCTCTGGGGGGACGCTGTCCCTTGGTCCTTCTGGAATTTTCTGTGTAAGAGCACAAAAAAAAAAAAAAATCTGCTGCTGAAATCATTGGCTTTGCAATGGGTTGAGTAGGGAAAAATGAAATAATTTGGGTTAAAAGATTAATTTAAAAAATATAACGGAATAGATATCAACAAAAGCGTGGTGTAGGATTTTTAACTTTACAAAATACTGAACCCTAACCTGAAACAAATCCCAAAAAATGAAGCTCCAAGTCCAGGTGGGGCTGGCTGAGTCACGGAGGTGACAGAATTCACGGCAGTGAATTAATTTAATTTAATTAACGGAATTTGCTTTTGTGTCTCTGTAAAGAAGGAAAAAAAAAAAATTCCTTAAATCAGTTTAAATGGGCTTGTCCTGCTGCTGGGGACAGGTGAGGAAATCCAGGCCAGGGTGCTCGTTAGGGTGATTTCATTGAGATGTGGCTGTGAGGGGCTGCATGGAGGGAAAAAATCTGGGAATAAATGGGTGGGAAATGCAGGGCAGGAAAGAGGGAATGGGGATTTGAAAAAAAATTGTGAGAAAATCCTTTTTTTTTTTTTAATATCCCAATTCTTGCTGGGGGGCTGAGCTCTCCAGAAAAATGTAAAATAGAAATTATAACAGGTAAAATGTAAAATGTAAAATAGAAATTACAGCATGTAAAATGTACAAGTAAAATATAAAATGTGAAGGTAAAATATAACAGCATAAAATATAAGCTATAATATTATGTATAAAATATTTAAAATATCAAAATAGAAAATGAGTTTAAATATCAAAATATAAAAAATGTAAAAATATTAAAAATTGAACCATAAAAATTCTAAAAAATTAAAAATGAAAATATAAAAATAAAAAATTATAAAAATATAAAAATTATTAGAAAAATATAAAAACTAAAAAGTATAAAATATAAAAAGTATAAGAAATAAAAAGTATAAAAATATAAAAAATAAAAATGTAAAAAATATCAAAAGTTAAAATTATAGAAGTATAAAAAAATTATTAAAATATTAAAAAATAAAGAATATTAAAATATTTAAAGATCTAAAAAATTTAAAAATAAAAATATAAAAAATCTAAAAATCTAAAAAAAATCTAAACATCTAAAAAATCTTAAAAAAAATTAAAAAATCTAAAAATCTAAAAATATAAAAAATAAAAATCTAAAAATATTAAAAAATAAAAATATAAAAATATAAAAAATATAAAAATATATAAAACTAGAAATTGCTGGCGTTTAGAGCAGAGCCTGTGGAATGTGAGGTGTCCCAGGCCTCTCCCGTGGCTCAGGGTTGGGTTGGGAAGGGCCCTGCAGCCCCCAGGGACATTTCCTGCCCTGGACATTCCTTTTCCCACTTGGGTCGATTTGCTTTGTTTGAATCGTGGCATTTTTTTAGTGTTGATTTTCTCCCCTTAAGAAAAGAATCATGGAATTGAAAATATTCTCTCCCAGCACCTATTTTCTCCCATCGAAATTCTCCTTTCTCCTCAATCCATGCCCTAATTAGTGTCTCAGTGTCTCAGACCCAGGCTGAGGAGCTGCAAGATAATTAATATTTCACCAATTAAACTTGTTGCAAGTTCATGAATTTCCCCTCTTAGATTTTTTTTTTTTTTTTTCAGAGTGAACCCAACAATTTAAAATAATTTCCTGGGGCCAGCAGAGGAGCTGCTCCAAGAGTTTTTGGGGTTTGGAACATTTTTGTGACAGCAGCTCCAGGATTTCACCTCTCCCTCCTGGCTCTCCCCCAGCTCCCTCTGATTTCTCATTAGAGCTCGTTTAATTAAGGTTGTTAGAGCCTGGCTCTGACCCCGGGCCATCCCACAGCATTTGTTTCCATCTTTAATGTCCAAAACAGTGCAAATAGCAGGCTGGCCGTTAGGATGGTCAGGGTGGTTTCCTTCCCTTTTTCCAGCTGTTCCCAGAGGTGTTCTCCAGGTGAGCAACCCCAGCAGAGCTGCTCCATCCCTGATCATTTTGTCCCTCTGGATTCTCCATTTGTTCCCTCTGAATTCTCCATTTTTTTCCCTCTGGATTCTCCATTTTTCCCCTCTGGATTCATTTTTTTCCCTCTGAATTCTCCATTTTTCTCCTCTGGATTCTCCATTTGTTCCCTCTGGATTCTCCATTTGTTCCCCTCTGGATTCTCTAATTTTCCCCTCTGGATTCATTTTTTCCCCTCTGGATTCTCCATTTGTTCCTCCTGGATTCTCCATTATTTCCCTCTGGATTAATTTTTTCCCTCTAGATTCTCCAATTTTTCAGCTCTGGATTCTCCATTTTTCCCCTCTGGATAGATTTTTTCCCCTCTGGATTCTCCATTTGTTCCCTCTGGAGTCTCCATTTGTTCCCTCTGAATTCACCATTTTTCCTCTCTGGATTCACCATTTCTCCCCTCTGGATTCATTTTCCCCCTCTGGATTCTCCATTTTCCCCCTCTGGATTCTCCATTTTCCCCCTCTGGATTATTTTCCCCTTCTGGATTATTTTTCCCCTCTGGATTTTCCATTTGTTCCCCTCTGGATTATTTTCTCCCCTCAGGATTCCCCATTTTCCCCCTCTGGATTCACCATTTTTCCCCTCTGGATTCATTTGTTCCCCTCTGGATTCCCCAATTTTTCCCCTCTGTTATTCCCCATTTTTCCCCTCTGGATTAATTTTTCCCCTCTGGATTCACCATTTTTCCCCTCTGGATTCATTCTTCCCCTCTGGATTCACCATTTTTCCCCTCTGGATTCATTTTTCCCCTCTGTTATTCCCCATTTTTCCCCTCTGTTATTCCCCATTTTCCCCTCTGGATTATTTTTCCCCCTCTGGATAATTTTTCCCCTCTGGATTCTGCCCAGCAGCTGCAGGTCCCTGCTGTGAGCTGTGGTTTGGGGCTGGCAGGAGCTGAGGGAAGGTTTGGATGCTCCAGCTCCAGGCATGGCAGGGACTGCCCTGAGTGGAAATATCAATTTGTGCACAGGATGAAGAGACAAAACCCAAAATAACACGGGGAACAACAGTGGATGGGGTGGGAAAGAAACCAAAATTGAGAAGAAAAGGGTCTGGAAAAGGAAATTTTCCATCAGTCCAAACTTAGACTGAGCACAAAATGTAATTTTTCTTTGCTGGAATGTGCCAGAGCCACACAGAACAATCTCCTCCAAGGCTGTGGATATTTCAGCCTCATTTCCAAAGGACACCAGCTTGGATCCTGACACCTCTCAGTGCTCTCCTCCCTCATCCCTGCCCTCCCACGGCTGCTGAACACCAGAGACTTCCCCGAGATGCTCAGTGGAGCAGATTTTATAAAAACGGGAGGCAGGAAAGGAAACGCCCCAAAGCAGTGCCCTCGTTCCTTGGAAAAGCCAGGTTCACATCCATGAAAGTTCATCACAAAAATTTTCCTTTCCTGGGCTCACTGAGTTTTGCCACATAATTTTGTTCTTTTCTTTTCTTGGCTTTTCTTTGTCTGAGAGATGGAAAATTGGAAATTTTCCAATCTGGCTCAGCATCACTTTACTGGGGAAGGGGTGGCAGCAAAGCAGGAGTGTCCAGAGGTGCCCAAAGCCCTGGTGGTTCCTAAATCCCCTGGGAGAGCAGGGCTGGCTCCTGCAGGAGAGCTCCCAATGCTGGGAGCTGCAAACAAAGCCCCCGAGGTGCTGAAAACCACACAGGAACAGAAAAGGTGCTCTGATTATTGACTTTCCCTCCCGTTTTCAATGGGAAAAAAAAAACCAAAAAACTTCCCCAAATTGAAATTCTGATTCCATCCATGGACACCTGCTGCTGGTAATGATGGAATTAAGCAAATGATCCTTTTATTGCTTTGTTCCTGAGCCTTTATAAGAATTCTCCTCATATTTCTCTTGGCACTGCAGTCTCTGAAGCCCTTCCATTGAAGCAGGGATGATTCCTCTTGGAGGGAGATCTTTCCTTTTTTTTAGAGGGACACACAGAAGCTGTAATTGCCTTGCCAGCTTGATGATTCCAGGGTTTATTATCCCTTTATTCCTGGGCTGGCTCAGGCATTGATAATCCTGGGGGTCCCTTCCAGCTCAGGATCTTCTGTGATTCTATAATTCTAATTCTATCATTCTAATTCCGTAATTCTAATTCTATAATTCTAATTCCATAATTCTAATTCCATAATTCTAATTCTATAATTCTAATGCCATAATTCTAATTCTATAATTCTAATGCCATAATTCTAATTCTATAATTCTAATTCTTGCCACTTCCACTCAGTTCCTCAGCTTGGGTTGCTTGTTGTCCAAATTTGTGTTTTGCTTCAGCTCACTGTTGATTTTCTTGGTGAGTGACAGAAATCCCAGATTATGGAGGTATTTTTTTTTTCCTCCCCCAAAAATGACAATCCCTTAGGCTTCCTTTAATGGCTTTCAGAAGAAGAGACTGCAAAAAAAAAAAAAAAAAAACAAACCCACAACTGAATGATTTATAAATCAAATATTTGCTTGTTTTTGCAGTTTCCTGAATTCCCAGGGACCTGGAAATGATGTGCAAGGAAAGCTTTGTCCCTGGAGCCATCACTTGTTGGAAATTTGGCTGTCAGAAGAGATTCTTGTTCTTTGAAATGGTTTTGGGAAAAATTCAGGTGAGGAGCTCTGGGATTGTGGATCCCTGATCCAGAGATCCTGAGGGCCCAGAATATCCTGAGATATTTGGAGAGCCCAGAATATCCTGAGAGCTCTGCCAGTGCAAAGCCCTTTTTGTGGCTCTGTCCCAGGGGTTGAATCTGTGTTCACATGCACTGACCAGGTTCCAAAAATGTTCTTTGATTACAGGAAAATCGCCCCCAAACTCCAAAATAATGATGCAAAACGGGCCAAGCTCTTGATAAAAAAGTCTGGGAGTTTGTTTTGATTTGGTTTTTTTTGTTTGGTTGGTTTGGGTTTTTTGTTTTTTGTTTGTTTTTTTGTGTTGTTTGTTGTTCTGCTTTTCCCCTCCTCCTGCTTTTTCCATATTCCATGTAAGAATTCCTGCTCCAGGTGATGCTCACCCCCAGGACTGAGCTGCAGCTGCCTCGGGGAGATGTGAGAGGGAAGGCAGGAAATAATAATTGTGTGCTTGTGCTGCCTCTCCCTCTGCACACTCCCCTCTCCCAGGGAGAAAGCAGGGAGGGCTTGAAAGGGAAACAGTGACTGCAGCAACCTGCAGAGCCAGGGAGAGAACAGAGAAAACTGAGAGAAAACTGAGAGAAAATAGAAAATAGAGAAACCAGAGAGAAGCCAGCCCCTGCTCCGTGTCTGTGCCATTCCCAGAGGGATTCCCTCTGCTCTGTGCCTGGGATCCAGGGACCCCAAATCCCCCCCCAGAGCCACCCCTGCCATGGCAGGGACACCTCCCACTGTCCCAATGTCCAACCTGGCCTTGGGCACTGCCAGGGATCCAGGGGCAGCCACAGCAAATCTGGGAATTCCATCCCAGCCCTCCCCACCCTCCCAGGGAACAATTCCTTCCCAATATCCCATCCATCCCTGTCCTCTGGCACTGGGAGCCATTCCCTGTGTCCTGTCCCTCCATCCCTTGTCCCCAGTCCCTCTCCAGCTCTCCTGGAGCCCCTTTAGGCTCTGCCAGGGGCTCTGAGCTCTCCCTGGATCCTTCCCCCCCAGGTGTCCCAACCTCAGCCCAGCTCCTGCTCCCCTGCAGGTTGGGGTTGGTCCAAGGATGCTCCAAGGTCAGAGCTGACCCATGGGAGGGCTGGGAAGTGGGGACAGCCACCCCTGGAGCTGCTCTGGGGAGTGTGGATGGGGTTTGTGGATGGGGTTTGTGGGGAGTGGATGGGGTTTGTGGGTGTGGATGGGGTTTGTGGATCCTGAAAAGGTGGGAGAGTTCCTGCAGCAGGTAGGTTTCAGTGTTGAGAAGGTTTCAGGCTTTCAGGAGCCCCAGCCCTGCACAGCTCAGAGGCTGCCAGGGACATTGACAGGAGGGGAGGAGGGATGGGGCAGGTGGAAACTGGAAGGAAGGAGAGCTCCAAAAAATGCTTGATTTCTTAACAAACTCCTTGAAAAGCACAGGAAGGGGCTAAAAGGCCACAAAAAATGAGAGGAAAGGAAAGGAAAGGAAAGGAAAGGAAAGGAAAGGAAAGGAAAGGAAAGGAAAGGAAAGGAAAGGAAAGGAAAGGAAAGGAAAGGAAAGGAAAGGAAAGGAAAGGAAAGGAAAGGAAAGGAAAGGAAAGGAAAGGAAAGGGAAAGGGAAAGGGAAAGGGAAAGGGAAAGGGAAAGGGAAAGGAACTGGAGTCAGGTGAGGATTTGGGCAGCTCAGGCTCCCACTGGGGTGTTGCTGACATCACCTGCCCACACAAAGACTTTTGATTCCCACTTAGGAGACTCTGCCTTGGCTGCCAAAAGGAAAAATGGGGCTTTTAGGAAAAAGATTCTGAAGAATCTTGAGGCAAATCTCTATTGAGACCCTGATTCTGCTCTAGGCCCTCTTCTCCATGTTATCCCTTGGGATACAATCAGAAATTCCAGCACTAATCAGTGCCTCGGTTCTCCAGCTAAAGGGAACAAATGGAACTGCCCAGGATGGATTAACTTCTGCTGGATTCTTCAGGAGTCACTGTGAGCATGAACTCCAGTTCAGCAACGCTGTCAGAGGCATAATTTATTATCTAATTGATAAGAAATATTGCAGGGAGAGCCCAGACAATGAAAGCAACTTCTACAGGAAATATTTTACCAAGAAGAAGCTACTTGGGGATGGAGCGGGGGCAGAAAATTGAGTTGCAAATTAAAAAGGATAAAAAATATGGAGTCGTATATAACAAAATTCCACTTTTTAAAATGCAACGGGCGAGGGCCATAATTCATCAGTGGAAGGGAAAAAGCAGGGCAGAGAGGATGGGAAGGGATGTGGGAGCTAAAGGGGAAGGGAGAGGAGCTGGGAGGGGGTGAAATGGTGGAAAGAGGGAGAATGGTTTGGGAAAGAGGGAGCACGAGGCATTCCTGAGCTCCGGGGGGATGGAAAATTGGGGACACCTCGTGTGGGTTCAGAGAGACCCCAGGGATGTCCCGGGGGAGCTCTGCCGAGGGGATTGTTTGGATTTCACTGCTTTGCATCTTGGCAGGGGTTTGGGATCCTCTCCTGTGGCTGCTCCCTGCCGGGAGCTCGATGGGTTCTCACTCCCCTCTGCTCTGCTGCTCAAAGACCAGCGAGAGCCGGAATTTCCCGGCTGCTTTTTGCAATCTGTCCTTTCCCCTGGGGATAACAGCACTTCCCCTCCCTGCCCTCCTCCCACGGGGAAAAGTGCTGGGAAAACACTGCAGAGTAAGGTGAGCAGAGCAAGCATGAGATGGAAGAACTCAAATATTCCCTGATTTTACAGATCTGCCCTGTGAAGTGCACACAGAGGGAGCTCCCAGCTCTCTTCCCTCCTCCTCTGGCTCTTCCCTGTGTCCCCCCAATGACTCAGCCCCACCCTTCACCCCCCAGCTCCAATATCCACATTTGGCTCCCAAAAACGCAGGGGGAGCCTGACCCGAGGGGAAGGGAAGGGGAAAAGTGGGGAACCCATCCAGCCGAGTTGCCAAGGCAACCCCAGGCAGCCGATGTTGGGTTGGGTTGGGAATTCAGGAATTCTGCAGCAGAGCCAGCCCGAGCTCCTCCAGCTCCCAGCTCACCCGAAGGAGCTGTAAACCAAAGGAAAACAGGGAATTTGGAATGTTTGCTACCCCGAGGGGGTTTTGTAGGATCCCAGAATGGTTCAGGCTGGGAAAGGCGTTTGAGATGATCCAGTGTGAGCATGAACCAGCAGCACAGTCACCTTTACAGCCTGGAAACCAGGAGCCACTTCCAGCCGGGTTTCACAGCTCCCAGTTCCAAGGATGTTTCCCAGAATTTTCTTTTTCCCCTCAGACACTCCTTTCCTCTATTCCTAATGCTGTAAAACATGGCAGTGATAACCTTAATGAAGTTTTTTAGCTCTGTCCTGAACCTCTTTTCAGGGATGAGAGGATGGAAATCACTTGATGGGGGTTGATCAAACACTGTCATTAAACGCTTTTTTATCAGCCCCAAAATTCTGCAGTAGGTGAGATCTGAATGCTCCTTCTATCAAACACTGCTCCAAAACAGAGCTGGGTTTGATGATCCTTATGGATTTCATTCAGCTCCAGATGTTTCTGTGATTATTTCTAACTATGAGCAACGAAAAGGTTGGAGAAATACAGACCCCAAACCTTGATTCTCCAATATTTATTACAACAACCTGGCCCAGCAGCAGGCTGGGATTCACAGGGTGCAATGAAATCCTTGCTAAATCATCAGCACATGGAGAAAATTGCTTTTTTAATTTAATGTTTCTCTTTCAGCTGGTTCTGCAGAGACATGCTAATTTAGCAGCTTAATTTGTTATCAGCAAGAACATTATCCCAGACACGAGTTCTCCCCAAGTCACTTCCAAGTGAGACTCAAGGCTGAGGCAGAGCACAGATTGCCTCCTCCACCGGGAGTGGTGGGGAATCACAGCCCAGCCCAGCCGCGATGAGAACGATGCTCCTGGCTGCTGCTTCGGGCAAAAAATCCTGAGAGCCCAGGGGGAAAATCGGCAGCTTTTTGTTGGAGATGGAGCAGGACAGAGGGGCAACAAAAACGGGGTTTTCTCCAGGTAATGTTGGTCGTTCTGGATGGAGACAGGAACGTTCCTGTGTGGGTGGGTGAGTAAAAACTGCTGAGATCGGGTCTGAGATGGGATAAGAGCTGCAAGGAGCTCCAGAGATTCTCTGGGGCTTTTGTAACTGGGAGTTCTGCAAGGCTTGAGATTGGAAACCTAAGTCCCAAATCATTCCTGAGTGTTCCAAACAAAATCTGACTGTTCCCCATCAAATTTGACTGTTCCCAACCAAACCTGAGCGTTCCCAGCCCAGCCTGAGTGTTCCAAATTATTCCTGAATGTCCCAAACCAAATCTGAGTGTTCCCAACCAAATCTGAATTTTCCCAAACCCAACCTGAGTGTTCCCAAACCCAACCTGAGTGTTCCCAGCCCACCTTGCTGATCCTGATCCTTTAGGACACAGACTGGGAGCAAAGCTGAGCCCAAGGGCCCTGAGCCAGCCCAGGGCTGTCCTGAGCAGGTCACACATATTTAGATGCTGCTCAGACATGTTTAGGCTCTGGATTTATTAGTGACAAATCCCATCCTAACGTCCCCCATCACCTCCGTGTCCCACCTGCCCAGCCCAGCCCTGCTCTGAGGGTTTGAGGGTCCCCCCAGGTTCTCCCTGTCCCCAATCCTCCATCCTGCCCCTCAGACACCCCTCAGCTCTCCGGGGAGCAGCGATCCTGCAGGGGGTGAGCAGTGGGATCCACTGATGAAGATGAGGGAGAGGAAGGCTCCGTGATCCCAGCACAGCCTGGATTCCCACGGCTGCCTGGTGAAGGATCAAAAGGAGCACTTGGAGCTTTGGGAAGCTTCTTCTGTGACCTCACTGAGCTCTTTCCAGAAGAACTTTCTCCCTCCCATCCGCAGCAGAGCTGGACTGAGCTTTAATTCCAGCCTCAGGAGCTGGTTTGAGGCTCGTTCTGTGCACAGGAATCCCCGTCCCTGGCTGTGGGTATTAACAAACCATCCACATTTCATCAACCTGCAACAAAGGGATGCTAATTCGGCTCTGATCACACCCAGATCTCCCCATCAAGGAACTGCCAGCCCCTGGCCAGCTTTGTTGAGTTACAGAAATGAGAGAGTCCTTTGTGTTCTTCAGATGGGATTTATGCAGAGCATGAACCTCACAACAGAATCCACATTAAAGAGAAGCCAGACAAGGAATGTTCTGCTGGATCAGGGCAGGGAAATCTCTGTAAGCTTGGCGACATCAATGGAAATCTCATCTCCAGTGCTCCTGTCCCACTGCACCCCCCCAGGGCTGGGGATCCAACCCTGCCTGGGCACTTCCAATCCCTGATCACCCTTTCCATGGGGAAATTATTCCCAAATATCCACCCTGAGCTCAGCCTGGGGCCGTTCCCTCTCCTCCTGTCCCTGTTCCCAGATCCCAAATCCCCCCGGCTGTCCCCTCCTGTCAGGGAGTTGTGCAGAGCCACAAGGGCCCCCCTGAGCCTCCTTTTCTCCAGGCTCAGCCCCTTCCCAGCTCCCTCAGGGATTCTCCAGCCCCTTCCCAGCTCCCTCAGGAATTCTCCATTCCCTTTCCCAGCTCCCTCAGGAATTCCCACAGGATTTTTTCCTCTCCAGGAGTGGAGCTGGGGATGCCCCTGGTGGTGCCAGGCTCTGGTGGTGTCTGAGCTCAGCTCACGCCCGTGTTTGTTGAAATTCAGAAATGAAATCATATAAGGGATAAAATGAGATTTTGTGCCGGATGTTGGAAGGGATCTGTGGCAGCCGCTGTCCCTTTGGAGGGGCACTGGTGACATTGGATTGTTTGTGTCTCCGTGTGTGACCCCTGGATGTCCCCTCGGTGCCACCACTGCCAGCCCACGGTGGGCACAGCAGTCCTGGGATGAAAAACTTTCGGGATTAATAACTAACTTCTGGGATTAATAACTTCTGGGATTAATAACTAACTTTTGAGATAAATAACTTCTGGGATAAATAACTAACTTTTGGGATAACTAACTTTTGGGATAACTAACTTTTGGGATAACTAACTTTTGGGATAACTAACTTTTGGGGTAACTAAATTCTGGGATAAATAACTTTTGGGGTAACTAATTTCTGGGATAACTGATTTCTGGGATAAACAGCTTTTGGGATAACAGCCATTTCCCTGGAAAGGCTGCTCATACATTCGGATTTCTTCAGGTTCTTCCGTTGGTGTTGGAGCACTGGGACAGTGGGAGGTGTCCCTGCCATGGCAGGGGTGGCACTGGGGGGGATTTAGGGTCCCTTTCTGTCCCAAACCATGCCGGGATTCTCTGATCCCGTGAGATAAAAGGAGTTTTTAATCAAAGCTGGGAAGGCAAACAACATTCAGCTTTTGTAATTAGGAGCCTTCCCCTCTGTGTGTGAGAGATGTGAGATACCACGGCACAGCCATAAAATGAAGAACTTTGGGAAAGCAGCTGCGTTTTGATAAAAACAAAATAATAATTCCGAACCATAAATAAATCAAAAATCGTGTCCACAGCTCCTGCGACGTCGAAATCGCAGCTGACAGAGGAAATAAAAGCTTGATGGTGACAGATAAGTGTGAGAGAAAGCTCTTTGCACTCGGTCTGCTCCAGCAGTCATTAAACAAGGACGTGCTGACAGCTCAGGAAAAACAAGCACCAGGCTTTTATTCACTCTCAGCTCTGAGCAGGATCAGGGCCAGGACGGGCATTTAATACAAATATTCTGTCCCAAATCCTTCATTAATGTCCCTCCTATTGCAATATTTGGGTTTTGTTGGCCAGTTCACAAAATCGAAACCCTCCCCGTCCATCTCCTCCCTTCACTGCCAATTTCCTTCCTAATGAAAATCAATCCAATTGAATTTAAATCAGGATCAAACTTTTCATGTCCAGGTGCTCTTTTCCAGCCCTAGGATTCCATGATGATGATTTTATTTTTTGAGAAGTTGGGTTTTTCCAGCTCAGAAGGGATGAGCCAAATCCAATCTCTCCTCTCCACCTCATGGGAATCCTTCTGCCATCATCACTTGTGCTCCTCCTTTGTTGGGATTTAGAATTATTGTTAAATATGGTAAAATTATGCCAGGAAATACGGAGCAGTCAGCAACAAAGAAAAGCAGTTTGCTTCATTAAATGTGGGATTTTTCTGGTTTTTTAATGATATCATTTAAATGTATTTGTGTACTTTGATGGTATTTCTTTTATTAGGAGAGAAAGAAGAGGCTTAAAATGTCCAGGTTATTCCAGCTATTCCCACTACCAAAAAAAAAACAAAAATAAAAATAAAAATAAGGATTTGTCTCTCTGCATGCCCAGGGTCAGTGAGGTGGAGGTGATCTCTGAGATTTTATTGAGGATATGATAATTCCTGGCTGCTTAATTGTCCCAGGGGAATTGTTGATGGAAATTGTGCAATCCAGGGAAATCCTGAATGCAACCTGTGCAATCCAGGGAATTTTAAATGCAACCTGTGCAATCCAGAGAATATTTTAAATGGAACCTGTGCAATCCAGGGAATTTTAAATGGAACCTGTGCAATTGTGAATGGAAGCTGTGCAATCCAGGGAATATTTTCAATGGAGCCTGTGCAATCCAAGGAAATTTTAAATGGAACCTGTAATCCAGGGAATATTTTAAATGGAACCTGTAATCCAGGGAATATTTTAAATGGAACCTGTGCAATTGTGAATGGAATCTGTACAATCCAGGGAATATTTTCAATGGAGCCTGTGCAATCCAGCATTTTTGGCATCTCCAGGGGCTGGGGGATCTTTGTGCTTTGACCCCAAACCAGTGAAGCCTCAGTTCCCTTCAGAAACACAATTCCAGCAATGAGCTGCTCCTGTTCCATGCTGAAATGTTTCCATGGATTCACGGGAGATGAAAGGATACCCAGAGCCTCTCAAGAGACATTTTAGAGCATTTATAGAAACAATTCATGAAATTAAATCCCATTAGTTCTGAATTGGCCCTTGACATTTGTCACAGGGGGAGCTGCCCTGAGCTGGGGGGACACGCTGACTTTGGAGATTTTGGATGGATTTTCCCTCTGTGTTATTCCTCCTCTAACGAGTGGCACTGACCCGGCAGGGCTGTGTTTTTATCTGGGATTCAATCTTTGCTCTGGGATGCAATTGTGAGCCTTCCTTTCCCGGCCATCTCTCCCCATCATTGGCACCCCATCATCACCATTTTCGTGAGCTCAAAGACAGCAATCGACCCCCTTTAATAGCAGCAGAATCACAGATTTGGATTTCAGTGCTGACACGCGGAGGGGAGGCTGCCCCGGTGTGTTTGACACATCCCAAAATTCCTGAGCTGTCTGCTCACACCCCCAGCACCACGGACAATTTTTATGGAGATTTCTTTTTAAGGAGATCTTATTTCTGCAGGCAAACATAATTCGGGTAATAATAAAATAATAACAAATAATAATAACAAAATAAAATAATAATAACAAAATAATAATGACAAAACTGCACTGGGCAGGGGGGTTTTCCCAGCTGATGGAATTTGGGAACAGAGCAAGATCTCCACTGAGCAGGTGAGAGACACCTGGGGGGGGTCTGAGGGTGTGGGATCAGTGTGAGATTTTCTCAAAATGACACCAAGATTTATTAGAGAGCTGGGAATGAGGATTGGAGAAGGGTCCCAGTACCCAGGGCTGGCACAGGGTGCCCAGATTTGCTGTGGCTGCCCCTGGATCCCTGGAATGCCCAAGGCCAGGTTGGACATTGGGACAGTGGGAGGTGTCCCTGCCATGGCTGGGGTGGCTCTGGGGGGGATTTGGGGATTTGGGATTTATCACAAATGGGATTTAACCCAACCCATTCCATGAATTTTTTAAATGGGATTTAACCCAGCCCATTCCATGGAGTTTTTTATGTGATTTAACCCAGCCCATTCCATGTTTTTTTTAATAGGATTTAACCCAGCCCATTCCATAGGTTTTTAATGGGATTTAACCCAGCCCATTCCATGATTCCCTGATTCTCTGCCCCTCCCAGCTGAGGTCAGGTCTGTCATTCCCTGGATCCTCCTCCCAGCTTTCCTGGCACAGTTTGTCCCCTTGGCCACCCTCCAGTCCCTGCTGGGAATCGATTGATTGAAGATTATTGCAGACAACATAAAAGTCTGATTTTTCTTGAAGAATCAAACCAGAAAATGTGTCTTATCTCCCACTTCTGCAGCCTCCTCCGGGTCAGGGCTCAGCCCAGAGCTTTTTGTGCACATTTCCCTGTGATCCCAGGATCCTTTTTTATTTTTTAATTTTTTTTTTTTTTTTTTTGCCTGTCTCCAACTTCAAACCCAGCAGCTTGCACATGTCCTTTCCACATGCCTTTTGTTTTTTGGGGCAAGTCTGTTTATCTCCAGACTGGAAAACATGATTAGCACCACTGCCCTGCTCCATAATGGAGCAGAATGAATCAAAGGCACTGATTTAAGGGCGAGACAATGAGAATTTCTAGGAGGAGGAAGTTTTTTCAGTAGGTTAGGGGGCTGGGAAAGAATAAAGAGGATAAATCGTGGTAGATAAATTAAAATGAAAAAGATCAGCTATTATGCAAAACTCTCCTGGTGTACATCATAAACGTTTGCTTTTTTATAGAGTCCCCACCACTGCAAATGCACTGCTGGCTATGAGAACATTTTAATAAAGGCCATTAAAACTCATTTCTCTGATATATATTCTAAAAGGGAAAAAAATCCAGAAATCATTTATAATGCTTATTACCGCTGCTGGAACAATCCTTAAAGGTCTCTGGCAGGGAATTCTTCTTTGGGAGGCTTTTATTGGGGAAAAAAAAAACCCAACATTCCCTGGAGCGTTTTGTGGGGATGTGAGCTGGCCTGGGGGGGTTAAACGGGCTGGGAGTCACTGGAATATTCACCCTCAGGAATGTTCAGGATGTCCTGGCTCTGCAAAGCCCCAGGAGGACCCAGTGGGACACAGAGAGGAGGAAAAGTGGGATAACCTGGAGAATAGTCCCTAATCTCCTGCAGGACTCTGGGATGTCAGCCGAGAGCGTTTCACCCACAGCTTCCTGGCTATCAGTGTTAATTACTGCTAATTAATGGAGGGGCAGCTCTGCCTTCCCGAGCAAACAGTCCCGGAGGAGCCGAGGAATCCCCCAGGAGCTCCCGCGGAGGGCGCGGCTCGTTCCCTCACCCTGCTGCCATCCCTGCCACACCAACTCTATTCCAAATCTTCACCCTGCCTGGGTGGCAGTGCCGGGATTTCCTGTGCCACGCAGCCCTGGAGAGGAGCAGCAGGATGGGATGGGCTTGGAGCTAATTAGGGTGAGCCAAAGATTTACTTTAATCCCAAATCCTGAGCATCCCTGAGCCCTCCTCCTTCCCCCAGGCTCTTGCTGTGCATCCCAGAGATGTTTGAGGAGCAGCTGCTTTGGGAACACACCCTGAACCATTCCAGGTACCCTGAGACATTCCAGGTACCCTGAGACATTCCAGACACCCCTGGGTTGTTCCAGGTACCCTGAACCATTCCAAGCACCCCTGAACCATTCCAGACATCCTGAGCTCTTCCAGGTACCCCTGAGCCCTTCCAGGCACCCCTGAGACATTCCAAATCCCCTAAACCATTCCAGACACCCTTGGGCTGTTCCAGACACCCCTGGATTGTTCCAGGCACCCCTGAACCTTTCCAGACACCCCTGAGACATTCAAAATCCTCTGAATCCTTCCAGACACCCCTGAGCCCTTCCAGGCACCCCTAAGCCATTCCAGACACCCCTGGGTTGTTTCAGGCACCCCATAACCCTTCCAAACTCCCTGAACCATTCCAGGCACCCCTAAACCCTTCCAGGCACCCCAGGCTGTTCCAGGCTGGCCCCTCAGCCCTTTCCTGCCTTTCCTGCCCACTCCTTTGTTTGCCTGAGCTGAGAACGGTGGATTTGGGGGTTTTGGTGCAGGGCTGGGGGGCAGCAGCAGCACCAAGGCTCTGGTGAGGGGTGAGGCTGCCCCATCTCATCCCTGCTGAGCTGCTCAGGACTCAGGGATGGAAGTGAAAAACCAGGGAATGACGTTATTGGAGCTCGTGGTGCTGAAATCCTGTTTTAAACTCCTTTATCTTTGGTTTTACTGCTCCAAGATTATTACAGCCAGTCTCAGATTTTTAACAGCCAGGTGAGAAAATAAACTGTGGGAACAAAAGCACGGAGGGAATGTTCAACAGGGCTTTGGAAGGATGGGCTTGGGCAGCTCTGGTCCCACTGCTCTGTGCAGGAGCCATAAATCACAGCCCAGATTCCCCAAAAAAACCCAAAACCCCTTTAAATGTGGCACAAATAAGGCCAGGCTGGGGTTTATGAGATTTGTTATGGTGAGGGAGGAAGGAATGAAACCACGCTCTGAAAACTCTTAATGAGTTTCAGAATTAGCAGCAGTTAATGAGGCTGGGTTTCACCTCCTTGCCAGCAGGTGCTCAGCAGCAGCAGGACCCCACTGCCGGGAATTGCAGGGAATTTTTGCCCTGCCTGGAGATTCCAGTGCTCAGGTTTTATCCGTGGCAATAACAAGGGATTCACCTGGAAGCTTCTGTGTGAGTGAGAAAAAAAAAATAAAGCAGAGTTTGTGCAAAGAAATGATCCCTGCTGGTGTCTCCTGCTCTTCTCCATTGGGATGTTCCTGGGAATTTTGTAAAACTTCACAAGCGAGAAGTCTTCAATGAAAATTACTTTTTTTTTTTTTAATGTTCCACATTTAAAATTTCTTCCTGTTGCACCAAGGGGTGATGGGTTATGTAATTTGGGACTAATTTAGGACTCATTTTTGGGCTGGCCAGGGTTAGTTTAGGACTAATTAGCTTTAGGATTTCTGTTTCAGGACCACCTTCAGGTCTTTGTTTCAGAATAGCTTTGGAGGAGACTGAGTTTCATCTGATGGAAGTTTCAGGATGATCTTGGAGCCTTTCCAGCCTTGCTGACTCCATGACTCCAGACCTAAGGACACAGTGACCTTTTAACAAGAGTGACTTTCAGTCCCAGTTTAAGACTTGGAGCTCTTTGGGATTTTTACAGGAATTTTTTTTTTTCCCCTCCTCCTTAGACTTGTCCATTTGAGAGTTTATGGGATGTTTCCCCCCAGTTTTCCTGTTCCAGCCAAGGCTAGAAGCTTTAATTCCATTTGGGTTATCTCCTGCTCTGAGTCCCTGGGACAGCTTCCAGAGCCCAGGCTGCACCTGCTTTTTCTTTATTTATTTTATTTATTTTTATTTATTTTATTTATTTTTATTTATTTTTATTTATTTTCTTTTTATTTATTTTATATATTTTTATTTTATTTATTTTATTTGTTTAATTTATTTGTTTTATTTATCTTATTTATTTAATTTGTTTAATTTATGTTATTTATTTTATTGATTTTATTTATTTTTATTTATTACTGCCAGTGATGGAGCCCCAGTGCTCCGTGCAGAATTTCCTGATGGAGGCATCAAAGAGAGGCTTCCCTGGGGATTATTGCAGCCCCTGGAAAAGAATTTTTGTGTGAGAGCAGCAGCACCACAAACACCTGCAGCTCTGCTCCTGCAGGCCCTGAGCAGGAATGGTTTTATTCTTCTTCAATTCTGCTTTTTTTGCCTTGACAGCCCCAGCCAGGAGGGAATCCATCCCAGATGGATTTGTGGAAGAGCCCCAGCCAAGAGAAACACGGCTGAAAAATCTGATTTATAAAGCAGCCTGGATCCTCTGCTCTTCAGGGTTGGAATCCATGGAGGTGGCAGCAAAAAAACCACAGCATTTCCCCCTCCTGATCCTTCAGGGGTTGAAGGAAGGTACTGCAAACCTTGGTTTGAACAATTTCTAATTTATTTTATTTTCCTCCTAGACAAGACTACCTGTGTTTAAAAAAATCAATCAGCATTGGGCAAATCATCCACTGGGCAAATCATCCACTGGATAAATCATCCCCTGGAAAAATCATCCACTGGATAAATCATCCCCTGGAAAAATCATCCACTGGATAAATCATCCCCTGGGCAAATCATCCATTGGAAAAATCATCCATTGGGCAAATAATCCATTGGATAAATCATTCATTGGACAAATCATCCACTGGATAAATCACCCCAGGTGGGTGGGACTTGCTCTGTCCCTTCTGGGACTCTGGGATTCCCTTCTGGCCATCCCTAGCTGTGCTCCCTGGCCATGGAACCCCCTCGTGCTGGGAAGATTCCTCCACCCCCAGGGAATTTTTTTTTTTGGAGGGTTATAAGCACAGCACTGGGATGAATCCAAATTTTTTAGGGAAAGGGCTGCAAAGAGAGGCATCAAAGAAGGGAATTCCTGCAGGTTCCCTCTGTTGGAAATGTTGCTCTGCCCTGCCTTCCCTGCCTGCTGTGTCCATGAATTCCCTGACACTCTGCACTGGTTCCTGGCTCTGCACCAGAGCAGGAATTTTGCTGTTCAGTGTCACCTGCAGATCAGGGCCCTGCAGAATTAGGAAGGAACGTTTGGAATTGCAAAGGCAAGCCCTTGAAGGTCACAGCCCTGTTTGTCCCTGCACCCTTGCTGCTCGCCCATCCATTTCCATCCTGGGCACTGAGTGGAAAAGATCCCCTGTGAGCTGTAATTACAGAGGATTATGGCACAATAACTCCCCTGCCAGACAGCTAAAGACAGGCCCAGGGCTAATCCATCCCAAAGCAATATCCCAGCACAGCCTGGAGCTGGGCCAGCCTGGGAGGCAGGAGCACTGTGGCACTGAGGGATGGATGGATGGATGGATGGATGGATGGATGGATGGATGGATGGATGGATGGATGGATGGATGGATGGAGAGCAGCACTGCTCCATCCTCCCAGCCAGGCCAGGCACAGCTGGGAAAGGACACGCCAGCACCTCTGCAGGTTGTTCCCCGAGAGGTGGTGACAGAAAATTGCATTTCTGTGGTTAGAGCTGAGCCTGGAGCTCAGCAGGACTGAGCTCAGCCCGGGCTGGAGGCTGAGCTTGGAATTCCCATGTGCCAAATTCATACTGGGCAGGGCTAAAACTGTGGGGACAGGGGGAGGACAGCAGGGAACAGGCTCAGGTGGCACCAGGGGAGCTCAGGGGGGACAGCAGCAGGAATTTCCCCATGGAAAGGGTGGGCAGGGATTGGAAGTGCCCAGGGAGGGTTGGATCCCCATCCCTGGAGTGTCCCAGCAATTCCTGGAGGATTCTGAGTGCTCTGGGACAAGGTGGGGATGGGCACAGCCTGCCCTGGGAGAGCTTTTCCAGCCTCAGTTCTGGGATTCCCGGTGTCCCAGGGGAGGATCAGCCCCAGCTCCATCGACATCACCGGGTCAGGCACCAGGAGCTGCAGCCACCCCTAAGGACACACTGGGAAGAGTTCTGCATGGATAAGGAATAAGAATAAGGAATAAGAATAAGGAATAAGAATCACACCTGTGTTGGACATGCACAACAGCCCTGTCCTGCTGCTGTCCCCCAGCTCATCACAGGACACCACTGAGAGGACAAAATGCAGCGATTTGGGGCAATTGGCAGCTCAGGCAGAGCTGCAGGGGTGGGAGGGGACAGGGGACTGGGACACCCCAACTTCCCAGCTTTGTTCTCTTTATTTGAACCCCCACACTCAGCAATGGCTTTAGTGGCTTTGTCACCTCCACCCAGCCCCGAGAATTGTCCTCATGGAAAGGAGGAAGGAGTGCGAAAAGAAACGATCCTGCTGCAATTCCCAGAGCCCCAGAGCATCCAAGCCCATCCAGAGGCTCGCTGGGATTGCTCAGGTACTCTCAGAATAAGTGGATATTGCTGTTATATTTTTGTCTGCTGGATCAGCCCAAGTGACAGGCAAACAGAAAATCCATCAGGAAATTTATCTGTGTACTGCTGTTGGGAAGGGGGAAGAAAAGATATTTTGATGTTTAGATACAAGGAGGGTGATGTTCAGGAAAATCCCTCAGGACAAGGCTCCTGCTCTGTCCATCATCCAAGGACAGGCTCTGCTCTCCTTTCCTGGGCAGCTCCGAGCTCGTGTTTGCTGTGCAGACAAAAGGGAAATTTCACCGTGCACAACCAGGGAGTATTTATGTCACAAAGGGAAGGGTTTCTTAATAACTGACAGGGCACAAATCCAAGCACGGGAGAGGCTGGAGCAAATATTGAAAGGGAAGGTCCAAGCAGGCAGGGCTTGGTTGTAATTCCCAATTAGGAAGGAGGGCAGAAAATGAGGATTACAGCCATGGCTCATTTTATGGAGATGGAAGAGGAGGGGTTTGAGACACGGATTTCAAAGGATTCCCACCCAACACTGTGGCTGTAAATCAGATCTGCCACTGCCACAGCAGCCACGGAGCTGCTCCAAGGGCTGGAGCCAGGCTGGGAGAGCTGGGGGTGCTCACCTGGAGAGGAGAAGGATCCAGGGAGAGCTCAGAGCCCCTGGCAGGACCTAAAGGGGCTCCAGGAGAGCTGGAGAGGGATGGGGACAAGGGATGGAGGGACAGGACACAGGGAATGGCTTTAAGCTGACAATGGGTAGATTTGGATGGGATTTTTGCCCCACACCTGGCAGGGTGGGGATGGAATTCCCAGCTTTGCTGTGGCTGCCCCTGGATCCCTGGCAGTGCCCAAGGCCAGGCTGGGACAGGGCTGGGAGCAGCCTGGCAATTCCTCCCTCCTCTCTATTCCACACCTGCAGCTTTTCCACTGGAAAAACGAATTGACTGTGGGGCAGAATAACATTCTAAATCAAGCTGTGTTTCTGTTCCAGTGACAAAGGGAGAGCACGCTTTCTATATGCTAAATATATTCATGGCTTATATTATAGTAACATTCCTTAAATTGATGATATTTATCAGTGGGGGAAAACAAATTGTTATATACAGGAGAAAATAATTAAAGGGGAGGGAAGAGTGATGGTGGCATCCCAGCAGTGGGGTCTGGGATGTCAGAACAGAAATATTGATGTGCTTTTGGGTGCGTGTCAAGGAGAAACAGAGAGAGAGAAAGAGAGGGGCAATTTCTGCTCCAGTTATAACTCCAAACTCTGTTTAACCACAGTCACACGCAGGCAGGATGAAATTCCATCTCCAGCTGCCTTTGCTGCCTCTGACTGGGACAAGAAAAATCGCTCACAGGAGAATTTCTGTTCCTTTCTCCCTGCAAACTGCGAGTGCCAGGCACGCTGTGCTGCAGCTCCTGTGGCCCAGGGAAAAGGGGGAAAACAACCTGGAACTTGTAGGGATCGCTGCAGTGAGACCCTGGGGGGTTCCATCAGCTTTTCCAGCTTTTCCAGCTCCTTTTCTCAGCTCACAGAAGCTGTCTGGGCTCGCCCAGGGTGAGAATTCCTGTGGAAATGTTGAGGTCAGGAGCTGCCTGCTCCCATGGGAATGGGTGGGGTTCCATCCCATGTTCCTTCAGCCAGGGGGTTTCAAGGTAAGGAGAGCACATCTGGCAACATCTGGAGTGCAGGAGGTGTTGCAGCATCCCTGTAGGAGTCCAGAAGGTGGAACACGGAATGGTTTGGGTGGGAAGGGACCTTAAATCCCAGCCCTTAAATATCAGCACTTAAATCCCAGCCCTTAAATCCTGACCCATTTCCACCCCTGCCATGGCAGGGACACCTCCCACTGTCCCAGAGTGCTCCAACCCCAATGTCCAACCTGGCCTTGGGAACTTCCAGGGATCTCAGCTTCTCTGGGAAATCTGTCCTGCACCCTCTGAGAAAAGACTTTGTTCCTAATTGAAACCTACACCCCAAAATGGGAATGCTTAGAAAACATCTCTCCAGCTTTTCCAAACTCTCCGTGCTTATTTTTCACTCAGGTTCCTTTACAGATGTTGTTCTGAACAGCAAACAGCTTGTAAACAGGGGAAAAATGGAAATTTCCTCAGTGCAATAGAAATGGGAGTGATCTACAGCCCTGGATATAAAATATTCTGTGTAAAACTCCACTATTTGCAAAAAGAGATGTGGCTCCGTGTTCTACATGGAACTCACACATTCCATTAAGGAATATAAAATGTTGGCATCAATTGCAGGGGAAGAAGGGTTTGCTTGAGTTAATAGAGCTGGGGAAAGAGGTGAATGGGATTTTGCACTTGATGGAGCTGCTCTGGAGGAGAATAATTCCTGGGCACGTCGTGCAATCCATCAGCAGCTCGGGGAGAGAATGGGAACCGGGGGAAATTCCATCCCCCAGGATGTTTTTTGTTGGAGCTCAGCACAGATGGCTTTGCTGGCTCGTGACAGCAGCACAGGGGCAGCCCTGGGCAGGCACTGGGAGCACAGGAATGTGGGAATCCCTCCCTTGTCCCAATGGTTTGTGTGTGTAACTGAAGGAATTCCTGAAGTATTTGGGATTGGGAACTAAATCTGTGTTTAAAATGCCTGGGAGAAAAATGGAGAGGGATGGGGACAAGGGATGGAGGGACAGGACACAGGGAATGGCTTTAAGCTGACAATGGGTGGATTTGGATGGGATTTGGGGCAGGAATTGCTCCCTGGCAGGGTGGGGATGGAATTCCCAGATTTGCTGTGGCTGCCCCTGGATCCCTGGCAGTGCCCAAGGCCAGGTTGGACATTGGGACAGTGGGAGGTGTCCCTGCCATGGCTGGGGTGGCACTGGATGGGATTTGAGGTCCCTCCCAATCCAAACCATCTGGAATTCTCTGATTCTCCAGTTCCACACTTTCTCTTTTTGGCAAAATCACATTTTAATTGTCCTTCTGCTGCCCAGGCCCAGCTCAGAGAGAAACCTCCCACTCACCAAATGCTGAGCTGCTCTTATCAAACAGGAAGTCGTTATCAGGATCCCAAATTTAAGGCAAAGATAATGGCTTGGAAAGGAGGATATTTATGAACTCGAATGTTTCTAGTGCAGCACTTTGCACACAATTGAGAAATGATCAGCCTGACATTAAAACAAGCCTGGTATTAAGGCAAGGAAGGCAATAATTTTGTACTAATGGATTGTTCCATTTCATTTACATATCTTTTCCCAACAATTTTATGCTTAAAAAATCATTGCCCTTTTGAATTATGTGAGGCTCTTTCGACTGTGAGGCTCCAGCAATTTGCCAGCCTCATGTGTGTAATTAGTTTAATTAGCACTAGAGCTTTAATGAGAAGATCAGTGTCTGCTGTGTGCTCTGTTCTTTCCTGGACAAAGTGAAAAATTGGGTTTCTTAATCACTTGCATCTGAAGAACTCTGGGCCTCACAAGTCTTCCCACAGTGCCTGGAGACAGGGAATATGTTTTGGGTTTTCTCCAAGTCCTTTGCTTTCAGGGCTGTCTGATTCCTTCAGTTCTGCTCAGTTCCTTCAGTTCTGCTCAACTCCTTCAGTTCTGACCAATTCCTTCAGTTCTGACCAATTCCTTCAGTTCTATCCAGTTCCTTCAATTCTGTCCAGTTCCTTCAGTTCTGCTCAATTCCTTTTGCTCTGCTCAGTTCCTCCAGCCCCGTCCATGCCATTCTCCCTCACCTGGGCTCCAGGGCAGCCTGGGTGGGTCTGGGGGTGCTTCCAGGGGATTGTGGCTCTGCCCAGGGCAGGGAATTCTGGTGTCTGCATCCATGGGCTGAGGGTCACCTGCTCCTGTCCCACCTAGCCTGGAGATTCCTTTTCCCAGTTCTGTTGATGATGGGAAGTTTTCAATGGGATAAAAGCCGTGCCCAGGTGAGTTTTCAGCTGCTCTGGGTCCTTTTCCAGGTGAGAATTCCCGACTGGACAAGGCTGTGAAGCTCTGGCAGGGGCAGCCAGGGAGGGTTGGAGTGTCCCAGGAATTCCTGGAGTGCTCTGGGCCAAGGTTGGGATGGGCAGAGCTTGGATTTGGTGATCCTGGAGGGCTTTTGCAGCCTCGGTGACTCCGGAATTGTGTGAAACCATCCCAGCTCAGGCATCTCCACCCACCTGGGCTGTGCTCAGGGAATGTTCACTGAACCGACCCTCTGAGCCATTTCACTCCTTTCCCCAGGCCATTCCAGCCTTTTCCCTAATTATTAATTCTCCTTTCCACAAAGAAATAATGGCCGTGGGGAAGGAGCTGCCGTGAATTTCCCGCGGGCACGGAGGATATTTCAGCAGCACCGCTGGGGAGCTGGCAGGGCCACCATGGCCCAGGATTAATTAGGGTGTCATTAGCCCCGCTCATTAGCCTGTGCATCACTGTCCTGCCCCACAGCAGTGGCAGTGGCACCTCCAGGCTCCGTTAAAGCAGCTTTGAGGAACAAAAAGTCGCCGTGTAAAAGGGAGGGAATGGCGCTGGTTGCTTTGGCTTCGTTGGTTCCCGTGTCACAGCAGGACCTGGGCAGCTCCGGGAGAGGCAGGGCCCCAAGAGAACTCGGTCATTTTTAAAATTAATTGTGCCTTTGAGCACCAGACTCATTTCCTGGGGGGCTGAGGCACCCCTAGAATGAATATTGTCATTTTTAAAGGGAATTTTGCCCTTTTTTTGGGCACCAAACTCCTTTCCTGGGCGCTGAGGCACCCCCAGAATGAATATTGTAATTTCTACAGTGAATTTTGCCTTTCTTTGAGCACCAAACTCATTTCCTGGGGGCTGAGGAATATTGCCATTTTTAAAGTGAATTTTGCCCTTTTTTTTGATCACCAAACCCCTTTCCTCGGGGACACCTTTGAATTCAGGCTCACAACAAGAACGATTTCATATCCTCGAGATGTTTCACCAGGAACAATTTGAAGCCATCACAACACACAGACGGGTAGAAAAAAAAATCAGGCTGGGATTAATTTCTGGGGTTTTAAATTATAATTATTACAATTATTCAGTTTATTTCCAAATTAAATAAATTTTCAGTTAATTTCCAAGTTTAAGAATTATTCAGTTTATTTCCAAATTAAATAAATTTTCAGTTAATTTCCAAGTTTAAGAATTGTTCAATTGATTTCCAAATGAAATAACTTTTCAATTAATTTCCAAATTAAATTTTTTCAGTTAATATCCAAGTTAAAGAATTGTTCACTTGATTTCCAATTTATTTTTTTTCAGTTAATATCCAAGTTAAAGAATTATTCCGTTTATTTCCAAATTAAATAAATTTTCAATTGATTTCCAAGTTTAAGAATTGTTCAGTTGATTTCCAAATTAAATAACTTTTCAATTAATATCCAAATTAAATATTTTTCAGTTGATTTCCAAGTTTAAGAATTATTCAATTGATTTCCAAATTAAATAACTTTTCAGTTAATTTCCAAGATTAAGAATGGTTCAGTTGATTTCCAAATTAAATAATTTTTCCATTAATATCCAAATTTAAGAATTGTTCAATTGATTTCCAAATGAAATAACTTTTCAGTTAATTTTCAAGTTAAGGAATTGTTCAGTTGATTTCCAAATTAAGTAACTTTTCAATTTATTTCCAAATTAATTTTTTTTCAGTTGATTTCCAAGTTTAAGGATTGTTCAGTTGATTTCCAAATTAAATAACTTTTTAGTTAATTTACAAGTTAAAGAATTGTTCAGTTGATTTCCAAATTAAGTAACTTTTCAATTTATTTCCAAATTAATTTTTTTCAGTTGATTTCCAAGTTTAAGGATTGTTCAGTTGATTTCCAAATTAAATAACTTTTTAGTTAATTTACAAGTTAAAGAATTGTTCTGTTGATTTCCAAATTAAATCACTTTTCAGTTAATATCCAAATTAATTTTTTTCAGTTAATGTCCAAGTTAAAGAATTATTCCGTTTATTTCCAAATTAAATAACTTTTCAGCTGATTTCCAAGCTAAAGAATTGTTCAGTTGATTTCCAAATTATTTAATTTTCAGGTATTTAATCATTCAGCTGATTTCCCAATTGAAGATTGTTTTTTTTTGTTTTGTTTTGTTTTTTTTTTTCCTTTTTTTTCCCTTCAGGGATGCTGTGGCAGATCAGGACACTGAGGAATTTCAGATATTTTATGCATGGTCAAACATCACAAACCCATTTTCATCAAACATCTGGAACTGCTGGAGCATCTCAGGCTGTAAATAATTGGAGCATTAAGGAGAATTTACACCCTTGGGGACCAACCCTGGAGGATTAAAACCTCCTGGAACCATTCACCTTGAGAAAATAATAAAATTTCCCAGGGCTGATGGTTCCTTGAGAGGAGATTGGAAGCAGAGGCTGCACTTGGTGTGTCCTTATCCAGTATCAATTCCTCCAAATTTCCTTCCATTATTTTGATATCCCTGCCCTTGGAAAACTGGAATTAATTTAATTAACGAGGCAGAGGGATGCTGACCTTTCCCAGGTTTTTATTCTAGCCCCGATTTGCTTTAGGGGGAGGAAATATTTCTCTCTTTCCTGTATAAATATGAAATAACAAATAAATAACCGATTGATTTGTGGTTTGGGGAGAAAAAAAAAAAAAAAGCCAAAAAAAAAGAAGGAGAGGGCAGAGTGAGGTGGTGGAGCTCAGACACTGCAGTGGCCCAGTGGCTCCCAGAGCCTGCTCCAAGGTGCCATTTGTCACCATGAGAGAGGTGCTGGAGGATTTCTGGAGCAATTTTTCCAGGGAATTGCCTGAGCTCCGTGGCTTTGCTGAATGTGGCCTTGGTTTCCTGCAGGGACAGGAGGAAACGGCAGTGACAAAGCTGGCTGTGCCACTGGGCCAGTGCTGGCCACGCTGGGGACGTCCCTGGGGCTGGGGAGGTCCCTGGGGCTGGGCACAGCCTGGGCTCCTGTCCCAGCCCAGATTCCTGTCCTGGACTCCTGTCCCTGTCCCCAGCCTGAGCTCCTGTCCCCAACCCAGGCTCCTGTCCCAGCTCAGATTCCTGTCCTGGACTCCTGTCCCTGTCCCCAGCCTGGTTTCCTGTCCTGGTCTCCTGTCCCCATCCTGTTCTCCTGTCCCTGTCCCCAGCCTGGGCTCTGTCCCCAACACAGGCTCCTGTCCCCAACCCGGGCTCCTGTCCTGGTCTCCTGTCCCATCCTGGGCTCCTGTCCCCAGCCCAGGCTCCTGTTTTGGGCTCTATCCTGGGCTCCTGTCCCTGTCCCCAGCCCAGGCTCCTGTTTTGGGCTCTATCCTGGGCTCCTGTCGCAGCCCAGGAGCCCTCTGGGGTCATTTCCAGCCTTGCCCGTGTGCCAGCACAGGGGATGCTGAGATGATTTCCTCAATTCCTGCTCCGTGTTTGCCTCCCCGATGGTTCCCATCGCTGTCCCCGGGCTCTCCAAACCCAGAGCAGGGAGTTGGGATTGATGGAAATCACAGACAGAGATAATAACAACCCCGCGTGTTATTTATAGATCCCAGAACGCAGGCTCAGAAAACAAACAATAAAGCACAATAAAGCACAATAAAGCACAATAAAGCAGTTTTCGATTGCTCAGCTCTGACAGGCAGGCTGTAACCCTGGGAGGTGTTGGGATGACCATTCCCACATCCCCCCTGAGGCACCGCAGCGCTTCCCAAAGCGTGCTCGTGTCCTGATGGATGGAAACTGCAAATGTGACAATCCACAGCAGCGCTGTTAATTTTCTCCAGCTTTGTCATTTACTTGCAGAACCTTTAATCTATTTCTTGCATGGCTTTATGGTTCTTCCTTCCATCAGAGACTGCAATATTCCGCTCAGTGAGCTGAAATATCTGAGGATGGAAAAGCAGCTCCTCATCAAAGCCCCGGGAGCTGCTCTGGGCTCGTTGTGTACACTGGGATTACCTGAGGAAACATTGAATGGGCTGAAAAAAATAGTTTGGTTTTTTTTTTTGTTTTTTTTTTTTTTTTTTTTTTTTTTTTTTTGTTCAGAGAGAGCAGAAATCAAAACTTCTAAATTAAAAATACGATTTTTCTCGCTTTAATTCAATAAGGTGTTTTACCCTCTCATAAAACTCATCTGCGAGGGGGGAAGGAATAATCCCTTAATGAGAAACAAAGAAGGGAAAATGCTTTATTTGAGCTCTCTGTCTGCAGGACTGGTGCCTCATCCCCCTCTCCTTTAGTGTTTCCAGTCCCTGGACACCACCCAGGGACCCCACACATCCCAGCCAGCTCTGTGTCCTTTTCCCCCCTCTAAACCCCCAGGTTTTAGGACAAAGGGATTTTTGTTCTCTTTGGGATCCCCCATTTTTACTGGGGGAGGCTTGGAGCACCCTGGGCTGGTGGGAGATGTCCCTGCCCATGGCAGGGGTGGGGATGGGGGAGTTTTGGGGTCCTTCCCAGCCAGGCTTTTCCCTGCTGGCACATGCCAGGGACAGAACCCCCAGGATTGTCACTGCTCCCTGCCTCCCCCTCTGCTCTCGGTTAAACACAAATTGTACTTGAAGAGAACCATGGAATAAAGGGAGCTGGGAGGGATCCCAGGCTGCTCCAACCTGGCCTTGGACACTTCCAGGGATCCGGGGCAGCCACATCTGCTCTGGGCAATTGCAATCCCAAATTCGGAGCTGTCATTAACCCCTGTCCTGCCCCACAGGGGAACATCCCAGCCCTGCATCCCTCATTTCCAACAAACTCCCCGTTCCCAGGGACTGCTGGCACCAATTCCTTTCTCCTCTTATCATCTCTGCGTTTCTATTGAAGGCTCATTATTGGCTTTAATCAGTGAAATGAATTTGTTAATGAACTGCTTGATAAGCTTGCCATGGCTAATGTTGGGAAGGTTTTATCTCCCTTTTTTTTTTTTTTTTTTTTTTTTTTTTTTGGTTATTGTTTCTTCCATATCAAATAACTAAATAAATACATTAAAAAGTTGCTGCAGCTGATGGCAGCCTGGGCTTTTGCAACTCAGGGGAATAAATTCAGTTCCAATTCTTTGATGGGAAGAGCAGTCCCTGGCTTTGGGCTGAGTCGCAGTGGCACTGCCAGCCCCCAGCGTGGCACGGGGACAGCAGTTTGGGGACAACTCCCAGGGGTTCATTTCAAACCATTTCAGCCAATTCCCAAGTCTGGGGAGTGTCCAGGGACAAACTGGTGCCTGGAGTGGGTAAAAGCTGGGCTTGGGCTGGGAGGTTTTTCCAGCCCAAATCCCATGGGGATCATTTTGGGGTGCAGCAATAGGAGCTGTGTGACCCTATTCCTGTTCATTTTGGGGTGCAGCAATAGGAGCTGTGTGACCCTATTCCTGTTCATTTTGGGGTGCAGCAATAGGAGCTGTGTGACCCTATTCCTGTTCATTTTGGGGTGCAGCAATAGGAACTGTGATCCTATTAATGTTCATTTTGGGGTGCAGCAATAGGAGATGTGTGATCCTATTCCTGTTCATTTTGGGGTGCAGCAATAGGTGCTGTGTGATCCTATTAATGTTCATTTCGGGGTTCAAGAATAGATTTTCACCCTGAGTGTTCTGAGAGCGAACCTGTCTCAGCACCTTGGTGACATTTCTGCTTCACCAGAGCATGGGGACGTTGGAGGTGACACCAGGGCCTCCTTGGAGACCCCATTCCAGGCCAGGTGTCCCTGGTTTTTTGAGGTTTTACAGGTTAAAAACGGATCCCATGAATGTGTTCGGTGTGGAAGTGCAGGGAAAAGAGAAATGTTTGTGACAGAAACAAAGCTCCGGGAGCTGGGGGACAGCAGCCTGCACCTTGCAGGGAGGAGATGAATGTGGGAGCAGAGGAGGAGATGGGTTGGGAGCTCCTTTTTGAAGGTTAGCACAGTTTTCCCTTTCCTTTTGTTTGCCCCCATTCATCTCCGAGAGGATCGCCCAGAATAACAATCCCCTTGTTTTGTCTGCCTGATAATTGAGCTGATAATTGCGAACAATTTGAATAATGACATTGCAGGGGCTGGGTGGCTGCTGGGATCTGCGTGTTCCTGGAGTCCTTAGAGATGGAGCAGGGCAGCTCCCAGCCCCACCGGCTGCTGCGAACACAAAAAGCAAATTCCAAACAGGACGGGATGGATTTGTGCCCCCGGAGCTCCCTCCTGTCCCTTTGGATCCCCAGCCCATCCCAGGCTTTGTGTCTGCCCAGCAAATTCCTGCCCTGCTGCTTCCCTCCCATCTCCAGCTCGGTTTGGTGGAGCCGTGGGAAGGGCTTTTAACCCTTTAAGGGCAGCAGAAATAAGATGCTCAGCTCCATGGGCGTCTGTCACGACAGGAAGAAAGAGCCAAGTTTATTCACAAACACACTTGGGTTTATAGCAGGACTGCAACTCCCAGAGCAGAGAAAAGGAGATTGGTTCAGAGAGAAGACACCCCATGGCCAGGGCCTGGGCACACACCACAACAGGGCTTTGATTTTGGTATTAATTCCTTTTTATTGTCACCAAATGATCACCCTGGCAGAAATTCTGAGCTGAGAAGCTCCAGCCTGGAAGATTTTTCAGGCTGTGATTTTCTTACTTTCTCAATCTGTGTCCCACAGTTTGGCTTTTCCTGCTGCAGCAGAATGTGCTGAGTGTCCCTGCCCTGCTGCTGGGCTGGGAATTCTCCTGGAATTGGGACAAACCCGGGAGCTGTGGCTGCCCCTGGATCCCTGGCGGTGGCCCTGGGACAGTGGGAGGTGTCCCTGCCATGGGAGTGGGATGGGATTTCACATTCCATGATCTGGGATGTCCCACAGCCATCCTTGGTTTCTCCTGCAGCTTCCCTGGTGCCTCTGCTGCTGTTCCAAGCACAGCACATCCCTGTTCCCAGCCTTCCATGGCACAGGGCTCTGCTTTGAGTCAAGGAGGACTTGGGAGCTTTGGTTGTGTCCAAAAAGGAGCCAGAGGAGTCCTTTTCCTTTATGGAATAAAGGCAGAGTCCATGGGACATTCCCCTGGGCTCTCTCAGATTTTTGGAGGACTCCCCTCCCTTTTTATCCCAATTTCCCTCTCTCTTTCCCCATTGCTGAGGGACTGGAGAGGCCCAGACTGCCCAAACCCTGATCCCTGAGATTCCCCTCTGATGTACAACCCTCCCTTGGCATTTTTAATTCTTATGGAATTCATGGTTTTTCCCCATTGCTTCTTTCATCTTTCAATATCCAATTTCATTTTTTATTCCATTCATCAATCAGTGGGATCCATCCCATTGTTCCTTTTCTCTCTCAGTGCTGGTTTTATCTACCCACAGTTGTTTGGAAAGACAAATCCCTCACTCCTCTCAGGTGCAACACCTGAACAGGTAAAGACAAGGAACCCATGATAAGAATCCCCTCAGATCTTTGGGACATTATTTTTATATTGGATTAGAGCATTTCCTGAATCAATTTTTAACTGATTTATTGAAAAGATAAGGAAAGCCCCCCCCCCCCCCCCCCCAAGAAATATCTTTATGGAACAGCCTTTGCTTTGGAAAGATGTTTAAAATGAAATGTTTAAAAAGAAATGACTCCAGAAAAATGAATATTGACACCCCCCAGGTCACACACCTGGAGTTTTGCAGAGTTTGGAATGAAATCTGTTACAATTTTTTTTTTCTGATTGATTGATTGATTGATTGATTGATTTTGGCACTTTGGGATAAGGTTCAGTGGACACAGAGGAATTCAAAGGTTGGAATTGTTGGTCTTGGAGGTCTCTTCCAACCTGAAGGATTCTGTGATTTGAAAATGTTTGGGGTTTTTTGTGGTTTGGTTTTTTTTTTAGGAAAAGCAGGCACAGGAAATCCCCTGATTCCATTGGTGAGAGGGAATTTACCAACAACAACCCCTGAATTCCCTGGGGTGGGGAATTGTCACTTTGAAATCCACACCACGGGGTAGGGAAAATGGGAAAATAGGTGGGAAAATAAAATTCCCTATGAAAATTGGCTGATCTTTGTGTAGGAAAACATTGCACTGAAGTCATCTGAACAATCTGCAGACAGAAGTGATGCAGGAGCAGGGTGCATCATTTCATGGCAATTCCTAAATTATCTTTTTTTTTTTTTTTTTTTTTTAATTCTTTTGTTCCCAAAATTATCATGAAACAGCATGAGGATTTTCCCAACTGGTTTTATTGCCTGTGGGGGTGAAATTTCACCCCCACAGGCAATAAAACCAGTTGGGAAAATCCTTTTCCTCCCATCCACTGGCAGGATGGAAAATGTGAAATTTCTGCATGAGCAGCTTGACATGGGCTCTCCAAACGTGCTCCCCATTGTTGTTATTTAACGTTTGCACACAGCAGAGCTCGCAGGAATTGGATGGGGATTCCAATAAAAAGAGACAGAATTAAAAGATATTTTCCCAGGAATTGGTAATTTCTGCCTTGTGCAGGGATAACAGCAGGAAGGAGGTGGATAAAATAATTATTCTCCATGCACATATTGATATTTTTTCTATAAGATACTGAGCTCAGTGTGGGAAACATGAACAATTTCCCTCGTGCCTTTCTCCTGCTCGTTTTTATTTCCTTCCTTTCTGTATTTTCCCCCTTCCCCTCTCTCTCTGCAAAGCCCCAGCAGAGCAGAGAACACCAAATTTGTTGTGTAAAGCAAAGTCTGCCTTGTACCTGTGGCCAAAACCTCTCTTGTTCTGGATTTATGCTTAAGCTGAGGTTTAATCCCTGCAGGATTCCCTCTGTTTGTTCCCAAGGTTGAGCTCAAACCAACAATTCCTAAGGGGGCAATTCAGGGAAGGGTTTTAACTTCATTTAATTCTTCATGGGGAAACGCTTCCAAAAACTGCTGCTGGTTGAAATAGAGAGAATTGGAATTTTTTTTTCTTCTATTCTGTCTGAGGCAATTAATTGTTTGATTACTGAACACAGCTTTTTTCAGGATGAGGTGCAATATTTCTGTTTGTTCAGACTCGGCCATGAAAGATTTTACTTCTTGCTTTGAACAGGGAAACAAAATCCTCCAAGGGGGAAATACCTTCCAGGGATGAAATGAAATGATTGTGTGTATTTAAAAGTCTTGAAGGCACATTTAAATTAAATTTTAAAAAGTAGGCAAACTATTTAAGTTAGGTCATGGCATCCACTGATACGACTAAATCATTATTAAAGGAATCCCCTAAGTTGATTATTTCTTACAACTAATTTTGAGATCTCTCAGTTTGTCCCAGGAGCTAAATTTTGCCTGATTCAGGGGAAGCTTGGGAGAAAACTGGAATTAATCCATTAATTTTTAATCTATTACATGGGTTAGAACATGAGGGTGGAGTGAGTGAGAGGAAAAAAAATCTCCTGGATGGGAGGGGAAAGCTGCATTAAAGCCCAGCTGAAGGGCAGGGATTTTTTATTTGTTCCTATGAACTCTCGGGCAGCTGCAAAAGCTGGGCTGATCCGAGCCACTTTAGGGGAAAAACCAATTAATTCCCAGAGATTTCTCTTGTTCTCAAAGCCTTGTTCTCTCAGCAAGTCCAGTGAAGCTCAGACAAGCTCAGCTTCATCCTTTGCTTAAAATTCCCTGGTAAAAATGAGAATTATTCCTAAAGGAAAATCTTTATAGGGAGGGAAAGGTCGATGTGCTGGGATCTGTCAGCAGGACCACAGATAGCCATTGGCTTTCCATGGATGGCAGAGTAAATACTAATCACCTTTAATTAATTAATTATGGATTCAGGACTGGAGGCTTCCATTCCATTCATTGAGCCAGGGTTTGTTTTTGTGGCACTTTGAGAGCTCTCAATTCTGTGTTCTGCAGATTTCCTGGTTTGGAGCAAGGAGAGCCAAGCCTGCTGCTGTTAGGTGATATCTGGATAAATCCTGATATCTGTCACTCCAGGGTGGTGATATCTGGATAAATCCTGATATCTGTCACCCCAGGGTGGTGATATCTGGATAAATCCTGATATCTGTACATATCCTGATATCTGTCACCCCCAGGGACTCACCCCCAGGGTTTCACCCAGGCTGCTCATGGGACACAGGGGAAGGGGGAAATTCCTGTTTTAGGCAGGGGGAGACAGATACCCAGAGGGGAAAGCAATGGTGGGGCTTGGCTTTTCCAGCCTCACTGATTGTGTCATTCTGTAATTTCTGTATTCAACATCAATAACTCCAGGATGGGCTGATTTCCCCATTTTGAGATGTGTGCCATTCCCTAACAAAGCAGCTTGCACCAAAAACCCTGGAAGTCTTAAAACATGATCCATCTTCTCAATGTATTGCAGGAGAAAGTCTCTCCCTGGGAATATTAGTGACTCCACAACTGGAGCAAATAAATTCTGCTTTCCCTAAGTAATGCAGCTTATGGCTCAGATCTAATTTTAGATTCCCTCTGCTGCCCCTAAATCTTGGCTCCATGTCTTTCCCAGCTTGATGGAAGGGCATATTTAATTATCAGGAGTCACATTTGTATGGACAGATCTTTCATCACCAAAGCATATGTCTTTGGGGTTTGGAATTGCAGAAATCCCATTATTCCTCAGCTTTGAGCAACTGAGCACCCAAACCACACCTGCATGAGTCCATGAAAATGAGGATTCATAACCCACAGGCTGGGCCAAGCTTCTGCCTGGCATTTCCAGTCTCCGTGGTTGTCCCAGTTTTATTCCCATGCTGGTCCCAGTTTCATTTCCATGCTGGTTCCAGTTTTATTCCCATGCTGGTCCCAGTTTTATTCCCATGCTGGTCCCAGTTTCATTCCCATTGATGTCCCAGTTTCATTCCCATGCTGGTCCCAGTTTCATTCCCATTGCTGGTCCCAGTTTTATTCCCATGCTGGTCCCAGTTTCATTCCCATTGATGTCCCAGTTTCATTCCCATGCTGGTCCCAGTTTCATTCCCTCACCTCCCCCTGTGCTGTCACCTCCAGGGACTGACCCTGCCATGGCAAAGGCTCCATGAAATGTGAAGCAACTCCTGCAGACCCAGAACAATCCAGTCCTTGTGTTTCTAATGCTCACCTGGAAGGTTTCTCCACTTCAATTCTCGTGGTGTGTTTCTTACGGGCAGGTATGTTTTGATAATTACTCAAATAACATTATGAAAATCAATAAAAGCAATCAAAATCCATTAAAAAGGCACAGATTGGATGTTTAGCCCCAAGTCCTGCTCACTGCCTGGTCAGTGTTAAAACCTTGTTCAGTCAGGTCCTGATTATGCTGCAAACACTCTGTGCCAAGAACTTCTGCCTCAGCTCCATTGCTCTTCCATTAAAAAGCTGTTCTTGAGTCCATAAATTTATTTTACTCCGACTGCTACATGAAAAGTCATAAACCAATTTATGAGCTGAGAAATGCTCCTCTCAGTGCCACGGCAATTTGACATCTGCCAGCTTTAATCCTGGCTCTCCTAAAGCCTGTGTGTGGTCTGGGGGAGGAAGGGGAGCCAGGGAGGAGAGGAACCTCATCCCAAACCTGGGAGGAATCCCTGGCTGATCCAGCTGTGGACTGATGTGTCAGAGAGGAGAGGAACCTCATCCCAAACCTGAGAGGAATCCCTGGCTGATCCAGCTGTGCCAGGGGCACTCCAGGGGTACCTGCTCAGAGAGGAGAGGGCTCAGGGTGGTACAAAGTGCTGCAGACAGGTAAAATTATAAAAGAAAGGCCTCATAAAAGCAGGCCTTGCTCTGCTGAATTCCCAGCTGGGAATTCTTTGTTCCTAGTGCAGCTCAGCAGGCTCCCATGCAGAACAGCCCTGGGAATGAAAAGTCAGTTAACACAACAACCTGTTCCAGCAAGAAAAGTAAATCTGCACCTGCACAAACCATCGATGTGTCCCAGGAGAATCCCCAAAGGAAGAAATGTAAACACTGGAGTAAAAGAGGGAGTCTTAGCACATGAACACAAAACACCTTTCAACCAATGGGCTGAGTGGCAAGAACACTAGCAGCCAATTCCAGTCTGTAAAATCTGTATAAAATTGAGTTCTGTGAGTAAAGAACTGCCTTTTCCTGCATGGACAAATGGAATCCTGTCCTGTCTGCTTTACTGCAGCACAGAGGACACGAGCCCATCACCAGGGGTGAGCCTGCCCTGCAGTGAGCCCTCCTCTGTCCCCAGCTCAGAGGGCACAGCAGCTTCATCTGCTGATGTTTGGGCAGCAGGCAGGAGATCAAGATGTCCCTGTACCAGCCTGGCTCCCTGCTAATGCCAGCAGCCTCCTTAGGGCCCTGGCAGCTTCAAAGGGCTGTGCCACAAGCACTGGGACATCCTCCTCAACTCCTGAACTCCCCCTGCATCGCTGAGAAGGAGCAAAAAGCAGAAGATGGGTTTGGATGTGAGATCCCCGTTCTGGTGTCTTTTCATCTCTGCTGAACTGTGAATTATTTATGCTCAGTTTGCACGTCCTGCAGGAGCTCGTGCTGCTGTTTATGAACCATCCTTCACTGGCTCCACACCCCTCCAAGCCCTGCTCCACCCCCAGCCTGTGCCATGCTCAGTTCCTCCCCTCTGAAAACCTTTAGGATTTTCCAGCTGTGGGATTGGAACCCCCTTTAAACTCCATTTACCTCCCCAAAATCTTCTCCCAGACCCTGGGCACCCTGAGCTGCTGTTTGACTCATCAGTGTTTCCCTTCTCTGACCCCTTTTCCTCCTCCAGCAGCCTGTGCTTGGCATTCACCCTGATCTCACCCATCACCCAGGGCTTTGCCCTCAGGTCAGTCACATTTTATTCTCTTTCTGCTGTTTTGGTCTTTTCAGCATCTCTGTGCACAAATGTGAGGAGAGCTCAGGCAGGGTCATCACCTCTGAGCCAGGGTGGAAATGCTGATGTCCTGTTCAGTTTGAGCCCAGGGTGGAAATGCTGATGTCCTGTTCAGTTTGAGCCCAGGGTGGAAATGCTGATGTCCTGTTCACTGTGAGCCCAGGGTGGAAATGCTGATGTCCTGTTCACTGTGAGCCCAGGGTGGAAATGCTGATGTCCTGTTCACCATTGAATCCAGGGTGGAAATGCTGATGTCCTGCTCAGTTTGAGCCCAGGGTGGAAATGCTGATGGTCCTGCTCAGCCCCACAGCCAGGGCAGGGCAGGCTGCACCTTCCCAGCACACCCAGAGTCCTCCTCTGCAGAGCTCAGCTCCATTTCCAGCTGTCCCCTAAATAAAATACAAATGGCAAACACGGAAAACATCACAAGCAGGCTTTGGGGGATGATGGGAGGAAAAGGAAGCAGAGTTTCAAAAGAATCATGGCATGGTTTGGGTGGGAAGGGATCCCAAATCCCACCCATTCCACCCCAGCCATGGCAGGGACACCTCCCACTGTCCCAATGTCCAACCTGGCCCTGGGCACTGCCAGGGATCCAGGGGCAGCCACAGCAAAGCTGGGAATTCCATCCCCACCCTGCCAGGGAACAATTCCTGCCCCAAATCCCATCCAAATCTACCCATTGTCAGCTTAAAGCCATTCCCTGTGTCCTGTCCCTCCATCCCTGTCCCCAGTCCCTCTCCTGGAGCCCCTTTAGGTCCTGGCAGGGCTCTGAGCTCTCCCTGGATCCTTCTCTCCATCTCTGCTCCCTGGCACCAGGACAGCCCCAGCCCCTCCCCAAGGAAATCCCAACCCAGCTGAAATTCCTTCCCTGTGATCCCAGCACAAGGCTCTGAGCTCTTTGGACACAACTTTCTGTCACCGTGGTGTAAAAACCAGGCGAAAGCCAGGGAGCCACCATTCCTCATTGTGTAATTTTCTGTCTGTGGTGTTCTCTCATTGCCGTGGCTCCTCTTTGCATGTACCTCATTTGTCTTTATTACCAGAGCAAAGCAAGGCTGATATTTACACTTCCAGCAATGCATGCAAGAGACAAAAAACAAATGCTGGGTTTTGACTCATAAATAAACCTTTTTTTTTTTTGTAGTCAGTGCAACAAGACATTGGCATTTTCTTGGTAACATCCCCACTGGAAACTGATGTAACATTGGCAATCATCAATAACTGCTCTGGAGCTGAGTGCCTTGAAAAACATGCTGAAAATAAATTTAATTTTTAATGATAAGATACGAGCTTAAATTTAATTTAAATTAGTTGCAATCCACAGCCAGTGCTGCAGGGACATGAGTGTTCTCCTTTGCTTAGGTCACATCCTATCTTAGGGAATAAATACAGGATTTAAAGGTACTGAAGTGCTTGGTTCTTCTTTATTTCACCTGGAATCAGGAGAATAAATCCCTTAAAGGCTTTAATGTACTTTCTGATTTATTGTCATCACCACAATTCAGTAATCTGTGAAAAGATTATAAAATTCCCCCATTACAAATCCAGGTTGTTTGCAGGGAACCTTTTCCTCAGGGCAGAGTCACCTCTGGCTGCACTGGGCTGTAAATCTGAGCTCAGTGTGGAGCGTGAAGGGTTTTACACAGATCTCACACAAATCTCACTCCAAGTGCCCAAATTCCTGCCAGGGGCTGGGGCTGGGTGGCTGCTTGTAAAAACTCACCAGCTTGGTGGGGAATTTGTGGAATTATAAATTTAAAGTAATGGAATAAATTGCCAATTAATAAATTAAATAAATGTAACAAATGAAGTAAATTATTTGTGGAGTTATGAAATGAAGGTCAGCTCAGAGGAAAGCACACTTGGAGGGAGGTCCTGGGGTGAAATCCCCCAACACCAAGTGAGCAACCCTGGAAAAGATGGAAAAGATGGAAAATATAGATGGAAAAGATGGAAAAGATGGAAAAGATGGAAAAGATGGAAAAGGTCCCTTCAGGGCAGTGACAGCAGCACCTGCAGAGAACAAAGAGCTCACAGCTCTGAACTCCAGAATTTAGAATGAATTCAGAATTTTCTGAGAGCTGTGGTCCTGCTCCACAGCATTCCCAGTTTCACTTCCAAATCCTTGAGTAACTCTAGAAAAAGACCTGAAAACACCCAGAACTTTCCCCCAGAGTGATCCCTCCTGGCTTGGTGATGTCCAGAGGCTGTGGCCAGGTGGGGGCCAGTGTCCTGTCCCAGGTGACAAGGGGGAGGAGCAGAGGAAAGAGGACAGGAGGAAAAAAGGACAAGAGGAAAGAAACAGCCAGGGGAAGTTCAGGTGGATATTCAGAAAAATTCCTTTCTGGAAAGGGTTCCCAGCCCTGGCAGAGCTCCCAGGGCAGGGCTGGAGTCCCCATCCCTGGAGGGATGTGAAATCCATGTGGATGTGGCACTTGGGGACACGGGGTGGCCTTGGCCCTGCTGGGAATGGTCACACTCCATCATCCTAAAGGTCTTTTCCTACCTAAATAATTCTGTAATTCAGTGGGTCCTGCCCTAGGGTGTGACTGTCCCTGAATGTCACCTTTAAATTGAAACTCTCCCTGGTGCTGCCCCACTGCTGAATTGTCTGAAATGTCAGAAATCTCTCAAATATTCATTTCAGTGCTGTTGCTTTTCCTCCCCTTTTATTAGAACCCAAAGAAAAGGTGACATCTGCTCCACAGTGCCTGTATTTTAATCACCTGTGAAAGGCAGAATTAACCTGCAGCTAATGAGACTTGACAGTTTTACTAATATTAGAAATGGGATTGAAGGAGGAACAATTCCCACATACATTCTCTAGATCTTTGAAATACATACTGGAAATATGTTCTGGAAAATATGTGTGCAGCTGTCAAACCGTGCCCATCATCTCCTTGATGACACACATAAAGTTCTCATTTTCTTGACAGCAATTAATCAGCAGCCTCAGATAACTGGGTGTGCTGGAAAAGGGGAATTCAGAGCAGGCAGGTGACACACAGAGACCAAAACACACACAGTTGTGGGGAGTTCAGGAGTGAAGCATTCCTTTATGGCCTTCAGCTGAAGGCATGGATGGGATTTGGGGCAGGAATTGTTCCCTGGCAGGGTGGGGATGGAATTCCCAGCTTTGCTGTGGCTGCCCCTGGATCCCTGGCAGTGCCCAAGGCCAGGTTGGACATTGGGACAGTGGGAGGTGTCCCTGTCTGTCTGTGTGAGAGCTGGCACTTGGTGAAGTGACATCATTGCTTTGATTCACCATTTTTGGGGCCTGAAAAAAAAAAACCAACAACTTTAAATCATCTCTCTGATAAAACTCCTGTTAATGTGGGAATGTTGTTGTTGAGCAATGTGGGGTTTGTGCCATTTGGTACCAAGAGGGGGCTGTGAAATCTGAATGCTGGGCTGGCAGGGACCCCCAGGGATGGTGCAGGGCAAGCCCAGACCCCCCAGCAATGCCCCCCGAGCCTGAGAGCCTGGTACAAACACTGCACCCAGGGAGGGACAGGCCGGGAATCGGGAAGAATTTTTTTCACAGAAAGAAGAATAAAGAATTGGAATGCTGTGCCTGGGGAGGGGTGCAGTCACCATCCCTGGATGTGTTTATAAAATCCTGGGTGTGGCACTGGGTGCCCTGGGCCACTTGAGGGGTTGGGGCTGGGTTGGGCTCGATGATTTTGGAGGTCTCTTCCAACCCCAAATTCTGTGAATTCAGTGATTTTTTTTCACAGAAAGGAGAGTAAAGAATTGGAATGCTGTGCCTGGGTTAATGCCCATGACTGGTCCCCGTGGTCCTGCAGTCCTGGCTCAGCTCATCTCCACGATCTGCCAGCACCAAGGCAGCTCTGCACTGTCCCCTGGGAGCAGAGACACCAGAGCCTCCCCAGCCAGGAATTCGGGTGCTTTGAGGCCAACGTGAACTTTATGAACAACAGCAACGTGAATTTTCAGAGTCCTTCCTGCATTATTGTGAGTAACTCTGAGCATCTCCCAACAAACCCATCCAAAACACCCTGGGGCTGTTTCCCCCCAAACCGGGGCAGTTTCCCCCCCAACCCGGGGCAGTTTCCCCCCCAAACCGGGGCTGTTTCTCCCCCAAACCGGGGCAGTTTCTCCCCCAAACCGGGGCCGTTTCCCACCCAAGGGCTGGGATGTCTCCCATGGTTTCTCTGGGAGCTGGGAATGCTGCCAGCCCTGGCACAGTGTGGTTAGGGAAGTGCTGCTCGACTCCATTTGCTGTAATTGCAGGGGTAATTGAGAAGAAAGACTAAACAGACAGGTCAGATCTCCTTCTCCGAGTAATTATGTGTGATTTATACACAGGGTGCAGCAGCACAGACACAGAAGAGTATGTAAATTCTGGAATGACTTCCTAGAGAAAACGATTATAAGGTTAACAGTAGCGTGGCATCCTAAAATAAGAAATTATTTAAAAGCCCGTGTGTTTGGGGAATTACCTCTCCCATGGAAACGGGAATCCATCTCGTTAGAGGCAATTGAGGCAGCAGGGAGGATTTTTGATTGCTGGGAATGGCTCTGGGAGAGAAGCAGCCGTGGCTGCTGTGGGTGACAGGCTGGCCAGGGCAGGACATGGAGCCACTGCCCTCTGTCCCACCCCTCAGTAAAATATTCCAAAAGGGAATTTCCAAAGGAAAGCTCTCCTGCAGGGAGCTGCAAGCACTTCACCCTCTCAGCACTGCAAGCAGAAATTCCTGGCACACGTTAAAGCAGGAATTTTTAGCCCTGAGCCAGCACAGCTCCCCTGGTCATTGATGTTCTCCTCTCACAGCCCTGGACTGAAGGAACCTGGGCCAGGATGGCACGAGAGGGCTCAGGAAATATCGGTGAGCACCTGGGAGGGGTTGGATGGGCCAGGAAAATGAATCCACAAACACCAGAGGTTCATGTCCAAAAAGGAGCCAGAGGAGTCCTTTTCCTTTCTGGAATAAAGGCAGAGCCCATGGGACATTCCCCTGGGCTCTCTCAGATTTTTGGAGGACTCCCCTCCCTTTTTATCCCAATTTCCCTCTCTCTTTCCCCATTGCTGAGGGACTGGAGAGGCCCAGACTGCCCAAACCCTGATCCCTGAGATTCCCCTCTGATGTACAACCCTCCCTTGGCATTTTTAATTCTTATGGAATTCATGGTTTTTCCCCATTGCTTCTTTCATCTTTCAATATCCAATTTCATTTCTCAGCAAACCTACAGCTTATTTGTAAAGACAAATCTCTTTTTCCATTCATCAATCAGTGGGATCCTTCCCATTGTTCCTTTTCTCTCTCAGTGCTGGTTTTATCTACCCACAGTTGTTTGGAAAGACAAATCCCTCATTCCTCTCAGGTGGGCCAGGGAAGCAGAGGGAGCTGGGGGAGAACATCCATGGGATGGGCAGGGCACAGGACAGCCCAAAATCCCCACTCTGCCCACGTGAGATCCTCCCAGCTGCAGCCAAAGGGAAAACCTGAAGATCTCCAGAAGATTTGCAGAAACTTTTAATTCTCCCAGAGCTCTGGGCCAAGGGATGCTGCTGATGCTGCTCAGAGGGGTGGAGAGGGAAAAAATGTTGTTTATGAACTGTAAGGTTTGTTTTGCCTTAAAAAAAGGATCAGTGAGAAGGAAAAAGTCCTCTGAGGATATTCCTGTGCTCCCAGGAGGGGTTTCTGTAAGGAACTGCCTGGAATCAAAGCACACTGGCCTTGGAGCAATGTGTGCACCCAGAGCTGGGATTTGCTGTGACCCAGAGAATGGGGGAACCTCAAAACAAAACTCCCTCAAATTCCCTCTGTGGGTTTTCCCTTTCTGCAAGAAACCCTTCAGTGCTTGCTGAAGTCTGTGCCCAGGGGTGGAGAGTGGGGTTGGAATTTATTGTAGAATCCTGGAATGGTTTGGGTTGGAAGGACCTTAAAAATCACCCACTGACCTTGAGGATCTTCCACTGTCCCAGAGTGCTCCAACCTGGCCTTCCAATTTAATTTTTACACTTTTTAAAAAGCTGAAAGCAAATTTAGGAAGAGAACTGAGAGCCAGACTTGTCAAATCCTGTAGTTTTTGTAGCCTCATGGGAAAATGGGAATAACATTTCCCATCCAAGGGCTGCAATGGACTCAATATGAAGATGTTCCCTCTTCCTCTCTCACTTTAGAAGGAACACTCTGCTTTGGGGGAAGTTTTTATTATTATTGAATTCTCCAGTTTAGGAATGCTCAGCTCCAAGATTTTTATTTTTTTTTTTATTTTATTAAACTCATCTGTCAAAGTAGAAATCTTTCTGGGCTGTAAAGGACGTACTGGATGGATGTGTGAATATTATGTCCATAAATGTTTGTTAGGAAGATTATTCCCAGCTGATATGACAAAGAGATGAGAAATTAGATCACAAATCTCATTAACGACCCAGACACTGAAGGAGAAATGAAGCCAATTAACGTTGATGGGACTTGTCAGGAGAATGTCCTGGCCCTGCTCTTCATGCCAGTCACAGCCCCAGCTGAACAACCCCAGCAGTGCTTCCCTTGCCTTGGGAGCAGGAGGGCAGCGTGGCTGGGTAATGGTGGAGTCTTGGGTGGGTAATGGTGGAATTATGAGTGGATAATGCAGGATTCATGAGTGGATAATGATGGAATTTTGGGTGGATCATGATGGAATCTCGGGTAGATAACACAGGAATTATGAGTGGATAATGATGGAATTATGAGTGAATAATGCAGGAATCTTGAATGGATAATGCAGGAATTATGAGTGGATAATGCAGGAATCTTGAATGGATAATGCAGGATTCATGAGTGGATAATGATGGAATTACGAGTGGACAGTGATGGAAAAATGGGTGTGTAATGCAGGAATCTTGGGTGGATCATGATGGAATCATCAGTGGGTAATGATGGAATTATGAGTGGATAATGATGGAATCCTCAGTGGATCATACAAGAATTTTGGGTGGATAATGATGGAATCATGGGTGGATAACTCCTGCTTTTCTCTGCTTCCATGGAATGCCCCCCAACTCCAGCAAGGATGTTGTTATCCCGAAATTCTCTCCAGGTTGTAGGTTGGATGTTGTTATCCCAGTGTTGTCTCCAGGTTGGATGTTTGTTTGTTGTTATCCCAGTGTTGTCTCCAGCACGGATGTTTGTTTGTTGTTATCCCAGTGTTGTCTCCAGGTTGGATGTTTGTTTGTTGTTATCCCAGTGTTGTCTCCAGGTTGGATGTTTGTTTGTTGTTATCCCAGTGTTCTCTCCAGCACGGATGTTTGTTTGCTGTTATCCCGAAGTTTTGAGCAGAGGAGCAGCAGGGCTGGCTCTCCCTGACCTGGCACAGCCCTCTCCATCCTGGCTGCTCCTTCAGGGAATCCCAGCTCCTCTGCTCTGTTTCCATGACAACTTTTCCTGCCGTGAGCACAGCCCTGCCATTCCTGCACTCCCTGGATGTGCCCATCCAATGTGGACACGCACTTGAGAGAGCAAGGAAATCACAGCCTGAAAAATATTCCAGGCTGGAGCTTCTCAGCTCTGCTCCCAGCCTGGTAAGCTGGTTGTAGCTCCAGTTGAGGAGGAACTCTCCCAGGATGATAAGCTGGTCAAAACAAAATAAAATCTGGTCAAAATAAAGAGGAATTGATAACAAAGATAGAAGACCTGTTGTGGTGTGTGCTCAGGCCCTGGCAATGGGGGATCTTCTCTCTGAAACAATCACCTTTGTTCTGCCCTTGGAGTTGTGAGTAATTCCATTTAAACAAGTGTGTTTCTGAATAAAACTTTTGTCTCCTTCCTATGCTGAGGGGCGACCGTGTGGCTGTGTCTCATTTCTGCCGATGAAATGAAGGAAAACCATGGAGTGGAGATCAGTGCAGGGACACAGGATTTGTTTGAGGTCCTTCATGTGGAATTAGGGTCATTACTGTGATTGAGCAAGAACCGTGGGCAAGTACACACAGCAACGAGAGAAAATAACATTTTCAAGGGTTGTTCAGCAGTGGGTTGCAGAATACAGATGTTGGATGTGATGTATTTGCACTAAATTGGATTGTGGGTAAGTAAAGGACTTGATGTTAAATTCAGGGTTGGAGTCCTGCTCTGAGCTCCATGGGAAATCCACAGGCTCTGTTTCACTTCTGCAACTCATTCAATAAACGCTTTGGCATCCCTGTTCTGTGCTGCTGCCTTCATCTTCCCTTCCGGGGAGCAGAAATTAGCATTTGCAATTTATTCAGCAGGGGAAACAAAAAGCAGGCTGGGCAGAGGCTGGGACTGGGAAGGCCCAGAGATCAGCCAGGTGCTGAGTCAGCAGCAGGAGCATTAAATAATGAACTCTCCTGAGCAGAATTTAATGGCAGAGATGGCAAAGAGTGGGAAAAGCTTTTATCTGTAGTGCATGACAGCATTCCTGCACCATTCTGCTGTCCCTAAAAATGCAGCATTTCCCGAGGCAGCAGCAGCAGGGATGGAAAATGGAATATTTTGGGTACCTGCTGCCACCCAGAGCAGTTTTCTCTCTGCTTTTGCCTTCCCTGGGGCAGGGCAGGACTTTCTGGGTGCTGGAGTAACATCCAAGCTGCCAAAATTTATTTTCCCTCTTCTGAGAAGGATTTCTCCCTCTCTTAACTTAAGCAAATTTCTCCCTGGACTCACTCCAGAATTCTCCTGTTGTGGTGCAGGTTAAAAGTAAAAAATAATTTAGGTGTCATTTCTTAATTGGACAGTTTACCCTTCAAAGGCCTTAGAGAGAGATCCATCTCCATTTTTAGTTTGGTAGCTTGAAGTGCTGTAGAACTCAGGGTTTGTGGGACTGTAATGTAGATATGAACTAATAAACATCTGAATCCCAACAAGAAATTCCTTCTCACTCATTTAATCCCAACCCTGGCAAAAAGAAAATAAGACACAACAGAGCAGAGCATGGCAAAATCCATAAAATCCAATCAAAAAATGAAAATAATAGAAAATAATTTTAAAAAATAAACGAAATCCGGGTGCCAGCAGGGGGTGGCTCTGGCCATGAATCCCCCGTGCAAAGTGCTCATTATCTCAGCTGAGGGGCAGAAAGGGATCCCACAAACCACCCAGAACCCACAGCCCCCACGCAGGAAAATGACATTAATGCAGGTTTAAATGCACTGATGGGGGCCACTATCCCCCAGGCAGCACTACAGCCCCAAAATTCCTTCTGTGGAAAAGGGAGGTTCATGAAATGATGATTTTAGATTAATCTTGAAATGATGAATTTTAGACGAATCTTGAAACGATGAATTTTAGAAAGTGAGATCATTTTAAAGATGAATATTCCTAATTTCTAAAGGAGGTCAGGGGGACCCCAGATTCCCAAACTTCCCAGGTTTGGTTGGGAGCCCAGATTCCCAAACTTCCCCTGGAAAGAGGAATCCAGGCCATTCATGAACCTGTCAGTGAATTGTTCAGAGGTGACACAAAGGGACACGGGGTGAGTGGCAGAGCTGGAGCTGCCCAGCCTGGGGAGAAGCTGAGACTGATGAGAATTCCCAGGATTTGAACTTTTAACAATTCCAGCAATTCCACACGCACAGACAGCTCCTCTTTTCCTAAAAATCCCCTCTTTAAGGACTGCACTTGGCCATTTCCCTGCACGTGCTTGGGATAGGAGGCTGTAAAGCATCTCTGCATCTCCAGCTCATAAAAAGACACACAACTCTTCCCAGGAGTGAGAAATGAAGAGCCAGCAGTGGAAGTGCTGCTAAATCCCTGGGATCTGGGACAGAGGGAGTTCGGTTTCCTTATTCTCAGGTAATTTGTTTAAACCTGCATGGGGCTGGAGCAGGGAGGGAATTAATCTAATTAGAGACCCTCGTTATGGTTCTCTGTATCAGAAGTTTGCAAAGTCGTCAGAGGATATAAAAGTTCTGTGTGAGCACAAGGGGGAATGGTTCCCACTGCCAGGGATAAATGGGATTTTGGGAGGGTGGGCAGGGCTGGCACAGGTGCCCAGCTTTGCTGTGGCTGCCCCTGGCAGTGCCCAAGGCCGGCTTGGATGGAGCCCATCCCATTCCAGCCCTGCCATGGATCCCATGGATCCATATTTTCTCTTCTATAAAATATTTCTACGCTATAAGATTTTATATTTCTAAAATTTTGTAATATTTTCATGTATATTTGTAACCCTGCAATTCTTTGGTGTCTAATTCCAAATTCCACAGCCAGTGCTGGCTGCTGCTCCCCCAGTTTGGGCACACACAACAATTCCTCTCTGGGCTGGAAATCAAGGACCCCTCACTGCCCCAGGCCTGAGAAATGGAAATAAAAGTGACTTGGGGGGAGCAAACTGGGGGTAAATGACTTCATTAGCTGGAGCTCTAATTGGAACATCGACCCCTCAATATGCAAATGAACCAAACTTATAAAAATATGAAAATTCGTGACCCATGGTTCATTTTTGGGGGGTTTTATCTGCCCTAAATGCACCTGGAGGCTTTTCAATAAATAGAACAGCTTTTTATTCCTTTAATTTTGTCAGGCCTCTGGTTTTAGACAGCCCCAAAAAGGCACCACCAGGGACAGGGACACTCCCTCTGTCCCAGTGGGATTTGGGATATTTGGGATATTTATTTGGGATATTTATTTTGGATATTTATTTCGGCTATTTGGGATATTTATTTGGGATATATATTTGGGATATATATTTGGGATATTTATTTGGGATATTTATTTGGGATATTTATTTGGGATATATATTTAGGATATTTATTTGGGATATTTAGGATATTTATTTGGGATATTTATTTAGGATATTTATTTGGGATATTTAGGATATTTATTTGGGATATTTAGGATATTTATTTGGGATATTTATTTGGGATATTTATTTAGGATATTTATTTGGGATATTTGGGATATTTACTGGGATATTTAGGATATTTATTTGGGATAATTTAGATCTGCCTGTGCTCCTGCCCTGAAGGAAATCCAGGCTCCCATGGAACATCCTGGAGCTCTGTGTTGATGAAAGTTTGACAAGAAACTCTCACAGATGTGTGTGTGTGTAAAACAAAGATCTTTGAATGCAGAATCTGAAGAAGGAATAGAAATGAAAACAAGTTGTGATACAGAAGAAAAGAATTCTGAGCCAGTCTGAGTGGGTAATGAGAAGGCAAAGGGTAAAATGAGTTGGAAGGGTTTTTATGGCTCAGAGCAAAGGATAAATCCACCTCAAACAAAAGAAGTTTTTACCAAGCAAAAACATTTTACAGGCAAACAAGAAAGGCAACGGTGCAAACAGAGAAATATCTCAAAATTTTCCACTGTGAGAAAACTGAAAAAACAACTTTTAGCTTAGAGTAGACACATTAAACTGGACACTGGTGTTACTAATTAGCAACACACTAATATTTCATAATTAAAATATAGTAACGTGAATATAGTAATATTAGTAGTTACACTAGGCTATAAATAACAGTAAAAGCATTAATTGCTATTAATATAAATTAATTATTAATATTATATTTAATATAAAATTATATTGTAACAGAACTAGAGAGGCTTCAGACAAACCTGAGGTGACAGGGCTGGGCTCTGTCACCCACAACCCCTCAATTGCTGAATCATTAAATACAATAAATAGCATTTTAAATAATAAATAAATAAATAAATTGTTGTATCATTTGGATACAATAAACAGAATTTAAGATAATAAATAAATTGCTGGATCATCTGGATACAATAAACAGTATTTTAAAGAATAAATAAATTTCTGTATCATTTGGATACAATAAACAATATTTTAAATAATACATAAATTTCTGTATCACCTGGGTACAATAAACAGCATTTAAAATAATAAATAAATTTCTATATCATCTGGGTACAATAAATAGCATTAAAATAATAAATTTCTATATCATCTGGATGCAATAAATAGCATTTAAAATAATAAATTTCTATATCATCTGGATGCAATAAATAGATTTCAAGAGCCACCTGAAGTGCCACATGTCAGCTGGGGCTCTGCAGGTCCCTGCCTGAGCTCCCCATTGCCCCTGTGCTGATTTTTCACTTGCTCTGGCTCTCAGTGACAGCCATAAAACCTGACAATGCCTTGGGGGAACGCTTTCAAAAAAGCTTTTTAATAAACTGTGAAAACTGTTGTTTCAGCAATTGGAAAATAATTAAGGAGCAATTATGAGAGCAAAGAGAAATCCTGAGCATATAGGCAAGCTATGAAAATATGTTCTTTAGGAAATGATTGCAGTCACACTGGAATGAAAAGAGGCTTTTAAATAAAGTTATGGTTACAACAGACTGAAAGGAGGGGGGAAATGAAAGGAATAATTGATGCTGGGAAATGGAAATATTCACTGGCCTCCCAGCACTCTCCACCTGGCAACTGCCCTTCCTCAATTTCCTGTGCAGAAACAAAATTGCATTTTTCCTTGGGAGTGCCCAAGGCCGGGCTGGACAGGGACCCCAAATCCCCCCCATCCCACCCCAGCCATGGCAGGGACACCTCCCACTGTCCCAATGTCCAACCTGGCCTGGGGCACTGCCAGGGATCCAGGGGATTTCCACTCCCACAGAATAAATAAACATTCAGCACTTCACTGATGCACTCTGTTTAATGCTCAGGTGTAACCTGACAGGCCTTGCTGGAATTTTCCTGCTTTTCCCTTTTCCCTGCAATGGGGCAACTGCAGCCACTCCAACTGCAGCCCAGGAAGTTTGAGCCCAGCTCAAAGTTGTTATTTCTGGATCAGCTGATTCTGCAAACAGCATCACAAGTCAGGGAGTTCTCAGTGCATCAGCTCCCTGTCAAAGCAACAAATGCTTTATTTACCCAGGGAGCACAGCAGGAAAAAATTGGGATTTCACCCAGGAATTCACTCCTGACAGTGATGGTAGTTAAAGGCTATCACATGAAACATCGAATTACCAGCTCAGGCTGCAGAACTGCAGCGAGATAACAGAGAATTCTGAATAATAATTGATAAGTCCATGCTGAAATCAATGCTATTAGACTGCACTGATGTAGAGACTTCTTTTATCCATAAAGCACAATTAAAAATTGAACAGGAGCTTTAATGCTGGGATCTCTGTCAGGTGTGTGGCTGTCAGCACCTGAACTGACAAACGTGAGAATGCAAAATCCCCACTCAGAGTCCCGTGCAAAGCCACTTTTGGACTGGAAAAGCCCAGCTGGGGGGGTGAGATCACAAACCTGGCTCAACCAGGCTTTGTCAGCCCACCCTGGCTGTGGGGCACGGGCAGAGCAAGGCCAGGTCCCTGCAGTCCCTTCCATGGATCACCCTGGCTGGGCTCCTCTCACTGTCCCACATTTCCCTTTTCCAGCTCCCCAGTCCCTCTCCATCTTTTTCCTGTGGCTCCTCCAGGTGCTGTGAGGCCACAGTGAGGTCACCCCAAACCTCTCCTGGCCAGGTGAACAATCCCAGGTGTCCCAGCCTTCCCTCCCAGCAGCTCCAGGTCCCTCCTGTGCTGGGGCAGCTCTGCAGGTGAGGCTCACCTGGGCACGGGGGCAGGATTCCCTAAACCACGTGGAAGGATGGTATTCCCTCCCATGCTTCTGGCTGTCAAACCCGAGCCCCAGGAAGGTGATTGAAGCCCTGCTGAACCCCAGATTGTCCCCAGAGCTGCTCCAGTCACTTCCCAAGGCTCAGCATCCATTTCCAAGCGTGGAACTGAAGGCAATAAATCCCCCCCAGCCCAGCCCAGCCCAGCCCAGAGCCATCAGGAGGGGATTTGTGCTCCAGCTCTGATCTAATGAAGAGCAAAGCCCCATGGTGGAGAGAGCTGCAGTTGTTTACCAGCAGTCCCTGCTGTGCCTAAAGGTGACAGAGGAGCCCGTGTCACCGAGCTCAGAGCTGTGATCGATGGCAGCCCCACGCTGCTTTTATTGGAACAAATGCTCCAACAAGGCCTGTAATGTGATTGTATCTGTGCCTGCTCTGTGTTCTACAACTGCACATCACCCCCAGCCTCCTGCAGGAGATGGGCAATCATTCCCTGCCTCAAATAAAATAATTCCCTATTACTCTTTGTTATGAAAATGCCATTTGTTTTTATTTGATAAAGTGACTCCTGTTTAGCATCTTCACAAAGCAGAAAGGTTGATGGGTTTGATGGATTTCCCTCTCGTTTTTGCAGCTCTTGTCACACCTGTTAAACACACACACACTCATAATTTTCAGATATTGGTGGTTTGGGGATTGGGGGTGCCACAATTACCTCCCCCATTAACTCCCCGAATGGTTCTGGGAAGGGATGAGAAGGGATCTCCCTGAATCACATTCCTTTGAACAAACGATCTCTGGGCGTGCAAAGGCAATTTAAAGCAAACACAATTTTGTTATTCAGCGTTTCACAACAAATGCCAACCACAATTCCACAGAATAAACTCGCAGAAAGGAAAGATCAGCCGTGCTGGAAGAATAAATTGATCAAAACGCTTCAAAGGCTAAAAAACCACGCTAAAACTTTTTAGGGGAAATAACACATCCTCAGCACCGAGGGCTGGGCCATTCCTACACTCACTTTGCCCTTCCCCTGGCAGAGCTCTGCCCGTGCTGTTGCCTCCTGTACAACTCCAGAAATGATTCCCAAGGATTTTCCCCTTCCCAGGCAGTTCTGGGGGATCCCTGCAGCCCCACAGCAGAGCCTGGGGAGCTGGGGCAGCCTGGCAGGGAGCAGGCTGGGAGCTGGCAGCTGCTGCAGAGGTGCCAGGGGTGAGCAGGGAGCTCCCAGATGTGCAGCTGCTGCTGGCAGGAGCCGGCGGGACAGGCTGCCTCATTACAAGGGATAATTAACGGCAGCTGCCTCCGTAGTTAATTAGTGCCACAATTAAAGCTGGAGATACCTTGCAGTGAGAGCTGAGCTGGGGATTGGCCTCGCCCGGGCAAGGGCACAGAGCCTGAATTCCTCCCCAACAAAAGGTTGGATTTCTTTCCCAGGACATTGCTTGTGTTATTTTGTGGAATTCCTGAGGTTGGAAAACAACTCCAGGATCATCGAGTCCACCCTGTGCCCATCCCCACCTTGTCCAGAGCACTCAGAATCCTCCAGGAATTGCTGGGACACTCCAGGGATGGGGATCCAACCCTCCCTGGGCACTTCCAATCCCTGCCCACCCTTTCCATGGGGAAATTCCTGCTGCTGTCCCCCCTGAGCTCCCCTGGCCCAGCCTGGGGCCGTTCCCTCTCCTCCTGTTCCCTGTCCATGGAATCATTGAGGTTGGAAAACTCCCTCAAGCCCAGCCATGCCCAGCCCTGATCCCTGCCCTCAGGTTCATCCCCAGGGCTCTGAGCCCTCCCAGGGGTGGAACCTCCAGCCCTTCCCTGGGATCCTGCTCCAACAGAAACCTCAGGCTGCAGAGAAATCCGTGCACAGATGGTGCCAAGGCAGACGTGGGGCTGGGAGCTGCAATCCATTCATCACACACACACTGAAATATTTCACATTACAGCTTTGGTACAGGAGGAAACAAGAAATGTGCTCTCTCCCTCAGGAGAGGGGGAAACAAAAGAAATGTAATATTAATTTTAATATTATTTGTTGCCCACAACAGCTTGCAAAATACAAAGAGACCTCAGCGGGGTTTGAACACTCTGGTTTAGGAAGCTGCACCCAGGGTAGAGTTTATGAAAAATTAAAATTACACCACCAGGATTTTCTGATAAAAATCCCTTAAAGTTTCATCATAATCAACGGGAACATTTGTCATCTTTATAATGTTTTAGGTTGTGTTTGCCCGAGTTTTATCATCCTAAAGATTCCCTTGGGAAGGGCAGAGCATGATCAGGAGAGCTCCAACTTACAGCCAAATATTCCCATTAAATACAATCGAATATATTCTGATATTATACATGATAATAGAATATATGCTGTACAATAGATGAATAAAATCAAAGACAATCAATGAGCTGCACATTTTGTGGAGATCCATCCCCTTGAGCTCTCCAAGCCCCTTCCCCATCATCCATCCACCTTCAAACCCACCCAATGATCCCAGCCTGGAATTCCAGCAGATTTATTTCCAGGTTCCTCTGCTCCTTTCCTGCCCAATCTGAGCTCTGCAAAAGCCCCAGGGACACAAAAGCCACTCAAAGTTAATGAAGGGAGGCCGTGATCAATGAGCACAATTGGGTGTCAGCCTTTTAATTCCCCCAGTTAAGCCCCGGCTGCTTTTTAAAACGAGAGACACAGAAACAGCTCCAAGGCCCATTAATGTCCCTCAGCAGCACTGGGGGAAGGAAGAAAAACGAGCCTGTTCTCCATAGGCAGAATCCTCAAAGCACTCAGCAGTCTGGATAAAACTGAAATGTGGGCCCTGGAGGGGCTGGCAGGAGCTGGAGCAGGGCTGGCACCTCCCCATGGCCACCCATGGTCACCCCATGGCCACCACTGCTGCTCCTGCCCCAGCCAGCCAAGGGAAGGGTCCCTGCCATGGCAGGGCTGGCACTGGGTGGGATTTGGGATCCCTCCCAACCCAAACCATCCCATAATGCTGGGGGAAAGGGTCCCTGCTGTTGGATCCCAGGAATTTGGAATTTTGGAGCTTTCTGTGCTCCCAGGCACAGACCCCCTGGAAAACACTGCTCTGGAGCTGGAACCTTGGAGAAGGCCTGGAAATGTGAATAATGAGTTAGGAAATGTGAATAATGAGTTAGGAAATGTGAATAATGAGTTAGGAAATGTGAATAATGAGTGAGAAATCCCCAGTGTGCAGTGGGTCAGGTGTGTGTTGTCACTGGGTGTTGGGGTTTAAATTTGAGGTTTTTATAGAATTGTGGTGGGTGTGGGACACGATGGAGAATTTGGGGTGGTGTCTTTTTCTTTCTTCATCTTCTTCTTCCTCACAGAACTCGGGCAGTGACCTTTGGTTGGTCAAATGTCACTCCAAGGGTGCTGGGAATCCATTATTGGGTCAAAAGGATCAATAATGGAGGGGTTAAACTGTTTTTTGTTTATTTGGCTTTAAAAGGCCTTGGAGCAGCCTCAGCTGGGCCATTTTTGTCACTTCTAGAAGGAGTTGGAGGTGCTGCCACACTTTGTGTAATTTCTGATCAGATCCAATAAACATCCACACCCAAACACGAGAATCTCCTCAATCGTGATTAATTAATCCTGGCTCTGAGGGAAAACAGAGACTGATGACAAAGCACTGATGAGTGAGTGCTGCAAAGCCCAGCTTAAACCCCCACACCTGCCAGGACCTGGAACCCCCCCTGGGCTGGGTCTCTCCAGACACCTTTTCCTGCAGGGAGGAGAGGAAAAAAAACATCCCCAATTATTCCCTGCTTGGGGTTTTTTTTTGTTTTTTTTTTTTTTTTTTGGTCCCTGTGTCACCTGGAGGCTGCCGTGGTGGGAAGTTTTGGTCCAGCGATGCAAGGAATGAAGATTTGCCTGCCTGCAAACTGACAGCTTGCTCCAGGAATAAACAGAGCTTACAGAAACTCTGATTTGTCTTTTCAACACACATTTCCACTGGGATAGTCTCTGGAAATATAAATCTTGAAATATGCACGCTGTCCTGAATGTTTGGGTGGATGGAAGAAGAGAGAAGCTTTGCCCCATTTCACTCCCACTCCGATGACTGATGCCAGCTTTTATTCCCTTTAGCGCTGCAAGAAATCACCCAAGGAGTCACAAATAATCGGAAAACATCAGGCCCGAGGAGTTATCTCACTTATCCCATCTGAGAAATCCCTTTCCTTTGTGCACTGCTTTATCTGCTCCCCCAACGATTGCCTTAAAATGAGACAGGAAAACCAAGTGGCTTCGGGCTTATCTGAAAGTGCATTATTGATAATTACAGGATTTCTGTTCCAGCCCGAGCTGTCCTGGCTGAGGATGAATTTGTCGTGAAGGGAAGAAGGAGCTGGAACTCCCCCCCTGCTCCGTGCTGGCAGAGCAGCACAAAATTTCGTGGGATGTGTTTGGAATTCCAACAGCAGCAGGGAGGGAGCAGTAAAAGTGATTTATCCGTGGATTTATCCATCCACGATGCAGTTTGACATCTTAACCCACGAGCTGGGGAAGCTGCAGTTGGAATAAATGGAAATGAGAATAAATAAATAGTGTTTTACAGGGGAAGCAAATGGACAATGGGGAAGTACCTCGGGCTTTTAAACCCTGCCTGCAGGAATTTCACTCCCACCTCCCACTGCTCTTACAGGCTTTTTTTTTGTGCCAAATCAAGCAAGATTTTTGTCACCTTGGGAGAACGATGTTGAGAATGCCCAGGGGCTCTGTACCTGCCAGCTCTGAACAGCCCTGCTCCAATGGTAACCGGCACAGCTCCTGAAAAACAACAACAACAACAAAAAACCAGCTGGTTTACCCAAATCGTTCCCAATCCAGGCACTACTGGTTCCCCACCAATTCCCAAATTGTCACTGTCACTCCCCATGCTGTCAGCTCACTTAAAAAACCAAAGTCAATAAAGATGAAACTGCTTAAGGAGCAGGAGATTTTTTTTTTTTTGCCTTTGCTAATATGCTCTGCCTTTAAAGCAAACATAATTTTACAGCACCTTTAAATATTAACACATTTGGAGTGTTTGTTGTCCCTGCTGACTGTGCTCAGCATGCACGAGGAGAGGATTTATTTGGGGGCTTTTTTTTGCACCAGAAGTTTCTTCCCTCTGCCCCACCAGACGCTGAGAGCACTCCAAGGAACCCGGTGGTTTTTATGGAACCCAGTGGATTTTATGGAAATCCTGGCTGAGGCAGCACAGCTCTCAGCTCTGGGGAAATTCCAATGTGCACAGCCAGGAGCCTTCACCTGGCTGGGTATTTTCCTACCAAGAAAAAAAAAAATCAGATAAACAGGATTTAAATAGGATTTTATAAAAGAAAATTACATCCAGTGTTATTGCATTGTAATAACTAATGGGAAATATATTTTATTGGATGAATATACAATTTCTGGTCGATGCAAGTAACACATTTTTTGCTGCAGCTGCTCTTTATAAGGCACCCCGAGGGCAGGGATAGGAGGGATTTGGGGAGGGAATTGTTCCCTGGGAGGGTGGGGAGGCCCTGGATCCCATGGAAGATCTGGAGTTTCCATGGAAAACATGGGCATGGAGCATTGACTGTGCCCAGGGACAACTGGACGTGTGCTCAGGCTGGTGACAAAGTGGGGACCAGCTCGGATTTGGGGACCTTGGAGGGATTTTCCAGCTCTGGGATAAAATTGACCTGCGACCCTCCCTGGATCCAAACTCCTCCCCTAAACCCGAGTGAAATGAGTGCAGGAACAGCGAGCACCCCCTCACCTTCCCCCCGTGCTCCCTCCTGGCTCCCTGTGCCTCTTTCCTGGCCTTTTAATGAAGATGAGGATGATGAAGGCCCCACCTGCAGCTCAGGAGCCCCCAGCTCCCTGCTGATGAATTAACAGAGTTAATTAGCGCTGGAAGGGTGGGGGCAGGATGTTTGATGTGTTTGATTCCCTCCTCGCACTCCCCCAGCCCACACAAACCCACAGCAAGAGGGAAACGTGCCCAGGGTGGCAGAGAACAAAGCCCCAAGTGCAGAAATCAGCTCCAGCCCAGCCCAGCGGCACTGACTGATGGCTGATAACTCCAGAAAGATCCCACTTTTTTTTTTTTTTTTTTTTTTTTTTTTGTAAACTAACGGGATTCATTAGGCTAAGAGGCATCATTCATGCCAGGTAATTTATACCGCACAGGTAATTTAGGTAATTACCTCAACAACGAGGTAATTTATATTACACAGCAAACTTGCTGCACTTCCCCCCCTCCCCGATGGATTTGCTGTTGTTATCCTTTGTTAAACGACACTGAACCTTCCCATAAAAGCTGGAACAGAGGCTTTGATGGGCTTTGTGTGTTTTCTCATGGAAAACAGCTCCTGGGCAGGAGCTGAAGCCTTGCACTGCTATTCTACTGGGTCTTATTATTTCCAGGAGAGGATTTATGGGGTTGCTTGTAGCAGGTAAAAGCTGCTCTATGCAAACAGTCCCTGCAGCTTTCCGAGGAGCAATCTCCTCCTTTTCCTAAGGTCAGCTGCTCCCGGGTTTGGAGCTTGGGACAGGCACCTTGTCCATTCCCAAAATCCCAGTGCTGCTTTGGGTTCCATGATCCTGGAGCTCTTTGCTCATTAACACTCCTGATTTTTGCTGCAGCTGGAACGTTTTGGTATCTATCAAAATGTCCTTGCCTGACAAAAGAAAGCCAAAAAATCCTCCCAGGCCTCCTTAATGAGCCCAAAAGACTGGGGAGAAGGGATGGGGAAGAGCCAAAATCGAAATATAAATAGGATTGCTTGTTTGGAAGGAAGTCCTTCAATGCCACTGAGCTGGCTGTGAGCCACCAGGTGCCACAGACCCTGCCCATGGATCAAATCCTTTCCAGGGATCAGATCCCATGGATCAGACCCTTCTCATGGATCAAACCTTTCCCAGGGGTCCCAGCCCAGCACGGAGCTGTGTGTGACCCCAGCTCAGGACGAGGTGTCTGCCCACACCCAGGGGACACTGGGGACACAGAGCTGGTGACTCTGCAGCCAGAAAGGAAAGTTCAAAAGGATGCTGTCCCTCGTGCCAAGCTGCCAGTTTGTGTGTGATGAAGGCTGAGGAGCTCAGCCCTGCTCCCTGACAGCTCCCAAATTAAACTGTGGGCTGCTCACGAGGCTGCCACTCAATAAATCCAAGTGCTTTAGAGGTCCAAGGCTGTTTCTCCTGCCTGTTTAGACAGGATGGATGATTTGGTCTGTGGGAATCTGGAAGCACCAACCCCTTTGGCTTTCCCTGCTCCTGGCTCATGTTTATGAGGCTGCTGAGGGAGATTTTGTGCTTTAAAAGAACTCAGGAGCTGTTTTTTTGCTTGGGCTGGAATAACTCTGATTTCTGCCCACATCCACTGGTGAGAACAGGGCAGGAATTCACAGGAGATGAATTTCCCCTCTTACCTGTGGTGCCTTAAAGCCCATTAGGAAAAATCAGCACAATTTTGCAGAGAAAAGGCTCATTTTTACCTCCCAGCGTGCTGTCACATCTCTCCCTCCCCCAGGTTCCACCCAGCAGCTCCTCCCAGGCCACCTTTGAATCCCAGTGGGTTCCAACAACTCCCCTGAGTTTTCCTCCTGTGAATCCCTGGAGCCTTGAGCTCCTGCAGAGCTCAGCCCCCCATTCCCAGCTGCTCCCCTTTGGGACCGAGCCCATCCCAACCCCCTGGATGCAAACCCCACGCTCCCTTCTCCTTGGGAATTCCTGGGAAATTCAGCAGATTCCTGGGGCAGATTCCTCCAGCCTCAACGAAAGGATCCAAAAATCCCCCCCAGAGCAGCACGTTTGGCACAGCAGGAGCTCGGGACAGAATATCCCAGGCTGGGGATGTGCCAGGAACACCCTGACTGGCACAGCTGGCACAGCTGGCACAGCTCAGCTGCCTCCTGCATATTTGCTGCAGCAACAATTAGACAGGACTGCGTTTCTTCACGCAGAAAAGGCAATCTTTAATCTACAGCCCATTTTCAATACAGTTTTCCAAACAATTGTATGACTCAATCTTTAATGTCACAGCCCATTTTGATAGAATTTTCAAAACCTGGTGTATAACTGGTTCATAACTTTGTTGCTGTTCAGTTATTGGTTAGGAAATGGCATTTTATATATTTATCAAATCTTTCTGTTCTTGGATAATTCTTGGATGATTGCCATGGGACAGATTTCCTGGTTTTTACAGGTGTAAATGGTTCTTTTAGCAGAACAGTTTGTTGTGCTAACTGCTTTCATTTTTATAATTTTTCACATGGGGACTTACAAACTAACTGTTAGCTTGGCTGGAGTAGCAGGGCCCAAACCACATTTTATAAGACTTTGATAATATCTCAATAATAATTAACATGTTAATGAGCTAGAGAAGGCATCGAGAGCTGCCTCAGGGCAGGAACCCAAACAAGACCTGGGCATCTGCCCCAATATCCACAGGGATCTTTGGGAATGAGATCCCTGAACTTCATCCAGAACAGGGAGAGAAACCAAAACTGAGATTTAGAGACCCCCTCAAGCAGGTCAGAAACCCAGGGCTCACATCCCTGGGGGTTCAGCTCTGAAGGGTTTTTTCAAAGGGTTATTTTTCATTTCTAGAACATTAATTGATTTCACCCATGGAAAGGGTGCCCAGGGAGGTTTGGAATGCCCATCCCTGGAGGTGTCACCTGGATGTGGCACCTGGGGACATTTGGAGCCCAAATCTTGGAGGGTTTTTATTTCCAGCCAAAGGGATTCTGAGATCAGAGCCCTCTCCTTCCTGGATTTCCTCAGCCTGAACAGCTCCTGCTGCAGCAGATTAATGAAGACATTGTGGAAATCAGGCCCGAGACAAATGACAAGAAAACTCCCCAAATTAGGTTTAATAAAAAGGTCTGAGCTGTAATGAGGACTTTGGGGGATTCCAAGTGCCAGCTGCAGGGCTCTTCCCAAAGATTATTTCATCAGGCACTTCCATGGGGCTTTGTGAAATTCCTCCTCAGCCAAGCTGAGACACCTGTGATGGGAAGTGACCTGGGCTTCCAATTGGATTAAATAAATAAATGGGATAAAGGCACTTCAGTAATAAATCAGGTTTTTTCTGATCTGGAATATCCTGACTCCCAGCAAATGCCTGGGAAGAGTCCTTGGCATCCTTGGCAGCTCTGCTGATTTTCCAGAGCAGCTCTGGCTGCCTGCATTCATCCCTCAGCTCACACCCCACTTCTGCAAATGGGATAATGGGGCCCTAATTCCCTGGGATTTATGGGGAAATTCAGGCTCTGAGACAATCCTGCCATATTTGATAAGGCTAATTGACATCTCAGAGCAGGACTTAACTAAGCCTGAAGTCAAAGCTTTGGGAAGTGATAGAAGCTGTTTAAAATGTGGTTTAGAAAAAAAAAAAAGAATCAGTGATATTCAATAAGTCCCACAGCAAACTGGGGTGTTTAGACCTGTTACTTTATATGAAAGATATTAAAAAATAGATACAGAAAATATGAGATGTTCTTTTGCAAAATGATTTACCTGTTTTCTTCTGGTCTCCTGTGTGTCAGATTAATCATTTTCCTCCTGTAAGGATGTTCCCAGAGACAAAGGTGGGACGAGTTCCAAGGGACTTGGAGTGGAATAAAAATTATTTTATATCAATTTCAATATAAATAAATACAATTCTACATGCTAAAATCTATAGAAATAAAAATATGTATTGCTTTATCCCTACATTCATTCCATGAAATTCTCCTTTTCGAATCTCTCAGCTCTTACAAGCAAAGTGACTTTGAATTTGGGACACCTTCCACTGTCCCAGGCTGCTCCAAGCTCATCCAGGCTGGCCTTGGACACTCCCAGGGATCCAGGGTCTCCCCACCCTCCCAGGGATTAATTCCCTCCCCAAATCCCTCCTATCCCTGCCCTCGGGGTGCCTTATAAAGAGCAGCTGCAGCAAAAAATGTGTTACTTGCATCGACCAGAAATTGTATATTCATCCAATAAAATATATTTCCCATTAGTTATTACAATGCAATAACACTGGATGTAATTTTCCTTTATAAAATCCTATTTAAATCCTGTTTATCTGTTTTTTTTTGTAGGAAATACCCAGCCAGGTGAAGGCTCCTGGCTGTGCACATTGGAATTTCCCCAGAGCTGAGAGCTGTGCTGCCTCAGCCAGGATTTCCATAAAATCCACTGGGTTCCATAAAAACCACTGGGTTCCATAAAAACCATTGGATTCCTTGGAGGATGCCACAGATCTGAGCAGACAGATTTTCAGAAATTCAGAAATCCAGAGGGATTGAACCTCCCCATTTTAACCTTCAGAAAGAAAATCACCACGTGCAACCCTCCTGGAAACAAACCCAAAAGGTTTTTCTCTTTTCTTTTCTTTTCTTTTCTTTTCTTTTCTTTTCTTTTCTTTTCTTTTCTTTTCTTTTCTTTTCTTTTCTTTTCTTTTCTTTTCTTTTCTTTTCTTTTCTTTTCTTTTCTTTTCTTTTCTTTTCTTTTCTTTTCTCTTTTTCCCAGCAGAGGAATCCCTCACTTTGCTCAGAACAGATTTTATCACCCTGCAGGAAGTGAAGGCACCTCAAAGAGCATCGTGGTGGCAGATGAAGAAGGGCATGGTGTGTGTCAATATTCCTTAAAAATCCTTCACTCCAAAGTGGTGCAAATCCAGAGTTCTGAGGAGCCCTGAGTACAGCAACAGCTGAGAAAAAAAAAAAAAAAAATCTGGATTTATCAGATGTGAATTTTGGGAGCTGCAAGAGTCAGCCAGGCTCACAAAAAATGGATGAAGCTTTGGAATGAAATGTTAATGCAGGGATTTCTGTTTGCACACCTCCCCTCCCATTTCCCTGGTACCTGCTGCCTTTGTTCCTGCTCTGCTGGGGCTTTCCCAGCTCATCCCCAGCTCCCTGCGCTGCTTTTTGATGTGGGGCTCCAGCAGCCTCCAGAGCTGCCAGCATCTTGAAAAAGAAAAAATTCTGCTGTGTGAAAGGCACTGGCAGCTCCCGTGGCTGTGGGATGTGCTGAGCACTCCCAAAAGGAAAATTCATCCACTGATGAAAACATTCCAGGGTTTGTGTTCCCTCCTTTCCCTGTTCCCAGGGCTGGGCTGGCTCCTCCTGGCACACCCCAAATAATCCCAGATTTATACAGAATTTATGTTCTATTTCTATGGAAAGGTGAGTTCACAGCTCCACACTCACCCACTGCAGGGATTTCCCGAGGATTCCAAACAGCTTCCAGGCAGGAGCTGGGGAGCAGAGCCAGGCCAGAGGGGATGGAGAGGGGAAAGAACAATAAAAAACAGCAAAGGAACAATAAAAAACAGCAAAGGAACAATAAAAAACAGCAAAGGAACAATAAAAATAGCAATTAAAAATAGCAATAAAAACCGGGGCGTGGGTAAGAGAATCACTGGTTACTGCTGAGCACTGCAGTGTCATTGAGGTGTCACTGTGATGTCATTGAGGTGTCACTGCATTGTCACTGAGGTGTCACTGTGATATTGTGATGTCACTGTGGTGTCATTATGGTATCAATGTGACGTCACTGCATTGTCATTGTGGTGTCACTGTGGTGTCACCACGGTGTCATCATGGTGCCATTGTCGTGTCATTGTGGTGTCCCCATGCTGTCACTCCCCCGTGGCTCCCGGGTGTCGGCAGGAGCAGGAGCTCTGTGGGACAGGAGAGGTTAAACCTGCCAGGGTGGGAACTGCCCTGAGGGGGGTGGCCCTGCCTGCGAGGGGCTTCGGGCCAGTCTGGGGCTTGGGATTTGGGATTTGGGGATTCTGGGATTCAGGATTCTGGGATTCGGGATTCTGGGATTCTGGCACACATCCCAAAGGCCCCTCCTGCTCCATCCATCCCTGAGCCCAGAGCCAGCCCAGCCCTCAGCCAAGGCTGCTCCCAGTTTGTGTCCAGGAGCTCTGGGATTTCCTGGTGCCGATGGGATGAGCAGCAAATCCCTGCCCAGCCTCCCCCAGCCCCTCCAATACATCCAGTTATTAATTAATCCTCATTTAGCAGGGGGCTGTGCTTTGTAAACCTGACAAAGCAGCAGCACAGGGCTCGTAGGAGCAGAATAAACAGCAATTTAAAGTGCTCTTGTCACGTTTGGATCGAGTTCTCCTGGATAAAAGGGGAGAAGCAAATTCTTGTTGTTTGCTCTGTAACCAGCCTGAGCTCTTTTCTCTTCCAGAGAAACCAATTAGACCTTTTCATCTACTTAAAGAGGGGAGTGGGGGGATTGTATGATCCATAAAAATTCCCACTCCTGGCTGTCCTGCTCCTCCTGCAGGTCTCCTTTTCCAGGGCAACCCGTACAGGGAATTCCAGAGGTTTTTTCTAAAGAAAATATTCCCAAATTCCTCTCGAGTTACCTTCTCCCAGGTCCATCCTCCTCCTTCAGGACATGGGAGCACCCTGGGGAGATCCAGTTCCATGAAATGCTCCATGAGATGGCCAGGGTGCCCTTAGTGGTGGGCAGGAGCAGTTGATGTGTAATTAGTGTGTAATTAGTGTGTAATTAGTGGCATCAGGAGCAGGTTAAGCCCCAGCACTGTCCTGGTGACAGATGAAGATGCTTGGTGGCTCCTGGCATCCATCCCCTCTCAATTTCAGCCTCTGCCTCCTCTGCCATTTATCTTTCAGCTCCTGCTCTGCACTGATGCTCTTGTTATTTATTCCATCTGATATTCTCAAACCAAGCAGTGGATCTTCAAAAGAAATCCCGGATCAAAGTGCAGCTGCACCTGGGCCTGGTTCTGGCCAGGTTAAAGCCCTGACTTTCCCTCTCTGATGGGAACATGAGCGTGGAATAATTCACTCTCAGGCTCTGGAGGAGATTCTGGTGATCAATAATTTTCCATTTCATTTCCATTCCCTCTCATCTCCTTGGACTAAAGTGAAACATTCCTCTTTTTTTTTTTTTTTTTTTTTTTTAAGAGAGCATGTTTTGATGTTGCTGGGAATGTTGGGTTCAGCTAATTTGGAAAGATTTAATTTTTTTTTTTTTTTTTGCTGTTATTACCCCTGGCTGGGAGATACCTGCACTGGCAGCTCTGCAATAATGGGGTGGTGATTCTGTGCCATTTGTGGGTTTTTGGGTTTTTTTGGGTTGTTTTTTTTTTTTTTTTTTTTTTTTTTTTTTTTTGCTATGTTTTTTTTTTTTTTCCTACGGTATTTCTTGTTTGGACTCAGATATTTATTAAATCTTATCTATAATACATTCTAACAAACCCTGAGTTCTACAGCACTTCAAGCTAACAAGTTAAAAATGGAGCCCTATCTCTCTCTCTGTCTACAAAGCTTTTTAAGGATAAACTCTCTAATTAGGAAATGGCACCTAAATTATTTTTACTTTTAACCCAATAACCAACCACCCATGGCCCACAATGTGGAATTTTCTATCCAATTACAAAATTCCACCTAGACCCATGAAGAAAAAGATGAACAAGAAGAACAAACCTCTGCCCTAAAACCTCCATCTTGCTATGGATATATTACTAAACTTTACTATAGTAAAACTATACTATATCATATTTTACTGTATTTTTAAAATATATGACTACATTTTAAAACCTTAAACTCTAAGTTTTCCAGCACGTGATACTTCACACTTCTATTCAACCCACACACCCATAATCCCAGTTTTATTATTCAATTTTGGAAGCTTCTCCACGGCCTCAGGTCAAGTGCAGAATTCTCCTGGGGGTCAGCACAGAAAATCTCAAATTCTAAATGCTGGTTCCAACAAGGGGGATCCTCACCTTGCAGGGCTGGGCCAGCTTTCACTGCCATCCTTCAGCATGGACAGAACATGGGAGCTGTCATCTTTCCCCATCCTGAACTTCGTCTGACTGGGCAAGTGCTCAGAGACAAATCCCAGCTGGATTTTCCTGCAGAATGTATTAAAAAAAAATGGATTCAGCAGACAGGCTGAAGATTCTCGGTGTGGCAGGCAGGGAGCCCAGCAGAGGAGGAGTCAGGAATTCTCCTCAGGATGTTCCTTCCTGCTTTTCCCCTGTGGCTCCAGCTGGGACAGGGGCACTGCCAGCACCCCACCACCATCCCAGGAGTGCTGATTAGAGAATCCTGTGACATTTCTCATTGCTGGGAGAGCAGTTTCTGCTCAGAGGGTCAGCACTTCTCCAGTGAAAACAGCCCCTGATAAGAAGGAGAAAATTGGAATGAGCCAATGTACCTTGGGCAGCCCTTCACTGAGCTGCCCCTATTGGCAGCTGCTCAATGTGAGGGATTGATTTCCTGAGCTTTGGGGGCATGGAGAATTTGTATTGAGATTTGATTTGGGGTCGTTTATACAGCCCAGTATTTTCCCAGTGGAAATCGGTGTAAGTGGAACAGGAATCACTCCAGGGTTGGGAGGGACCCCAGAGCCCTGGGCTGGGGACAAGGACCAGCTTTGATGAGCAAACCCTTCTTTGTCCCTGATTTCCTGATCTGCAATGGGATGGAAGCCTGAGTGAGTGCTTGTGTCTGAGGGAGGATTCCTGCCAGGGAAAAGACAGAGATTTCAGCCAGGTTTCCCCAAATTCCCATCACTCAGGCAGCTGCAGGGAGCCTGGAGGGGGAAAGCAGCTGTTCACATCTGGGAATGTGCTGGGAGCCCCTGGTGAAGCAGCTGCTCCAGAGAAACCTCCCAACCTCTCCTCAAATTATGGGACATGGGATGAGGACAAGGGATGGGAATTTCACGCCTTCCCCACAGAAAACAGAATATTTGCCTTCAGCACTGAAAACCCCAAAGCAACCCCGGGAGCAGAGTTCAGTGCCCTTGTCCTGCAGCACTGCCCGGGGGGAGCTGGGCAGCAAACACAGAGCCCAGAGTTAACTCTGGCACATGGCAAAGGAAAATCAGCCAGAAACCTGATTGTGGTGAGAGATCTGGCACATGGAACAAGGAAAATCAGCCAGAAACCTGATTGTGGTGAGAGATCTGGCACATGGAACAAGGAAAATCAACCAGAAACTGATTGTGGTGAGAGATCTGGCACATGGAACAAGGAAAATCAGCCAGAAACTGATTGTGGTGAGAGACCCCTGCTCGTTCAGGGGTGCAGGTTTGTGTTTCCCCACAGCAGCAGAAGGGCACAGCTCATTTTCCATCTTCTCCATCCTAATCCTGCCTGCCCTGCCCACCCCCAGGCGAGCAGTGGGAATTCCATCAATTCCAGTTGGGAACAAGCTCTGCCATCCATGGGAAACTCAGCCTGGGCAGGGAACAAAGGGGTCCCTCAGAGCAGGAAGGATGGAAAAGGAAAAAGCAGCTTTTATCCCTTCTGCCTGCTGTGTGGGGGAACCCAGAAAATTTACGAGCAACACGGATTAATCTCGGAAACTTTAAAGTTGCAGTCACGGCTCTTGTTGCTCCTGCACAAAGCAGCAGAATTCCTGCTCAGGGTGTGCCCAGGGCCAGCACAGAGCTCCTGGCAGCAGCTCCAGCCCTGACCATCCCTAACTCTGCTCCCACCTGCAGCAGGAAAAGCTCTCGTTGGAGCACACATCACAACGAGCATAAAACCTGCTCACAAACCTGAGCACCGGCTCAGGCAGCAGCTCTGGAATACAGAATTCTGCTCCACACAGAGCTGGAGTCACTCCCAGGACAGCCCAGTTGCTAAATGGGAATTGTCTGGTGAGTCCATAGAGAGGAGCAGGGGGCACTGCTGAACTCCAGCCCTGGGCTGCAGGGAGGCAGAACAGCTGAAATTTGGTTCTGGAGAGAAGGGAAACCAGACCATGATGGAGATGTACAGCAAATTTAATTCCAAGTTTGGAAAAATAAATTTGAGCTAATTTGCTAAACACCGTTTAATGGCTGGGGAAATTAGTTTTCCTGAATTAAGACATTATTGAATGCTGGGGTTGATGAGTTTGGGAACCTGGCAGAGCCCAGAGCTCAGTGCCTGAGGTTCCTGCTACCCTCGTGCTATGAATGACCCTGTGAAGGGCTGTGTGAGAACCAGGCTGGCACAGCCTCTCTTTGGGCACCAAAACTGCCCCAGAAGTGGGGGGTGGGGGCTGTGGGATGGGATGGGGACTCTGGGTTGGGGTGGCACCAGCCCAGAGGGGGTGGTGGGGGCTCCTCTCTGGGGACAGAACCACCAGGTTGGACCTGATGGTGCCAGGATGCCAGGCTGGGTCAGGCTGGAAGGGACCCCAGGGAGGCACCTGCTCCAACAGGGCCACCCCAGGGGACAGGGCCACCCCAGGGGACACGGCCACCCCAGGGTTGTGTGCAGAGGGCTCTGGAACATCCCCAGGGAGGAGATTCCAGCCCAGGGGGCTCAGGGCTGGCACTGCCCAGGGCAGGAGTTCTGTGCAGGGGCAGTTCCTGGAATCAGCCCCTGCCTGACACAGGGACACTCAAGGACACCCAGGGACAGACAGGGACACTCAGAGACACCCAGGAATAGACAGGGAGAGAAAATGACAGTCAGGGACACACAAGGACACCCAGGGACACAAAATGACACTCAGGGACAGCTAGGGATACACAGGGACACTCAGGGATAGACAAGGAGAGAAAGGGACAGTCAGGAACAGCCAGGGACACCCAGGGACACTCATGGACACACAAGGATATCCAGGGACACCCAGGGACATCCAGGGACACTCAGGGACACATGGGGACAGCCAGGGCTGAGGTTCCCTGTCGTTTGTCTCCTCTCCAGGCTGAGCAGCCCCAGCTCCCTCAGCCTCTCCTGGGCACAGGGATGCTCCAGCCCCCTCAGCATCCTGAAGGTCTTTTCCAAGCCAAGCATCCCGTTGTCCTGTGATTCCCTTCTAGAATTTTCTTGGCAATTCCGTATTTCCAGCCTTTCTCCTGGCCCTGTGGAGGGAATGAACGCCTGGTGCAGCCCCATAAACCCACCTGCACCCCCATAAACCCACCTGCACCCCACACTTCTGGCTCCAGCTCCAAATTCCTCCTCCTCAGAACCCTCCTTGCAGCTCAGTGCTGGTGTGGCAAGTGTAATAAAAATAAAATGCATGAAGAATTTCCTTTCCCAAAGATCAGATTTTAAAGGAAAACACCCATTAATCCTGCCCTGTCTGGGCAGTGACACTGATGTGATTCACAAGGCTGAGCTCTGCTCTTTGGGAAACAAGATAAATCCTCAGATGAGCCACCAATGGCTGCATGATTAATCCTGAGTTATCCTTGAGTGGAATGCCAGTGGCTGGGAAGAGAAGAGGAATATCCCCCAGAACAGGAATGGGGAATCAGAAGCACCCCAAGGGGAATTAAAGAGGGTTTTTTTTTTCTCATGTCTCCCATGAAATTGATGCTCTGGGGCCCAAGTTGGGGAATGGAAACCATTCCCTGTGTCCTGTCCCTCCATCCTTGTCCCCAGTCCCTCTCCAGCTCTCCTGGAGCCCCTTTAGGCTCTGCCAGGGGCTCTGAGCTCTCCCTGGATCCTTCTCCTCTCCAGGTGAGCTCCCCCAGCTCTCCCAAATACCGAAGGTTGCATCTGACCTGGTGCAGAACCTTTGTCCCAGCCTGAATTTGCATTGTTTAAATCAGAGTGGCCTCACTTGGAGAATGCACCGAGTGTTCCTCACTGCCTCACAAGAGCTGGGCAGGCAGAAAGCTGCCATGGTCAGGCAGGAGATGGAAAATCCAAAATCTGGGATAGCTCTGGTCAAGAGGAAATAAATCAGAGGGGATCCTGTAGAGATCCATGGAATTACAAAGAGATGAGCAAGAGGCAGCAAAGCTGATACTCGATCTCTCTTGCTGGGTATAAAATATCAATCCTAACACAGAACCAATTTTCCTTGTGACTTACAGTGCCACCAAAGGCTTCCGTGGAGCGAAGCAGCGTCCTGCAGTGACATTTCCATGGCAAAGGAGCTGCCAGAGCACAGGGGAGCCCACGGGGGACGGGACCTCCTGCCTGCAGCCCCCCCCTTCCCTGGAGTGTGCCCAGCCTGGTCCCAGGGATGCTCTGGAGCAGGGAGATCAACACAAATCACACGAGATCAACCGAATCAATGCTGGGAAACCATCCCTGGGAATATCCCAGCCTGCTGGGCTGGCTTACAGCAAACAAAGCCCCGGCCTAATTCCAGGATTAACTAATTGGGTTTGGAAGGACTAATCCCAGCTAAGAGGCTTTTCCTCAGCACAGGCGAGTGATGATCAGAGGAGATCACAGCACTGTAGCAGCCAGGCCACTGGAAATGTGTGTGCCAAGAAGAGCCTGTACAGCCCAGCAGGTTTAGGAGCTCCCAGGAGCATCACAGGGAGGAAAGAAAAACCCAAAGGTTCAGCTCGGATCAGTTTTGACCTGAGAGGTGTCAGCAGCTTCTGCCACACCTTCCCCAGGCCCCGAGGGGAAACTTCAGCTCCTTCCTGGGACACCTGCAGGGAGGGGCACCCCAACCCTCCCTGGGCACCTTCCCGTGGGGAAATTCCCCGCAGGATCCTGCCACAAACTCCTCCATCCATTCCTTGGAAAACAATTCCCTTCCAGGCAGAAGAAGGTGAAATTCATGCCAGTGCTTGAATTAGGATGAGTTAATATCATTCCATTCCATTCTGCTGTTTGTTCCCTTTGCCTTATGATGTCGTTTTTCTCCCCATTACAGGCAGGGGAATCAATGATTTCATTCCCAATCCCACTGTGGAGGAAGCCCTGCTCTGAGGTGTGACTGTCAGGCCCAGGAAAACTTCTGATGAGGATTTTTCCAGTCCAACTTTTTCAAGCTCAACCGAGGTTCTTTCCCAAAGTTAGCCACTTTTCTCTAATGTAAACATTAAAAAAATAATTAAAAAAAAAACAAAGATAAACACCTACTAAATAAGTGAAAAAAAAAACTAAGAAAGTTTTTTTCTAAACCAATAAACTGTGTTTTGTTCTTAAGTTAACATCCTAAGTATATTTAAACAAAATATATTAAAATAAAGTTGTCTCTTTCCTACCTTAAAAAAGACAAGTTTATCTTATTACAAAGAGTTAATCCCCTAACATACAAAGCACACTGAAGGATGGAATCTTTCTGGAATATTTCTGGAATCTTTCTGGAATCTTTCTGGAATATTTCTGGAGATCAGCTCGGTGCCTGCCCTGCCATTCCCAGCCCTGCTCGTTTGTCTCCTGGTGCCACTCCTGATTACCCACTCTGGGGACAGATTGCTGCAATCATGGGGGCCTTGGATCAATCTCCTGATCACAGCCAAAAATCAATTTCCTGAATAAATTCCTGTAACTCTTCAGTCCGGGGCATTAATTAATTAATGTTGCTGATTGCAGGGAGAGGCAGGTGGAGCAGCATGGAAAGAGTGAATGGACCTGAACTGGAGCTGCTGGAAACACCAGCTGGGGCATGGAGGGGCTTTGGAGGCTCCTAATTCTGCACCCTCTGAAAATAAAACCCTGCTCAGCCTCAGAGCCAGGGGTCCCACACATCCAGCTCACAATTCCAGGCTTTTCCTGCTGCTGGCTTGTTCAGTTCGTGTTTTAAACCCACCTTGAGCAGATTGGCCCCCGAGGAGTGTCAGCACAGAGCCAGGCTGAGCCCTGGTGGCTTTGGGGTCACACAGAGGAGCCCTGGTGGCTTTGGGGTCACACAGACAAACCCTGGGTGGGTTTGGGGTCACACAGTGCAGCCCTGGTGGGTTTGGGGTCACACAGACCAGCCCTGGTGGGTTGGGGGGTCACACAGTGCAACTCTGGATGGGTTTGGGGTCATACAGAGGAGCCCTGGGTGGGTTTGGGGTCACACAGACAAACCCTGGGTGGGTTTGGGATCCCACTGCTTCCCAGAGCACAAGGATTTGGGATCCCACAGGCAGGTTTTAGGGTTTCAGGGCCAGGGAGTTCCCCAGACTGAGCAGCCCAGCCCAGCCCAGCCCAGCCCAGCCCAGCCCTGGGGCTGCACACACACACACACACACACACACAGCTCTCGGTGCTCTCCATCAGCTGGAACAAAACAGGATTGGAGGCAGAGCTGGTAATTAGGGAATGAACTCAGCCTCAGTAACAAAGCCCAGCAGCAGAAAAGCCCGGACAGATGAAGCTGCAATGACAGAGGAGCTTGTTTCAGCCTCTCATTCCCTTTATTCTCCAAGGAGAAAATTGTTTTTTTTCCCTCAGCACTTTGTGTGTGGAGGTGTGGGGGTGGACAGGACAGATTCCCTGGGTGCTCTGTGTCACCTGGCCAGGCTGGAGGGGCTGCAAAGAGAAAATATTTCCTATTCAAGGTAAGACAAGGATCCCAATCCCAGCAGGAGCAGCCGGCTGGGAATGCCCCGTGCTGGAAGGAGGCCAGGATGGAGCAGGGCAGGATGGAGCAGGGCAGGACCCCGTCCCTCCTGCAGCCCCTCCTGCAGCCCCACACCGCCCATTTCCACCAGCTCCACGGGCTTTGGGCATCCTGGGCAATGATCCAGAAACAGAATTCCAGCCTGGTTTGGGCTGGAAGGGATTTAAACCCACCCAGTGCCCCCCCTGCCATGGCAGGGACCCCTCCCACCATCCCAGGCTGCTCCCAGCCCCATCCAGCCTGGCCTTGGACTCTGATTTTTTTAAACATTTCGAATTTTAAACCAAATCTGGGAGTTTCCAGGCTCAGGTGGGACCTGCTCCATCCCCACGAGTCCTTCCAGGGACATCCCAGGGATTTGTTTCCTCTCCCACACAAACCAGCAACCCCCAATGTCTGCAAGAACAGCCCAGCAGCAGAGTCAATAAAAACCTTCCCTCAATTAATGACTTTCTCTCAATAATGACTTCCCTTGTTAGGAATTAGGGACTGTGGCTCTGCTGATCAATTGAATCATTGGGAAGATTGATTCCCACCCTGGTTTCTGCACTTTGCTTTTCCTGGGGTGATTCTTCTCCCTGATTTTCCAGCTCCTGCATTCCCAGGGGAGCAGCAGAGCTTCTCCTGCTTTCCAACGACAAGGGTTAAATATTAACACCTCATTAATTGAGATATTGGTCTAAAGAGTGGCACAGGGTGCCCAGAGCTGCTGTGGCTGCCCCTGCATCTCTGGGAACATCCAGGGCCAGGCTGGATGGGTTTGGAGCATCCTCAAACTGAGCACTGAGCCAGGTGAAGCTGCCCCTGTGTGCTGGCTCCTCCCCTGGCAATGCTGAATTCCTGGAGCCAGGATGGGACAGGGCCCTCTGGGGACTCCAACAGAGAGGATTCCTCCCGGTTTAATGCCCTGGAAAACTGCTGGAGCTCTGGGAAACAGCAGAGGAAGGAGCAGTGCCAGGGCGTGGAAAGGGCAGAACACAAATCCCAAACACTCTGCTACAAAAGGAAAAAGCTCAGCCTTGTTCTCTTTTCTCACTGAAGCACATTAAAAGATTAATGAGGGAGATGTGATCTCCAGGAAGAGGCACAGGGATTTCCATTAAGCAGTGCCTGAGCCCGGGCACATCAGCAATCCCAGCAGTAATAAAGCAGCTCCCTGTGATCCTCACAACACACACTGCAGCCTTCCAGCAGCCACGAGATTAAAGAAATTACAATCTGCTCCCCTCCCTGGACTTGGCTTAGCCACACACACAATCAGGGAAGAATATTTTCTCCTGCTGAAAAGAAACTTTTACAGTGGCACTTCCTTGCAAAAATGAGACATTTTGGCGATAACAAAATCCAATTTCCTGTGATGTGGCTCTGCAGAGCAGTGGCTGCGGGCTGGGGGGGGGTGTAAACCTCTTCTCAAGCCTGCCTAGGCTTAGCTCTGTCACCTGTCACCCCTCGGTGGCACCAAGGTGGGACAAACAGCCCTGCAGGAAGGGAGCCCAGAGGGAAATTCCATTTTCCTCCTGCCTCCCCTGTCCTTGTGCAACAGCTGGGAACTCATCCTCGGCATGCTCAGCATTCCCCCCTCCCCATCCAGGAGCCCAGCAGGGATGCAGAATATCCAGGAGCAGCTTGGGAAGGTCCCCGAGGTGCCCATGGGAGCCCGGAGCTGCCTGGTCACACAGCACGGAGATGTTCCTTCAGCGCAGCTCTCCTGCTGGCAAAGAACAAAAGCAGCTGAAATGGCAGCTGAGAAAGCCCTCGCTCGTTAAACGGGTTTATTATTTCCTGAGCTCTGCTTAATCACCCTTTTAGAGCCTCTGTTTGCTAATTGAATGCTTCCCCTTCCATCAGGAGATGAGGGGAGCAGGAGCTGTTGGAAATGTTGATTACACACAGGGAGAAGGGCCTGGGAGCGTCACGAACCTGGAAATGAGACATTTCTACCAGCCAGGGCTCTGCCAGCCCTGTTTGGGGACAATTCCCACAGCTCCTCAGCGGGGCTGGGATGGGGGAAAGGGGATCCCCAACCCCCATCACCTGGAGGGAGCTCTGGGCAAAGCTGGGGCAGGATCCGGGCATGGTTTGGGTTAAAAGGGATCCCAAATCCCACCCCAGAGCCACCCCAGCCATGGCAGGGACACCTCCCAATGTCCCAATGTCCAACCTGGCCCTGGGCACTGCCAGGGATCCAGGGGCAGCCACAGCAAATCTGGGAATTCCATCCCCACCCTGCCAGGGAACAATTCCTGCCCCAAATCCCATCCAAATCTACCCATTGTCAGCTTAAATCCATTCCCTGTGTCCTGTCCCTCCATCCTTGTCCCCAGTCCCTCTCCATCTTTTTCCTGTGGCTCCTCCAGGTGCTGTGAGGCCACAGTGAGGTCACCCCAAACTTCTCCTGGCCAGGTGAACAATCCCAGGTGTCCCAGCCTTCCCTCCCAGCAGAGCTGCTCCAGCTCTGATCATTTGGTGCCTGCTCTGGGCTGGCTCCAGCAGCTCCAGGTCCCTCCTGTGCTGGAAATCCCAGGGCTGGAGGCAGAATTCCAGGTGGTTCTCCAGGAACCTGCAGTGTTGGAAGGAGATGGCTTTGCTGAACAGCCAGGCAGGTTTGGAACAAAATCTGCCTTTTTTTTTTACCCCCCAGAACATGAATGATCAGCTGTAACACATAATTGTGGGGAGAGATGGGAAATGGTGGCGAGAGAGGCAGGAAAACGAAAGTTAAATGAGTTAAACTGAAAACACAAACAGGTTTTGAAAAAGATAAGTGTGAAGCAAATGAACCAAAACTGGCTTCAACACTGGGGAGAGTGGATAATGGAGTTCAGGAATTAGAGTGAAAAAACCAGGAGCTGCAGTTTGGAAGGACATCCACGGAGCAGAATGAAGAGAGATCAGCAAAGTCGAGTCAAGGATAATCCCAGCTGGGCTCAGTGCTGGGCTCACACCACAGCCACCCTGCTGGCCCATGTCCCCACTCCTGGTGGCTTTGGGGTGGGCTGTGGGGCACAGGGAGCGGGGCAGGGCCAGGGCACAGCCCCAGGTGCTTTGGCACTGTCGGGAGTGGCAGCTGAAGGTGGCCCTGCCCATCAGCACGTGCCAGATGTGGGGGTGCCATGGCTGCATCCATAAATCCCTGGGACTGATGGATCCCACCTTCACTGCTGTGAGGCAATGGGATCCCACTGGGGACAAACCCTGGGCTGATCCCCATCCCCATCCCATTCCCCATCCCATCCCCATATCCCATCCCATCCCCATCCCCATCCCCATCCCCATCCCATCCCAATCCCATCCCATCCCCATCCCCATCCCCATCCCATCCCCATCCCATCCCCATCCCCATCCCCATCCCATCCCATCCCCATCCCCATCCCATCCCCATCCCCATCCCCATCCCCATCCCATCCCATCCCATCCCCATCCCCATCCCCATCCCCATCCCATCCCCATCCCCATCCCCATCCCCATCCCCATCCCATCCCATCCCCATCCCCATCCCATCCCCATCCCCATCCCCATCCCATCCCATCCCATCCCCATCCCCATCCCATTCCCCATCCCATCCCCATATCCCATCCCATCCCATCCCACAAACCCCTCGTGTTTAGCACAGCCACAATAAACACTTGTCCATGGAAACAGGAACAAAAGCCACGTGCCAAGCCATCTGCTGGTGCCACTGCTGTCCCCGGGCTGGGGCACTCCCAAGAGCCAGCCCAGCCCGGGATTATGGAGGGCAGCAGGCACGGGGCTCTGCCCAGCTCTCCTTGTGTGCCTTGGCTGCTTTGGCGGAGCTGGATCCAGCTCGGGGCTGTCTGCAGCGAGAGGAACGTGCCTGATTCCAGCCTGGTTTCCCTGGCAACCCTCGGGATGCTCATATGGAAGTGTGGCCCTCGGTGCCCCAGCCAGGGCTGATCCCACCACATGTCCCAGTCAGGGAATACTCGGATTTTTCCTGCTCCTTTAGATGCAGCTCCCATTGCTGGCAGAAGATTGTTAAATACACATCAAGGAGCCTCTGGGAGGAGAGAGGTGAGATGAAAAATGTAAAGCCTCGTGTTCCTGAGTGTTCTGGAGTCAGGAAAGCTCCTCACCTTGTCTGCTGCTTCAAAATAAACATATTAGAGAAAATCCCTCATCCTGCCCAGCCCCAGCAGGCTCCAGGTGGAAAACACCCAGGATTTCTCAGCACCGAGGTTTTATCATGCACAGCAGAGAGGGAAAGGAAATCCTTTCTCCTGCCACAGGAACCAGGATTAAAGGCATGGAGGAACAGGGCAGAGGTCTGGGAATGGGGGGGTCCAAGGGGTGAGAATCCCCCCAGAGCCCCTGGGATGTGTGAGGGGGGATGGGAGGAGCAGGAGGATCCGGGTTTGGGATACTGGGATGGGATGATGGGATAATGGGATGGGATAATGGGATGGGATAATGGGATACTGGGATGGGATACTGGGATGGGATACTGGGATACTGGGATGGGATAATGGGATACAGGGATGGGATACTGGGATAATGGGATAATGGGATACTGGGATGGGAGTTCAGCATTCCCATCCCAACCATTCCCATCCCAGCCATTCCCTCTCTGAGCTCTCCCCACCGTGTCCCCTCTCATCCCCAGGGCACGAAGAAACAACCTCCCAGCGTTTTGGGTTTGCTTTTGCCCAGGATTTCCCCTCGGGCAAGGCTTTTCTGCAGGAGAGGACGAGTGTGGAATACTTGGAGCCTCAGCCAAGCCCGGAGGAAAGTGCTGCCCTTCCCTTTCCAAATCCTTCTGATGTTGGGCCTCACTTCTGGAGTCACCTCTCCCAATAAACAAAAAAAAAATTTCGACCTGACTCGTGCAGCTCATGGAAGCAGCGAGCAGGATAGTCCTGCTCTTCATTTCTGCTTTGGAATTCGTCATTTCCTTTGATTTTTTTATTTCAAATTATAAAGCAAAATGGATTTTTTTTTTTTTCCAAAACTGCCCAAAGCAAAGACTTTAATTTTAAAGCACTCCACTGCTCTGCTCTCCCCAAAGCATCCCAGGGCAATGGAGTTTTTGGTGTAGCAATTTCAGAAGCTGACACGGAGCAAACTCTCTCTGTTCACTGCTGAGACCTCAGCAGCAGAAAGCAGTGGCAGTGATGTGAAAGATTTTCTCATTTTTAATTAGTGAGAAGCCAAAAATCCATCAGTGCCTCGGCTGCACTTCTGCCAGTGCCAGAGAAGAGCTCAGCAATTGTGCTCAGACCTGTCCTGGCTCCTGGCTGAGCCTGCACCCACCCAGAAATTCCATGTATTTCTAGTAATTCCATGTATTTCTAGTAATTCCATGTATTTCTAGTAATTCCATCTATTCCCAGAAATTCTCTTTATTTATTTCCAAAATTTCCCCTTTTTTATTCCCAGAAATTCCATGTATTCCTAGAAATTCCCCGTATGTCCAGTAATTCCCTTTATTTCAAGCAATACTATATATTTCCAGAAATTCCTTTTATTTATTCCAAGAAATTCCCTGTACTCCCAGTAATTCCCTGTATTCCCAGTATTTACTTGTATTTCCAATAATTCCCTGTATTTCAAGAAATTCCCTTTATTCATTGCCAGAAATTCCCTTTATTTATTTATTTATTCCCAAAAATTCCCTTTATTTATCCCAGAAATTCCCTTTATTTATTCATTCCTAGAAATTCCCTTTATTTATTTATTCCTAGAAATTCCCTTTATTTATTTATTCCTAGAAATTCCCTTTATTCATTTATTCCTAGAAATTCCCTTTATTCATTTATTCCTAGAAATTCCCTTTATTCATTCCCAGAAATTCCCTTTATTTATTCCCAGAAATTCCCTTTATTTATTTATTCCCAGTAATTCCCTTTATTTATTCATTGCCAGAAATTCCCTTTATTTATTTATTCCTAGAAATTCCCTTTATTCATTCCCAGAAATTCCCTTTATTTATTTATTCCCAGAAATTCCCTTTATTTATTCCCAAAAATTCCCTTTTTTTTTATTCCCAGGGTGAATCCTTGGAAGGGCTTTTAATAAATCCCTCTTTTATTCCTTTATCTCTGCCCCGTGTGTGTCCCCAAGTGCCACCCACAGCCCTGTCACCCCCCCAGGGACGGGCACTCCCCCAAAGCCACCCAGAGCTGTTTCCCTCCACTCTGGGCATCACCTCCAGCTCTGCAGAAGAGAATTTTCCCTGCCTTTGTAACATCCCAGCTACCCTGGGCATTTTGGAGAATACAGGAGCAGCTTTTGGTTCACAATAAAATCATAAAAACAATTTGTAAGGAGATCAGTGCAGAAGACCCAGACACATCAACCTCCAGCTGACTGTGTCTGAATTATTAAATCAATATTTTATTCTTTTAGGAGGGAAAACATCGCATCTGAGGGGAAAAATTATTTTTAATACAAACAAAACACGGGCCTTGAAAGTCTCAGCCTACAATCACAGCCCCCTCAGATGGAGAAGTCTTTATTAAAAATGCTCTTTAAAGTTAAATATGTTCTTGTTTTGCAGGCACTGCCTGTTCCAAGCAGCTTTGCTGTGATTCCAGGGAAAGGCTTTGCTCTTCGAAGGAGAAAAAGGAGAAATAGATAAAATATATTTGGTTTCGTGGGGTAAAGAATCTAAGATCGAAGAATTGACTGGTTTGGGTTGGAGGGACCCCAAATCCCCCCCAGAGCCACCCCAGCCATGGCAGGGACACCTCCCACTGTCCCAATGTCCAACCTGGCCTTGGGCACTGCCAGGGATCCAGGGGCAGCCACAGCAAAGCTGGGAATTTGGATTAATTTCGGATTAATTTTAGATTAATTTGGGAATTTTTGGTGTCATTGCTTCAAAAACCAATGATGGCCAAATTGATTCCAACAGGTAAACGTGGAAAAATTCATTTGGGAATTTTCCAATTCCAGCTCAGGAAATTCCCAGAAGAACTGGAGACTCCAGTGCCCCTGAAAAGCTGCCTGAGATGTGCACTTTAAAAGAGCAGGAGAATTCACAAAGACAGGTTTTGTTTTTTTTTTCCTCTCTAAATAAATACCAAGCCGAGAAAGGAGTGATCAGAGAAAGTTCAGTGAACTGGCAAAGATTTCTTTGCCTTTTTTAAATCAACCCCTTCATTTTTATCAGCAGCTAACTGCAAAATGATCAGCCACAGAAGGCACTGGGGGGAAGGAGATGATTTTTAAGGTCCCTTCCAAGCCAGACCATTCAATGATTTTTCTTGAAAATGATCTTGAAATGGAGTTAAATATTGGCAAAGTATTCATTTATATTAAAGAAGGAGAAGGAAAAGGATGGGGTTGTGGTCTGCAGTGAAGATGAGAGGGCAGGATCAACTCTCTGAGTGTAAAAAAATAAAGAACAAAAAAAATAAATCCTCGATTCTCCCCCAAAGCCAAACCCTGCTGAGCCTGGATAAGGAAATACAACAGATCAAAAAGCAGTTGTAGGGTTTTTTTTTGTAGGCTCCTCATAGGAAAGGAGGAGAAAAAAAATTCAATTCAGAGCAATTCTGACAAACGGGAAGCATCCAGACAGGGCAACCCAGTTCAGTGTCTGAGAGGAACTTCTGTGGACACACAGAAAATTACAGCCTGGAAAATGTTCAGCTCCATTCCCAGGCTGATAAGCTGGATTTTAGCTTCAGCTGGGGAGAAATTCTCCCGGGGTAATAATTTAGTCAAAACAGAACGAAATCCAGTCAAAACAATACGAAATTCACAATAAAAATGAACACCTGGTGTTTTTCTGTGGGACACATTCTAAGGTTCTAGTCTATTCTCATAAATGTTTTTCCCAATTATCCAATGAGCTCCTGCCCTGTCTTAGCTCTCCATAACACGCTTTAAATACAGGCTGTCCGTTCAATAAAGTTATTTTTTTTTCCCTAAAGACGCCCGTGTGTGTTGCTGTCTTTGCTGGCTCTTTTTCTCTCTCTCTCCAGTGCAGTAACCACGAACTTCTGGAACTGCTGAAAAGCTCCAGGGCAGCTCCAGGTGTCTGCAGAAAGGGTGTAGGTGTGGGTTAGGGGATTTAACCCTTTGGGGTGGTGGAAATAAGGCACAGCTACATGGTCCCTGTCGTGATAGGAAAGAGATGAGTTTATTGTAAAAAGGAGAGCATTTTGCAGCCCCAAAAAAACACAAAAAAGCTGATTGGTGCAGAGAAAGTCGACCTAGACACGTGTCTGGCAGGTGTCTGATCTTTATTATTAATTCTTATATTTACATTAGAGAAAGGAGGTTAGCTTTGGGAAAAATCCCAGGCTGAGCCTGAGAAAGCTGGACTGGAAAAACTCTCACAAGAGTTTTTTCTGGGCCTGAACAACCACAAAAAGGGGAAAACTCCATCCCCTTTCCAAGGAAAAACATCATTTCTGCAATCCCAGTTTGTCCCAGTTTCCCTTCCCAGTGTGGAGGTTTTAAACACAACAACCTCAAGGTGAGCAAGGTCCCAGAAAAGTGAATTCCCAGAGTCACTGCCAAGGAAACCCAATGCCAGGACATTGCACTGACACCTGGAGAATAAATTGGGGGAATTTTCACAGCAGCCAACCCAGAGCATCTCACTGAGAATCCACAAGAGCAAATTCGGGGCCTCCTGGGAACTTTGCCTCCATTTGTTTTCATTTCTCTGACTTCATTTCTGCTCGGGATTAGCTCTCCCAACAATGATCACAGCAATTGGAAAGCTGCTCCCAGGGGAATGGGATGAAAGCAATATTTACCAAAGTAAACTCGAGAGAAGAAATCAAAATATGAAGAGTGAAGTAAAAAAAAAACCAAAAAAACCAGTCACAAAGTACTTCAAAAAGAGAAAAAAATGGCTTTAACTCTTGCTCAACCACTAAAAAAAAATCTGTAGCCTCGATGAGAGGTTGAAAAGCAGAGAAAAAAAAAACCATTCCAAACTCACCAAAACCTCCCCAAATCACTTTTTGCCTATTCTCCACATTGTGCACGATTTCTTCCCTAAGGATTTTGCCTTTTTCTTAAATAAAGAAAAGCCACGTGGCATCACCACCTTTGATTTTTCCTCCTATTTATCCTGGGTTCACACCAATACAATCCAGCCAAGGATATCAGCACACAAATTGTTCCTCCCATCAGCCAAGCAAAGTCATTATCAGCATTTTATGAACAAACTCGAGCCCTTGGCAGCCCATTCCACCTTAATTCACATTTTAATTACAGCTTTCCTAATTTTTAGGGTCTCATCCTTGGGGAGGCAAACCCTGAGCTCCATCTGGAGCATTCCCTGGGTTTTTTCTCCTCCCCCTCATTTGATCCAACAATTCCAAATGCAGCTGCCCCCCATGCCCTGGCCTGGGCACCTGGGGAGGTTTCAGCTTCTCAAGGCTCTTGGTGGAACTGAAAACCATTCAAAATCATTCAAAAACCATTAAAAAAACTATTCAAAACTTTTCAAAACAATTCAAAACGATTCAAAACAAATAAAAACCACTAAACAGCATTCAAAACCAATAAAAACCATTAAATAGCATTCAAAACCAATAAAAATAATTAAAAAAAAACCATTTAAAACCATTAAACAGCATTCAAAACCATTCAAAATCAATAAAAACCATTCAAGACAATTCAAAACCAATAAATACCATTCAAAAATATTAAACAACATTCAAAACCATTCAAAACCATAACAAACTATTCAAAACCAATAAAAACAATTCAAAACCATTCAAAACCATGAAACAATATTCAAAACCATAACAAACTTCAAAACCATTGAAAACTGTTCAAAACAATTCAAAACCATTCAAAACCATGAAACAATATTCAAAACCATAACAAACTATTCAAAACCATTGAAAACTGTTCAAAGCAATTCAAAACTATTAAAAACCATTCAAAACAATTCAAAACCATTCAAAACCATTGAAAACAATTCAAAACCAATAAAAAACATTCCAAACCATCAAAACCCATTTGAAACCACTCAAAACCATTAACAACCATTAACACCAGTCCACTCCTTGGAATGTTTCTCCACCTTGAAAACCGAAAAAAAAATTAAAAAATAAAAAATAATGCAGCTATCCAAAATCCCCAGGGCACTTACCTGAGCAGGAGCACAGCCAGGAGATCCCTCAGAGCTGGGGAAACCTGGAGCAGCTGATGGGAAACTCAGAGCACCTGGATGTGGCCTGGGACAGGTGCCAACACCTGGAGAATCCCTTTTCCCTGTCCCTCCCCACCCCCAGAGCCAGGAATTCCTTCCCAAATCCCATTGTTGCCACTTTTCCTGCCCTCTGGCACTGGGAAGATGTTCCCCCTCGTTCTGCCACTCTGAATTATTCCCAGTCCATTTTTCCAAGGCAGCAGGATTTGATCTCCTTGATTATGAAAATATCCAGCCCACACCTAAATAAAAACGACTGTGAGCTGGAGGAAGTATCCCCGTCACTCCAGCAAACAGAAATCTGTGGATTTAAGGAGAAATAACTTAAATTTTAGGTCTCCTGAGAAAAAAAAAAAAAATGCAATCAGAGCATCTTTGGAGCAGCACAAAGGCAGAGATGTCCTGATGATCCTCCAGTCACGACATCCCACGTGTGCAGCCAGAGTGATTCTTTTGTTCCCAAGATCCTCAGATTTCTGATGGATCCCACTGGAATTTGCACACAAATCATGACTGGCAGGAGCCCCCTCTGGTTTCCCATCTCTCCAGTAAAAATCACCAGCCCTGGGGTATTTTCCCCATTATTTCATGGATCCCAGAGCTGGAAGGGACCCACAAGGATCCACCCCAACAACCCCCCCTTGACCCTGACAGCATTTTCCACTTGAGTTCTGGCAAAAAAAACCAAAACCCATCAAACTCTCCAAAAGTTTCACCCCTGAAAACAGGCTTGAAATGCTTCATAATTACAAAAGTTAAATATTTATTTATACAAATATGATGAGAAAAATCTCATGCAGACTCTTCACGCACAGGAACAGAACCCAAATCCGACTGGGATGGCTTCACCACAGAACTGGGGTTGGAAGGCTCAGGGGCCCACGGGAAGTTCTGGATGGAACATGTGCCAAGATTGTCACACTCTTCACCAAGATTAACGATTAAAAGCTGATCACTACTACTCAGAGGACTGGACAGAGACGGATGAGCAGCGGGAGCGGGTCCTGCACACCACCAGACCCCCCACACTTGGTGCAAATGCAGAGTTGCCAAAAAGATTGCTTGAGAGAATTCCCCGGAATGATGGAAAACGCCTTGAGATCGCTCTGGATGGCATCTGCTTCTGCTTAATTATAAATCTGCATTGGAGTCGTAACTTGTGTATATTACAAGTAATTTTGCATAATTAAAACAATTAAGGGATCGACATATCACGGCAATTAGAAATGCATCGAACTCGGGATGTTGTACAAAAGAGAGCTTCAATATGAAACATTAATTCTTTGAGAACGAAAGATCCTTCCCATTGCTGCAGAAGAGCCTCCCCAGCTGCACTGGCTGCTCCAGGGGCTCCTTCCAGAGGAGATTTTCCCTCGGGATCTGCCACTCCTGGACCCCGAGCATCCTTGGGATCCCCTCCCGCAGCCACTGTGCCTTCACTGCCGCTTTTATCTCATTTTCCGTAGCCTTATCCTGTTCTCCTTGTCCCTCTTTTTGAGAATGAGGATGAACTGATTGAAAAAATGCTCCTGGTCCTTCTTCTTCTGCACGAGGCGGAAGCGCTGGTCCCGGCCGTGCTTCTCCGCGAATTCCTTGAAGGTTGTCCTGTGGAAAAGGAGATTTTTGGGAAGCTGGGGCTGTGCCAAGGCACCCCCAGGTTCCTGCACCTGCATCCACACCAAAAACGAGGGAATCTGGGAATGTCTGACAGCAACAGGATGGAAAATCTGGGACGGAGGGAGGCGAGACCACACCGGGGCTTTGGAAACCTGGAGCAGCTGCAAGGAGCAAGGATTAATTTTGGGATTGAGGAATGTGAGGCCACACCAGGGCTTTGGGTACCTGGAGCAGCTGCAAGGAGCAAGGATTAATTTTGGGATTGAGGAATGGATTGCAGGTTGGCAGGAGGCTGCTGGACCACGCTCACAACGTTCACAGAGCTGTGACAGGAGTTTTTACTGAAGCTCCTGCAGATTTTGTATTTCCAATGTGAGCACTCTCCTGGCAGGGTTTTCCACCTTCATTGCCTTTCAGGCTGCATGCCCAGCTCCTTTCCCCAAGGTGATGCTTTGCTTTTTATTGCAAATATTTGGGATTTATTTCCCTCATTGTGTGCCTAAATCAGTCAGCTCCCAGAGCCCTCCAGGGGTGAAATGCTCCTGGCCTCTGGGCCAGCACAGCTTTTCCCTTGGGGACTGGGAATATCAGAGTTTGGGTGGGACATCAGCCCAAAACATTCCTAATTCTGCTGTAAAAGATTTCTTGTAATTACAATTATTACAGCCCACATGCTGTTTGGATCCGTGTGCCCACACAGGTCGTGCTGAATAATTATCTGCATATTTTATCGAAGAAAACAGTAATTTCTTTGTTCCAGCAATTTAACAATATTTATAATAGAAACCCCTTTATTTGCATGTAATTTACAAATGAGGAAGCACTGCCCTGAGCACTGCCACTGCCACTTCGAGTCTGGGGCCATCACTTGAAAAACAAAGTAAAGCAGAAATTGTGCCTTGCTCCTGTATTTTAATTTAATCACAGAATTGTAGAGTCACAGAAGGCTTTGGGCTGGGAGAGACCTCACAGATCATCTTGTTCCAACCCCCTGCCATGGACAGGGACACATTCTCCAAATTTAATGGCGTGGCATTAACAGGAACTTCATGAAATTATATTTCTCTTCCACCAAACGCTCAGGCTAAATACAATTTCTGAGTAATTACACCTGCATGTGTAATGTAGATGAGGCTGAACATTGTGCTACTGATTTTCCATAAGTAATGTGTGTTCTATCACCACAGCATATACAGGAATATAAAATAAATGTGCTGTGCACAGTATTGGATATTGTGAGGGTGAGAGGGAAGAGGGAAGGGACAGAGAGAGGGAGGGATGGAATATTTCCTCTCCCAGGAATACAATAAAATACTGGGAAATATCAGGGAAGAAATGCCCATTGGAACAGGGATCTTCCACTTGCTATGAAGAATTCTGGGCTGAAAAGCTCAGCCTAAATGACAAAGCCGAGCTTCCCAACCCTTCCTAAGGCAATGCCCACCTTGGGGATAACTTGGATTCTTCCAGAAGCTTCTTGAATTCTTCCTTGGCCAACAGCAACTTGTTCTTCTTCTCTTTGTACTCCTCCCTGACCCGGGTCTTGACAAACTGCTCGAAAATCTGCCCAAGGAAGGGACACAGGACAAGGGACAGGGACACAGGACCAGAAGTCAGTGACAAGTGGCAGAGCCTTTGGGGGGTTTCTGTAACCCCAGGGCAGCCAGGGAGCTGCTGCTGCTCAGACTCTACAGCAGAAATCTCCAGCACAGACTTGAACCCTCTGAGCTCTTTGCCTTCCACACTGATGCATTCCTGCAATAAACAACTTTACAGCAGCCAACAACTGCTCTTGTCTCTTCCAAAAACACAAACCTATTAAAAACTCAACAAGCCTCCACAGGGAAATTCTGATTTCATGATTTATCCTCCCACGTGCTCCAGGATCCTGGTTGGTTTGGGAGGTGTTGGCTGGGGGCAGAGTCACTGTGCTGGGTTACAATGTAAAGATGTGTCCAAAAGTCTGGATTCTATCACCAGCTGTTCACCCAGCTGTGGCAGTGATCCTGATCTCTGTGGGGATCTCTGCTGTTCATGTTCCAGCTGTTCACCCAGCTGTGGCAGTGATCCCGATCTCTGTGGGGATCTCTGCTGTTCATGTTCCAGCTGTTCACCCAGCTGTGGCAGTGATCCCGATCTCTGTGGGGATCTCTGCTGTTCATGTTCCAGCTGTTCACCCAGCTGTGGCAGTGATCCTGATCTCTGTGGGGATCTCTGCTGTTCATGTTCCAGCTGTTCACCCAGCTGTGGCAGTGATCCCGATCTCTGTGGGGATCTCTGCTGTTCATGTTCCAGCTGTTCACCCAGCTGTGGCAGTGTTCTTTATCTTGCCCACAGCCCATCCTCCCTCCAGGAGATCTCTCCTGTTCATGGCCGTGCAGTCCCAGGGCAGGGCTGATCAAATTCCATCATCCCATTGGGAGATGCTCCAGCCAGGGCAGGAGCCGAGCATTTCCTACCCAGATCAAAGGGGAGATTTGGAACAGCAGAGCAGCCTTTTCCCACTGGATCCCAGAGGAAAACCAGAGCCTTGCACATCATCCCTGCAGCTTTGGAGGAAAACTGCACCTTGTGCAGGAGCCCTGCTCCAGCAGAACCACATCTGTCACTGCAGGAGGATGCAGCCACCATGGAATGGGACTGCACCAACCCTGACTGACTGACGGGGGCACCTTGGATTCTCACTCTGACACTGCTTTTCTTTTGTACTATTGCATGTATTTTATTTTTTTATTTCCTATTAAATTGTATTTCTGACTTGCAGTCTCTCTCAGGTTTTGCTCCCAAACCAGCACAGCCACTCACCTGCCTCCTCTCCTCGGGGTTGAGCAGGAGGTAGCGGGGGTCGAACACGATCTTGTGCAGCTCCTTCTCCCAGGTGGAGAACGCCGACACCTGGGGGCACAGACCAGGGGCAGGGCATTTCACAGGCATGGGGAGGAAGCTGAGGAACCCTGGGCACGATTCCTGGGGTAGCTGAAGGGGAATTTTAATTTTCATCTGCTTGCCCCTACCCCATCAGGATCGATTTGTTCCTCGGCGAGCGGATTTTTATTGCAAACATTTGGGATTTATTTCCCTCATTGTGTGCCTAAACCAAGGCAGGGAAAGGAGTTTCCTCAGGGCTTTGGTGTCACAGTCAGATCCCAGAGCCCTCCGGGGGTGAAATGGGAGATGCTCACCCCCCATGGCCCAGGAAATGCCATTTTGTGGGGCTGTTAGTGCAGAACAGGCACCAATCCCCATGGAAGGGACAATTCCAACTCCAGAGCTGGCATTGGCACCCAGCTGAGGCACACAGGGAAAGGTGGCAGTGAACAGCTTCAGGGAAGCACAGCCACTGGGATGGGAAATGTCACATGGGAATGTCATGGGAATGTCACATCCTGCATGGGAATGTCAGATCACACATGGGAATGTCACATTCTAAATGGGATTGTCACACCTTGCATGGGAATGTCATGGGAATGTCACATCCTGCATGGGATTGTCACATCCTGCATGGGAATTTCACATCCTACATGGGAATGTCATGGGAATGTCATGGGAATGTCACATCCTGCATGGGTATGTAATGGGAATGTCACATCCTGCATGGGAATGTCACACCCTGCAGGGCTGCTCCAGCCTCATGGAATCTTGGAATCTTGGAGACTTTGGCTTGGAAGGGACCTCAAAGACCACCCAGGTCCATCCCTGCCTGGGCAGGGACAATTCCCACTGTTTCAGAAGCTTCTACAACAATCCCTGGGAATTCGTTGACAACAGAAAAATCTGAAGGAAATAAAATATTCTAATCACTCCAACTAATTACAAAAGAGTGAATTCACTAAAAAAAACCAAGGATGTGAAGTATAATTAAACAGTAATTAACACTCCAGCAGGAAAGCTCTGATGAAGCAAAGTGGTTTTAAGTGGACTCGTTTTCCTCTCTGAGAAGTTTGAGATTGGAAAATCCAAAGTTCAGGCTGACTTTGGGATCTGAGGCCATTGAGAAATCCCAAGTTCAGGCAGACTTTGGGGATTTAAGGCCATGTCCCCCCAAGATCCCCTTCCCACAGCCCGAGCTCCCCTCCCTGTGCCCCCTGTTCTGATCTCTGGGGGTTCCAGCTCCAGGAATTCTCTTTTCCTGGTGTCTTTCCCACCCTCCTGGACACCAGCCTCCATCCCAGCACAAAGCCCACTCTGAGCTCAAAGCTAATTAAGCTCGACTAATTCACCACGTGATCATTGCAGCTGATGCTTTCGTGCTTAGCAATTATTGCATTGCACGTTTGGCAAACGTCACCTAAAATAACCTGGGATTTCTGCTTTCATTCCTGTCACACTTCACACACAAATCCCCCTCTCTCCCCGGGATTAAGAAGGGAAAACCTTGAGGAGAAAAAAAACATCCTGTGGAATCCTTTCAGAAGTCTTGAGAGCATCTCCTGGAAATGCTGGCCTAGAACGTGGATATTTTGATGCTGGGTGGGAGAGGGAGTCAGGAAGAACCTGAATTTTTCCTCTTCCTTTTGGAATTTTGTGGAAACTTCCAGAAGAATATCCAGATTCCATTTTGACACATGAAAACTCACCCCAGACTTCAGAATAAAGGGTGCCTGTGTCTTGGAGCTCCCCAAAATCCCCTCTGTTTTATAAAATGTTACAATAAATATTCTTCTGTGGACACGATTTCTGTAGGAAGCTGCAAACTCCACTGGCAAACTCCATCTGCTTCGAGCTCCTTGTGATTCCATCCAGCAACTCCTTGAGGAGGGAAGGGCAGGGCATGGCCATCAAATAATCAGATTTAAATGGCATTAATGGTCTCTGTGCTTCAGCCATGCCAAGCAGCTGCTGCTGAGCTGGACAGCTCAAAAATGTTCAGAGTAAAACCAAAGCGACCTCTTCTCTCCCCATTTTTAACCATTAGCAAATCCAAACAGTGAATTTCCCAAAATTCTTAATTTGAGGAGCAAATCTTGCACAGAAACACCTGAGACTCCTGTTCTAGAACACCCCTAATCCTTCCAAATATTGACTTAGTGTCCCCCGAGTTCCAATCTGCAGCAGTGTCTTCACCCAGGGCTCCTTTATGGCCCTTCTGCATTTCTGCAGCATAAATAACAAGCTGCATTAATAAAGCAGCTCTGGCGTGGGGATAATTCACTGCTGAGCTGCTGAAGCTCTAATTATCCCCCTTTAAAGCCTGCTGATTACTGGGATAAATTTGATGGGCTTTAGTGCCTGACAACAGCCACCTTGGGCTGCATTTCCCTGCAGGGATGACATTCCCTTGATGGGATGCATGTGGGGGGAGGCAGAAAATCTGCACCCACTTCTCATTTTACACCTCCCTGTCCCCAGCCAGCCCAAACCCGGAGCATTCCCTGCTCCTGCAGCTCAGCACAGCTGGAACCATCTCCAGAACATCCTTTGGATAAGCAGTCATGGCTGCTCGAGGGTGGGGATGGATGGGATTTTGGGCAGGAATTGTTCCCTGGCAGGGTGGGGATGGAATTCCCAGATTTGCTGTGGCTGCCCCTGGATCCCTGGCAGTGCCCAAGGCCAGGTTGGACATTGGGACAGTGGGAGGTGTCCCTGCCCTGATTTAAGGTCCCTTCCAGCCCAAACCATTCATGATTCCATGATTTTGGATGGCCAGGCAGTGAAATTGGCTCCCCATGCTGGAATCCCTGGAGTTTGTGGTGAGGGACACTCAGGAGCTCCCCAGGACAGGGAGGTGCTGCCCAGGACACGTCCCTTGTCCTCTGGGGTTCCTGTGGAGCCCTGGCATGGCTGTGCCCACAGCCCCTGACCCTGCTGGAAGAGCCTCTGGATATCCCTGGGAATTTGTCTGGAAAGGGCTCCCAGGTCCCCAGGGTGGCAGAGGGGAAATGTCACGGGCAGTGTCACCAAGGGCAGGCTCAGGGACACAGAGCCAGAGGCAGGGAGGGGCTCCAGGGGCGGGCAGGGCTGTTGCTCACCCCCCTCTCCAGCAGCATGTCCCTGAAGTGGGTGATCCTCTCCTCCAGGGGCGGCGAGATCCGCGTGGCCGAGCCTTCCTCCCCTCCCTGCTCCTCCTCAGCGCCCGCAGCCTGGCACTGCTCTGTTCTTTACAGGGAGCAGGGACAACAGGTCAGCACTGCCCACCTGGGCAGGAGATTCCATCCTCTCCATGCATTCCATCCTCTTCATCCTCTCCAACCATTCCATCATCTCCAACCATTCCATCCTCTCCATCATCCTTTCCATCCTCTCCATCCTTTCCATTCATTCCATTCACTCCATCCTCTCCATCCTCTCCATCCATTCCATCCTCTCCATCTTTTCCATCCTCTCCATCTTTTCCATCCTTTTCATTCTCTCCATCCTTTCCATCCTTTTCATTCTCTCCATCCTTTCCATCATTTTCATCCTTTCCATTCATTCCATCATTTTCATCCATTCCATCCTCTCCATCCTTTCCATCCTTTCCATCCTCTTCATCCTTTCTATCCACTCCATCCTTTCCATTAATTCCATCCTTTTCATCCTTTCCATCCTCTCCATTTTTTTTTCATCCTTTCCATCCCTTCCCATCCTTCCCACCCTCTCCATCCTCTCCATCTTTTTTTTCATCCTTTTCATCCTTTCCATCCTTTCCATCCTCCCTGGGATGCCCCAGGAGCTGCCCAGCCTGGAGCCACTGGCTGCTCAGGGATGGGCATTTCCCAAAAAGCTGCAGCTGGCTACCAGACCTGGGGCTGCTGGCACCTGCAGGGGTCCTGCTGAGACAGGACAGTCACTCAGGGCCAGCACAGGGATCTGACACCGAAATTCCAGGCACAGCAAAGTGACCAAGGAGGGGCCACCTTAAAGGATCTTTGTCCATGCCAAGAACTGCAATAAAGGATCCAGTTCAGCACATCTGTAAGAATCCACACAAACCCTGTGCCTGCACGCTGGGAAGGACCCTGCCATGGATCTGGGAAGTGTGCACACCTCGGAATTGCTTTTTCAGTCCTGACTTCAGGAGAATGTGAAGCATTAATAAAGGTAATAAAGGTAATAAAGGTAATAAAGGTAACAAAGATCAGTACCAGCAGCAGTCGGGGCTGGTTCTGAGCCTGCAAACCTGAGAGCAGGAAAAAAACGCTGCACTTCAGACAGGGAAAACTTTTTTTTTTTTTTTTTTTTTTTGAGATAACTCACAGCCTGGCAGCTTTGTTTGGAAGCATTTCATAAAAGAAGAATTCCCCAGACACAAATGGGTGATGTCCATGGGGAACAGAGGCTACAGAGAATCCTGGACACCTGGGGAATGGCTCCCATCATTTACTCACAAGAATAAAAACTGCATTTAACCTTCTTTGCACAGGATATCCTGGTTTCAGCTCGAAACTGGGGGGAAACACCAATTAATGTAGTGGTTTTGGTTCACTAATTTGAAATTTTTATGTTGTGAGATAGGATTAGGAGGGAGGTAAAACAGGGTTAACTTTAAATGGTACAAAGAGAAATTTTATTACTAGAAACTTTAAGGAAAAAAAAAACCTTAGGATAAAACTTTAGACTATTTTTCCTTCTCTTACACACTTTTTTTTCTTTCACATTGAAAATGTACAGGAAACAACTCAGTCAGTTGGTAGTAAGTTATTACCCAAATCTTAACAAATAAAAATTTCAAAAAACCTTTACAAACTACCACACCGACCCTTCCCACCATTAAATACAGAGAAGTAAACATTAGAACTTACTTATTTCTCTTTGTTTTGATGCTCAGATCATCATTTTCATCCCCTGGACAAGAGCTCACACATTTGTCTGCTGAAAAGAAGTAAATATTGATCAGATTTGAACGAGAGAAATGGGAACACAAATTCCTCAAAGTGACTTCTCTTCCCTTGTCTCTGCTGCTCAGGTATTTCCTGGCTTTCACCCCCACAGAGGGTTTTTAAAATAAAAAATATTTTCTAAAATCCTCAGAATTGCCTTCATCCAAATGGAAGTGACAGCAATGAAGTGACCATTTCCAGCCAGCAAAATTCCTCATTTTTCATTCATGACATGATTGCTTTAAATCTTATGATTGTTTCACCTGATCCTCCCTTCCCTTCAAAATTTAACTCAGGACATTCCTGCAGAATCATTTCTGGAGGAAATTCCCACCAGAGCTTTTCCCATTTCCCCTCTTGGGATCAGCCAACCTTGGGGTTCTCTCCCAGGAATTGCTGCAGGGTTGGGGAGATCCCACAACCTCCAGAGCAGCTCCAAGGCCAGCTCAGCCCAGCCCTGGGCTGGACACGGCTCCTGGGGGGACTCAGAGCTTGGATTTTCAGTCACAGACAAGGGAGCAAAACCTGAATTCTCAAATGTTTTCTCTTCCCCTCCACCAGCTGCAGTTGTCACCAGAAGCCCCAAGGACAGCAGAAGTGACATCCCTGCACATGGGCTGTCTGGGAAATGCTCCTGGGCTCTTCCCAGGGATGGCTTCAGACTTGTCTGAGTGCCAAAGGGTCCAAAAGATCTGGGGGGATTCAGGAAATGATTGCTTTTCAGGAGGAATTCTACCAACCGTGCCCAGGGCCAGGACTGGAGCAGCTGGGACAGGGGAAGGTGTCCCTGCCATGGCACTGGGTGGGATTTGGGGTCCCTTCAACCCAACCCTTCCATGATTTGATGATTCCATAATCTCCATTTTCTATTAATTAGCCGGAAAAACTTCCAGAGCCTGAGCACCCAGACAGGCCCTTGGGCAGCTACAGGATGAGATCACAGCAGATCAATTAAACAGAAAATAAATAAACAGGAGCTGCCCCTCCTCTCCAACCCCATGGGGGTGGAACCCATCAGGGAAGAGCCACATCAACCTCCTGGGACAAACCAGGAGGAGGAGGAGGAGCAATTGAGAAATGAGCAATTCTTCATTTATGCCCGAATTTAAAAACCACTCCATCCTTCAGCAGAGACAACCCAGAGCATCCCGTGGACAGCTTCACTCGACATCTTCTTTATTTTTAAGATGTTTGATTTGAAAAACCTCTAATTAAAACTCAGCAGCAGCCACTCAGTTAAATAAAGGTGGGAAGCATTGTTGGGAACACTCAGCTCGTTTGTGTTATTTATTTACTGGAGATTACAAGCTCAGAGAAGAGGTAACAAATAATCCCCTTCACCTCAGAGCTAATCTATACTAATTATTAGCTGCTCCAACCCTAAGCAGCCACAAGGCCCAATTACAGCAGGGAAGATTAAGACTATTTAATAACAATGAAAGTCATGGCCATAAAAAACCAGCAGCATGAATCAAATCTTTGTGGTAGAGATAACAAATGAAAAGGATGGAACTGAGGAAAAAAAAATAGATTTTTGAAGTGGCACCTATGAGCCCTGACTCGAGTCTTTTCTGTTAATTAATTACAGAGCAGGAACAATGATAAAGACCATGAAGAACGACCCTCAGCTTTGTCTTTGGCCATCCCTTGGCAGGAATTCACTGAGCTCTCAATACACCATGTACAAAAAAAAAAAAAAAAAAAGCTCTGTTTTCCCCCTGAAGAATGAATTTCAGCAGAGAGGCTTTGCAGGAATTACACCCACTACAGCTAAAGTTCTTCAAATGACACAGAAATACAAATCCAAGCACCAGCTATGGAAATTCCGAGAGAAAAATGGAATTACAGGAGAGCACAGGCAGAGAAGCCTCCTTGGAGCTGCTTTTCTGCTCACAGAAAAGCTGATAATGGCTCATTTTATCTCCCTGCAGGCACGGGGCTGCACGGTCTTTGGGGTTTGCAGTGGGTAATTAGGGTTTGCAGTGATTAATTAGGGGTTTGCAGTGGTTCTTTGGGGTCTGCAGTGGTTAATTAGGGGTTGCAGTGGTTAATTGGGGTTGGCAGGGGTTCACTGGCAGCTGTCCCCCTGGATCAAAGCCCGTGCCCATCCCTGCTGGCCTGGGGACACGGGGCAGGTCCTGGCAGTGCCCCCACCTCAATTCAGGTACAAAACACAGCCCTGGGAACAACCACAGAAATTTCACTTCTTTCCCTCTCCACTCTCCTCCCTCCCCAGTGAGGAACAAGCAGCAGCTGAAGGATGGTGACCCTTCCTTCACACCAAAACCACAACATTCACCAATTCCAGCCAGGAGCAGTTCAGTGACTGCCATGGCTGTCCCAGCAAGGGACACACTCCCAGTAAAGGCTGGGGATCTCTCCGTGCCCACTGGAGATTCCCTGCTGCTGATCCCTGGCCGTGCAGGGTGTGCTCTGGGAGCAGCTGATGGATTCCTAACGACAGCCAACAAAACACCCTGTGCCTCCTGACAGGGACTGCACCCATCAAAGCTTCATCTCCTCTGGGAATCCCTGCCACAATCCTCCTGGTTGAACCCTGAATTCACTGCCAGAATCCTCCTGGTTGGACCCTGAATTCACTGCCACAATCCTCCTGGTTGGACCCTGAATTCACTGCCACAATCCTCCTGGCTGAATCCTGAATTCCCTGCCAGAATCCTCCTGGTTGGACCCTGAATTCCCTGCCAGAATCCTCCTGACTGAATCCTGAATTCACTGCCAGAATCCTCCTGGTTGAACCCTGAATTCCCTGCCAGAATCCTCCTGGTTGAACCCTGAATTCACTGCCAGAATCCTCCTGGCTGAATCCTGAATTCCCTGCCAGAATCCTCCTGGCTGAATCCTGAATTCAGTGTCAGGAACCCCCTGGGGGCTCAATCCTCCAGCTCAGCATTCCAACCAAAACAAGGATTTTACAGCAAACATCGATTCTCCCTTCACTGGGAATCTCCCCACTGTAATCCCAGGTCTCAAACATCCAGCCAGCACTCCCAGCACTCCCAGTACATCCCAGCACTCCCAGTACATCCCAGCACACCACAACCAGAACACCCAGCTCTCCCAGCACACCCAGTACATCCCAGCTCTCCCAGCTCCATCTCCCGGGGGCTGCTGGGCTTTAGGGACAGGGGACAATGCCAGCTTTGGTTACTTGCTGCCGCCTCCAGTTTGCGTTTGTGCGGGGGGTCCTCGAGCAGCCGCTTGATGTCCCCGCGGTGCCGCAGGTCCAGCGGCCGCTCCCACACTGACAGCTGCATGGTGGGGTTGAAGAAGAACACGCGGTCATCTCCAGTCCAGACCACACACCTGCTCCAAGCGACAAACCTGCCTTAGAGCCCGGCCAGAGACCAGGACTGCGCCCTGGGTGACAGCCCAGGGACAGCCCAGGGACACCACAGGGACCCCAGCCCGGCCAGAGACCAGGAATACAATGGAAGAGTTGTGGGACTGTGGGAAGCTCTGTTCTCCCCCAGCACTGTGGGGATGGGCAGGAACAGTCCCAAGCCCAGGAAAACGCTTTGGGTAGGGGATGGGATTGGGAAAGGTCCTGGCAGCTCCACACCACGGGGATCCAGCCCAGGAAAGCACTTTGGGGAAGGGATGGCATTGGGGAAGGGTCCTGGCAGCTGCTCACCACGGGGATCCTGGCACTGGGGTGGATGCCACGGGCTTGTTCCCCTTGGCAGCACCATCAGCCTCGCTCAGGAGCTTGAAGGAGGGATCCTGGAGAGACACAGAGGGGGGACAGCAAATAAAGCAGGTGCACAGAGCTGTCCTGGTGTCAAACCACCCCAGAATTCCAGGAGAGGCTTTAGGGACACCCATAAAGCATGGAACAGCACAGGTGAATGGGAATTATGAATTGGAATTATAAAAATGCCTCTGTAGAACAGCCTAGGTCACAGTTTATACCAGGTGCACCAGCCAAGCCATTTTTGGGTATTCTTGTCAAACACTCTGGAATTTGTCAGGGCTACTGAAACATAAATTGTGCAAAATTGGGGAAAAAGAAACTGGAAAAGAGAATAGCAAGTTGGCAAGAACTCAAATAAAGGTGGGTGGTGAAGCACTGGACTGTGACCAATCACATTTCCTGCAAAGTGTGAGGACAAAATAAAGGCACCAATCGTGGGGTCACACAGACAGTAGTTTAAAAATGTGTAAGTCAGGCATAAAGTAAACAATCAAGTGGCTTCTGCTTAATCACATTCATTAGCTGTTCCAAAGTCCTCTGTTCCTGCAATGCCTCCCCACGGAGAGCAGCGTGAGTGGAAAATCAGCCACCACCTTCTGGCCACACCGAGAGCTCCCGTGGGGGTGGGATGAGGGCAAACCCCGAGGGTGGCACCAGCCACGACAGGAATGAGCCCAGGGGTGCCCTGTGCCAGCACTGCCCCTGCCAGCAGCTCTGCACAGACCGATTGTCCCCAGGCTGTCCCTCTGTCCCCACCACACAGCCAAAAAAAAATGTTCAGAGGGGCTGGAGGGAGCCTGGAGGAGGCACCAAATGATCCCAGAGCTGGAGTCTGCCCTGGAGCCAGGCTGGGACACCTGGGGGAGCTCACCTGGAGAGGAGAAGGATCCAGGGAGAGCTCAGAGCCCCTGGCAGAGCCTGGAGAGGGACTGGGGACAAGGGATGGAGGGACAGGACACAGGGAATGGCTTCCATTCCCCAGCTTGGGCCCCAGAGCATCAATTTAATGGGAGACATGAGAAAAAAAAAAGTCTTTAATTACCCTTGGGGTGCTTCCCCACTGCCAGAGGACAGGGCTGGATGGGATTTTGGGCAGGAATTGTTCCCTGGCAGGGTGGGGATGGAATTCCCAGATTTGCTGTGGCTGCCCCTGGATCCCTGGCAGTGCCCAAGGCCAGGTTGGACATTGGGACAGTGGGAGGTGTCCCTGCCATGGCTGGGGTGGCTCTGGGGGGGATTTGGGACCCCTTCAATCCCAAAGTTCTTTGGGATTCCACGGGGAGCAAACCACGAGTGTCCCCCCGATCCTGTGCCAATGCCAGAGCTCCTGCACAGCTCCAGGAGAAATGAAATCCATTTCAAACCCGCTGCAGGGAGGGATCCCGAGGCTGCCCCTGGCCCGGGTCTGTGCAGACCTTGTCCCTGTCACTGCCCGTGGGGACACTCTTCCTCTCGGTGTGCAGGATCAGCGTCGGGGGGCAGGAGCCTCTGCTCGGGTCCTTGCCACGATCTGCGAGGGGAAAGGAGCTTTTTAATGTGGGATAAACAAACACAGCAAGCCAAAAGTGCTGCAGAAAACCTGTCAGGGTGTGTGAAACAGAAACCTGAGTCCCTCAGAGAGAGAAAACAATGCAGGGGTTGAACTAAAGCCTTCAGAGAAATTAAAATATATTGAACCACACAGACTTAAAATAGAAGTGTAAGCTTTAGTTTTAAGTAAGTGGGAATATACTTTAAGGGATAAAAAGCCCTAAAGCCGAGTTTAAAGTCCAAGCCGAGTTTAAAGTCCAGTAACTTAGCTCCAGACATAACAAAAACATAGCAGAACATTGCTTGTATTTCCAGATAAAACAAATAAAACCATTGATGTGAATAAATAAAACGATTTGTGTAAATGATGTGTAAGGACTGACACCACTTTTGTACTTTAGAATTGAGCTCTGATAGGTGTAGGAAGAATGTTTTAGAGTCGTGGTTTTGGTTAATTGGATGATTTATGAATAAAATCTCCTGTATTGGGGTGAGAGAGGAAGAAGAAAAGGAAGAGGAAGAAGAAAAGGAGGAAGAAGAAGAAGAAATGCTGGGGAGCTGCTGCTGCTCAGACTCTACAGCAGAAATCTCCAGCACAGACTTGAACCCTCTGAGCTCTTTGCCTCCCAGACTGATGCATTCCTGCAATAAACAACTTTACAGCAGCCAACAACTGCTCTTGTCTCTTTGAAGAAAACTCAACAAAATCCCAAACTCTGCCTGTGGCTCTGAGCTCCTCCTGCCACCTCCTCCTCCTTTATCCACACACCCCCCCGGTGCCCAGGACACATCTCCTCTCCAAACCCCCCATTTCAGTGGAACACATTCCCAGGCTCTCTATTGCCCTGGGTGTGGTGTCCTGAGCCCCCAGGGACATCCTTAGGGACACAAGGTCCCCAGGGCAGGGCAGGGCTGGGTTCATGGCTGGGATCTCAGAGGGTTTTCCCAACCTAAAGCATTCCCTGACTCTGTGATCCTCTTCCCCCTTGTTCCTGCTGTGCTCAGGTAACCCCTGTGGGAATCCCAGGGAATGCTGGATTGGTTTCCACTGGAAGCAGGGAAATCACATTTCCCTGCCCTTTGCAGACTGTCTCCATCCTGGAATCCCAAACCCTGCAGGGTGTGCTGCCTACAGCAGCGTGTGTGACAGCAGAGGGACAGGGACAGCAGGGCTGACACAGAGAGCCACCCATCCCAACAAACCAGTGTGCACAGGGAGGCAGAAGGAAATAGGAGATTTCCTTAATTTGGGGGTTTTTTTGTCTGCTTGTCCTCTCCAAACACATATTTGGGGTCTGAGCTGAGGTGAGCTGGGCCACCCCTCGTGCAGCAGAGAGGACAAGGTGTGTGTGACACCTCTGCACAGTCCCCAGTGCTGGGGGGTGTCCCCAGCCCCTCCCAAATGTCCCTGGGTGTCCCTGGCAGTGTCCCAGGCCAGGATGGACATTGGGGTTGGAGCACCTGGGACAGTGGGAGGTGTCCCTGCCATGGCTGAGGTGACACTGGATGAACTTCCAGCCCAAACCAGTCTGGATTCTGTGGTTCTGTGTCCATTCACATTCACCTCTAAATGCTACTGCAATTATTTCAAAAGTACTCCGGGTACAGAACAGGTCCCCATTTGACTCTGCTTCCCTCAGAATATCTCAGAATAATAAAACATTAAATCCATGGCATTTTGCTCAGAAGGTGCCTTTATAGGGAGCAAAAAAGAAGATTTACAAGCCAGAGCCATTAATTTCCACATTAAAGGAGCCAGGAGCAGGGAGCTGCTGATCCACATCAAAAGGGGCTCTAAATTCATCTTCCTTCCCTGCATATCTGATAATTGGGAATCAAAGCTTTCCCAGGCACTTTGGTCCTCTGGACACAGGGAGGTCACCCCGGTGTCAGTGCCCAGCTCCTGCCTGGCTGCTGGCAGGGAAGGACATCCCTCAGCAAGGGGGGCACAGGGGGGTGGCACAGGGCCACTGGCCTGGGACCAGCAGTGCCCCAGGGAGCACCTGGAGAGGGCACCAGCAATGGCCAGAGGTGATGGTGGTGTTTTCTAGACACCATTGGCAGTTGGTTGGAGAAGCAGCCATGGATTTAATCCATAAATTATTACTGCAACAGGCACGTGGCCTTCAGAGACAGGAAAACATTCCCTGCCTTTGGAAGCTTTAATACAAACCATGGAACTGGCTGGGTTGGAAGGGATCCTAAATCCCAACCAGTGCCACCCCTGCCATGGTTCCATCCATGGGATCACAGGGGTTCCATCCATGGGATCACAGCCATGGGATCTCAGGGGTTCCAGCCATGGGATCACAGGGGTTCCATCCATGGGATCACACAGGTTCCAGCCATGGGATCTCAGGGGTTCCAGCCCTGGAAGCAGCACCCACCTGCTCGTGCCTGCTCCATCAGGTTGGTGGCCACCAGGGTGACGGCGGGCGCGGACACGGCGGTGACACGGGTGACCTGTGCTGGCACCAAGGGGCCCACGGCAGTGTCCAGCCTGGAGGCAGAACCTGCCAGCAAACCAGAAGGGAAGAGTGCAAGTGGAGAAGAATGGAGAAGAGTGGAAGAGTGGAGTTTTGCCCTGGTAGATAAAGATTCCCTTTAAAAGCCTTGGCTTTTTCCCCCAGCTCGTGGTGATGCCTCGGGTTCGAGCTTTTGTATTTTTCAGTCTCTCTGCTGGTTAGTGTGTAACTCTGAAACTTCAAATTAGGTGTTACTGAGGTCTCTTCACAGGAGAGCTGGACAAAACAATTCCCAGCTGGAGAATCAAGGACAACTGGGACCCAAAAATCATCAACAGGGAAGGAAAGAGGGGCAAACCAGGGGGCTGAGCCTCCATAGCCTGGGGCTGTGTTTGGATAATTGACCCCAATGTGTAAATGAACCAAAACTTATCCAAGTGTAAAACTCAGGATCCATCTGGGATTTGATTTGGGTGCAGCCCCATCCAGGCTCTTGCACAGCCCAAGGTGAATCCTTTCAATAAATTCCTATTTTATCCCTTTTGCTCTGCCCAGTCTCTGCTCCAGCTCAGCCTTTCCAGGCAGCAGCTCTGGCATGAGAAGGGACATGAAGGCAGGAGTGGCACTCGAGGCCATGGGCAGTGGTCAGCACCAGCAGCTGCACTTGGGGATCTCAGGGAGCTTCTCCAGCCTCAGTGATTCAGTGAATTCATCTCCTGAATACATCTCCTGCCCCCACTGCAGGGTTAAAACAAGGTTTGTGCTCAGCTCAATTCCTGGCCACGATGCCCACGGATCCTCAGCCAATAAACAGCGCCAGAAATTTAAAATCAATGAAAATGTGGCCCTCAAAGTAAGAATTTGCCAGGGTAGATCAATGCTCTCCCAGCAGGTCACAGCAAGATCAGTGTTCTCATTTTAAATAACACTCCTCTGGTTTCCACTGTTACTCATCACAACTTTTGTGTCCCACTCTGTCCACGGGAAATTATTTTGCCAATACTTTAAAAGTGCAGCTTTATCCAGGGATTCACAGCCTGCTCGGACAAGGCCAAACCAGGAACTCTCTGATTTGTTCCTGTGCATTATTCATGAGCAATCAGTAACCCAGGGCTGCTGCTAGAGCCAGCCCAGTTCAACCAGGCTCCCAGGCCTGCAGAATTCCTGCCCGCTGCCAAATCTGAGGTCAAACCTCAGATTTATTCCATTTATATCAGCATTTATTTCCAATTAACTGGGCACAAGCTCTTCAGAAGCTGAGCCACACAAGCCCACGTCCTGCCAGGGTAAATCCAGGTGTCCAGCTGTCCCCATGTCCCATTTACAAACTGTTCAGACACATCCCTGCTCTAGTTGGGAATAACACAATTCCCAGGCTGCAGGATTTCCTGCCCCTTCCTTTCAGCAGCTACTCACACAGCTCCCATCCCAACTCCTCCACACTCTGGAATGACTTGGATCATTTCTGAACCCTTCAGTGTGTCAGCAAAGCCCACTCACACACCCTGAACGTTCCCAGGGATCTGTGTCCCTACAATTCCACAGGACCATATTCCAGCACAGAACACGGAATCCCAGACTGGGATTTGGGCTGGAAGGGATCCTAAATCCCACCCAGTGCCACCCCCCACTGTCCCAGGCTGCTCCAAGCCCCGTGCTTGGAGTCTCTACACCCAAACCTGGCATAATTTCCATAATTTGCACAATCATCCCCTGCAATTCCTGCCAGCACTCGAGGCCGGTTTGCTCCCCACGGAATCCCAGAGCACTTTGGGTTGAAGGGACCCCAAATCCCACCCAGTGCCATGGCAGGGACACCTTCCCCTGTCCCAGGCTGCTCCAAGCCCTGTCCTTGGGCTCTATGAATTCTCTACACCCAAACCTGGCATAATTTCCATAACTTGCATAATTATCCCCTGCAATTGCAGGCAGCACTCGAGACGAGCTGTGCTCATTCCCCACCTCGCCTGCTCAAACGTGACTTGCCATCAGAGAATTTCAGCTGCTTCTTTATGTTGATTTATTACCCAATCCAGGAACAATATCACTGCATCTTTTGATGTGATGGAAGCAATTATCCCACGGCTTCCATCCTCACCAGAGTCAAGTATATATAAATATATATTTATATACACATATATATGCATTTCATACATGCACATCGAGTTCAACTGCTTATTTTAATTATAACTGCTGCTCACCAAATAAGCAGGAATGATTTAAGGCAATCTTAACCTTTAAGGAATAAATATTTATGCTTTGGAGCTCTTTGTGCTTATGAAGAGCAGTCTTTGCAATGGATGGCTTTGGAATACAAATAAAGGCTGGATGGAGTTGAATGTCACGATGCAATATCAGCCTCTGGTCTGAACTGAACATAACCTGGGCTGGAATTACACCTGCATGTGAACCCACACTCCGAGGGCTTCATTATTCCATTGAGGCCAATTTTACTCAAAAGCAAGCCTGAGGAGGGGGAGGGAGGAGGAAAATGTTCTTCACTGTGAAGTTTTGGGTGATTGCAGAGCCAGGGAGGCCTGGAGAGGCAAACAGGGCGTTTGGAGAACATCTGCCCATTCCTGAGATTATTTCAGGCATTTCCCAGCATGTTCCAAACACAGAGCCACCCACACTTCCAGGAACTGCAGCAGGGACAGAGCAGCTGAAGGCAGAAGGGGAAGGACAGGAAATCTGAGGAAATCTGAGGAAATCTGAGGATCCTGGTGCAGATCTGTGCCCTGATTGGTTTGGCTGATGATGGGATCCAGAGGGGAGATCTGGGCTGCTGAGGCTCCAGGGCTGGGCTGGGATCCCCCAGATCCACAGCCCCACCTGCTCTGTCCCTGTGGCAGCAAAAACCTTCCCCAGGGACAGGTGAGCAGGGACAGGTGAGCAGGGACAGAGGGGACAGGGACAGGGGTGAGCTGTCATCATTGGAACTTCACTCTGGAGGAATTTGCCCATTCCAGGCAGAGGAGACCAGGGGTGCAGGATGGTGTGGGGAGAAAAAAAATCAGAATAAATCCATATCTCATTAAATTCTGTCACTATTGGAACATCACTCTGGAGGAATTTGCCCATTCCAGGAGTGCAGAATGGAGTGGGGAGAAGGAACCAGAATAAATCCATATCTCATTAAATTCTGTCACTACTGGAACTTCACTCTGGAGGAATTTGCCCATTCCAGGGGTGCAGGATAGTGTGGGGAGAAAAAAATCAGAATAAATCCATATCTCATCCATTTCTGTCATTACTAGAACATCACTCTGGAGGAATTTGCCCATTCCAGGAGTGCAGGATGGTTTGGGGGAGAAGGAACCAGAATAAATCCATATCTCATTAAATTCAGTCACCATTGGAACTTCACTCTGGAGGAATTTGCCCATTCCCAGGTGGGTGCCACCAGCACCAGCTGGGATCAGGAAATCCCAGAGTCACTATGGCTGGAAAAAAACCTTCAAGTCCCAGCAGCAGCACCACCATGGTCACCATTAAACCATGTCCCCAAGTGCCACATCCACAGCACTGAAACCCCTCCAGAGATGGAGATTCCACCATTCCCTGTTCCTGTGCTTTACAACCCCTTCCCTAATATCTGATCTAAACCTCCCCTGCCCATTGAGAGGAGCCCCCAGGGCTCATCCTGGGCCATCCAAACTGTCCCCAGGCACAGGGAGGAGGAGCTGGTGACATCCTGGGACATCAACAGCCAGTCTGAGGGCAAGGACAGGGAAATCAGCAACTGCAGCCACTGTGTCCAACAGGCAGGCCCAGAAATGCACCCAGCCACGTTCATTATTGCTGCTGTCATCATCCCCTGACCCCAGAAGCTTCTGGAGATCAGGGCCCAGCACAGTCCATCCTGATGAGATAATTTGGGGCAGTCCTGCCAATCTGCAAAGGACAAGAGAAGTCTCTTTGCTTAATAACAAGGAAGACTTGAGTAATTAAAAAAAAATCGACTTTTTACCGAGCAGGCAGCCTCCTTCAGCTCGTGCAGCCCCTGAGCTCTGCTCCCCCTTCCCCTCAAGGACACACCAGGCTCCTCCTCAAGGCAATTCTTGTTGGGGAAACACGAGCCTGCCCAGGAGCCCCCTCGGAGAAAATTTCCCTTCTTTCCTCTGCTCCTCTGTGAGGCCCAGACACGTTCATCACAAACATTCAGCACTTTCTGAGTGTGATGATGCCCCTTCCCTGTGCCTCAGGAACGTGGGGTGTTCCCTGAGCAGCAGCTGCCCTGCACAGGGGCTGCTGGGGAGAACAGCCCAGCACAGCTGGCACAGCTGGCACAGCTGCTGCAGGGCTCAGCACAGCTGCCCTGCCCTCTCTGCCACCCCAAATTCAGCCCCAGGCTGAGCTGGAGCTCCCTGGGTGATGGAGAGAGCCCCCAGCCCCCTGCAGTGCTTTGGGATGCTCTGGGAGCTCCCAGCCCCAGTGGGACTGGGAATGGCAATCCCTGCTCACCATTCCTGCTGGGATCTGTGCCAGGGGGGCACAGGGCACTGGGAATGACTGGGAATGGCTGGGAATGGCAATCCCTGCTCACCATTCCTGCTGGGATCTGTGCCAGGGGGCACAGGGCACTGGGAATGACTGGGAATGGCAATCCCTGCTCACCTTTCCTGCTGGGATCTGTGCCAGGGGGCACAGGGCACTGGGAATGACTGGGAATGGCAATCCCTGCTCACCATTCCTGCTGGGATCTGTGCCAGGGGGCACAGGGTACTGGGAATGGCTGGGAATGGCAATCCCTGCTCACCATTCCTGCTGGGATCTGTGCCAGGGGGCACAGGGCACTGGGAATGACTGGGAATGGCTGGGAATGGCAATCCCTGCTCACCATTCCTGCTGGGAACCACAGCTGGAGAGAGATTTACACCCAGATAAATCAGTGTAGAGCAGAACACAACCATGGAGAGACATCACCAGTCTGTTCCATACAATAATTCCCTGGAAGTGTCCAAGGCCAGGCTGGACAGGTTTGGAGCAGCCTGGGACAGTGGGACCTGTCCCTGCCCTTGGCACTGGAAGGGATTTAGGGACATCCCAAGCCATCCCATGGATCTGGATCTCCACAAATCCCAAACCCTGCTGGCTCCCAGCCCGACCCCAGCACGAGCAGGAGCTGCACTTTTGTTCCTGCAGGATAATTTGGAGCTTTCATTTCAATATGCATTGCCATAACCACTTCAGGAACTGGTGAATGCTGGAGTAAATTGCTTATTGGAGCGGGAAGGGAGATGGGAAGTCAGCAAGAATTCCTGAAAATCTGCAGAGTCAGGGCTGAGTGACAATGAGCACCTTCTGCAGCGAGCTGTGCTGGGGGAACATTTCCCTCTCCCTTTGCTCTTCTTTTAACAACCTGGGTTTTTGTAATTTCCACCAAATGAGCAGCGAAACGAGGCAAGGCACGGAGGCTTCAAGAGCAAAGTGAAATCAAACCAAATCAACCCCCCCAGAAGCTGGAGTGTCACATTCAGCCACATTTTACACTTCTGTCCTGTGCTGTGGGTGCCTGAAATGTTAAACCACGCCAGGGAAACGCTCCCTGCACTGAGGCTGTGGGGCAGGGGGGCCTCTGAAGGTCCCCTCAAAACCAAATTATTCAGTGATTCCATGGCAGCACCAGCAGAGCCCCAAACCCCAAACCTGCTGGGTTCAGGGGGCATGAAAAATCCCCCAAAACCCTGTGCAGCGTCCTGCTCCTCTCTGCCACCACACAGGGATAATCCTGGGAAGCCACAGCTCTGACTGCCCTTCAAAACCCTGCAGCAGCATTTGGGGAAAATGGAGAGTCCCAGTTTAAAAATTCCTCCAAGGAATCATTTTAAACAAGGTTTAGCATCCTCATTTCTTCCCCTTCGGGGGAAAGGCTGTTCCAGCCCCTGTGCCCATCCCAACAAAGCCCTTGCCCAGCCCTGATCTCCTCTGGTGCTGCCCTTGTGATCCCAGACAGGAATTGGCAAAAAAAAAAAAAAAAAAAAAAAAGTTCAAACTGAAACAAGAGTTCTGTGAGCAGCAGAATTTAACAGAAAGCCTCTCCCAACTTCTGATGAGATTTCTGATCACAAGAGCTGTAAGAGCAGGACTCACCATGATGGAATTGAAGGTGACACATTTAATAACAAAAATAGCAGGATTATTAAAGCCCATTCAAGCCTTGCTTGGAACAGCAAATGATGCAAATCCTGGCAGGCTGAGCTCGAGTCCCTGCTGAGCTGAGCCCTGCTGGGTTTAGGCTGGGATTGCAGCTCCAGACTGGGATTACAGCCCCAGACTGGGATTACAGCTCCAGACTGGGATTGCAGCTCCAGACTGGGATTGCAGCTCCAGACTGGGATTACAGCCCCTGCTGGAAGCTTTCCCTCTGGTTTTATTTTGTAGGATAAACAGGAGTGTTGAGACGAGGCTGTCAGGCATGGGGGGATTGCTGAGGTGCCTGTGCCAGGCCAGGAGCTGGGCTGGACCCTTCCAGCTCAGGATGTTCCCTGATCCCAGAGTTAAATTCAGCTTTTCTCTTTTTTTTTTTTTTTTAACTGCCCTGATATGAACAGAACACAGCCCACGGCTCAGAGCAGTGAGGGGGAGTTTTCCCAGTGGTTCCTGAGTGTGTAAAACTCCACGGAGATCTCCCTGCTGGCTCCTGCTGCATTACACACCTTAATGGACTCTCTAAATTAGGGGGAAGAGAAAAAAAAAGCTTGTATTGGATTTTTGGGCAGGTTCTGAGCAGCAGCTCCTGACCCGGGTGACCTCCCTGCACACAGGGAGCTCCCGAGCTGATAAAAGACTCCTCGTGAATTATTCATGGAGCCATCAGAGAAAATTGGAAAACAAGGCTGGAGGTGGCCAAAGGCAGGGCAGGGATTTGGGCTGAGCCTGGCTGGGCACCTTTGGGAGTGTCCCGGGCTGGAACTGAGCTTTGCTAAAGCCAGGCAGGGCAGCTGGGACCACCCTGCAGCCCCCGGGGCCAGGGAGCCTCTGCCCACAGCAGGAGCGAGGGGATGGGGATGAGGATGAGGATGGTGATGATCACCCCACACAGCCCCTCTCACTGCTCCATCCAATCCCATCTCCCCAACTTTCATCATTCTTTTCCAGCCTGCCACAAACTCCAGGAGCCAATTCCCATCTCCTCACTGTGGGATGGAATTCTGGAAAAATTCACTGAATTATGGAGAACCAGACCCTCAGAACCTGCCCTCCCTCCCTGTCCAGCACGTTATTTCTGCACCAACCAATTCTTTTCATTAATTATTTTATTATTTCTGCACCAACCAATCCTTTTCATTAATTCTTTCATTATTTCTGCACCAACCAATCCTTTTCATTAATTATTTCATTATTTCTGCACCAACCAATCCTTTGTGTTTTGGAGTGAAATCTTCACTCATTTCTGGGAGGATTTGAGTCAGAAATGAGGTTTGGAATTTTGAACCCGGCCAGGCAGAAACCAGGAATGTGAAAAACTCTCGTGCTCCATTTTTAGGGTGGATCCCGAGTCAGGTTTAAGGTCCCAGGCTCTTGACATGAGCCACAGCCTCAGGGACGGGATTTTGGGAGGCAGCCACCAACACCCAACACCCCCAAACCCTTCTCCTTTTCCCTTCCACCATCACCACATCCTGCAATAAAATCCCTGAAATTCCACTCAGTACTCGGGGGAAGCTCCTGTGGCACACTTAAAATCGGGAAATGTAATTAATTTCCCTTATTTATATTCTGGCCAGGAAGGAAGATTCATTTTACCTCGTTGCATTTCTTTACACTTTAGTGGGGCCTGATTGAGGAACAGGGGGGAGGCACCCAGGAAACATCCACAGCTCCAAAGGAAAATGGGTAAAACACCAGGAAAATCCCTGTGGATTTGGCTCTCACCATCCAAGGGGCTGAATAGGAATAGCTGTTTGATTGAGGAAGAATAATAAAAAAAAAATAAAAATAATAGTAATAGTAATAATAATAATGATAATAGTAATAATAATAATAATGATAATAGTAATAATAATAATAATAATAATAATAATAATAATAATAATAATAATAATAATAATAATAATAGTACAAACCCTGAGCTGTCAGCCTTGCAGCCCCCCCAGGTCGTGCCCATGGTGCCCTGGCATTTCTATTCCTTCACAATAAATTCCCCATCAGGTGTTTCTGCATTAATTGGAGTTTCCAAGCTGAAGTGCAGCAATATTTTTGAATGATTCCAAGGATGTTTTGTAGCACAGGGTTTGCTCAGCTCTCAACCCCACTGCACAAAATGAACCCTCAGCCTTCCAGGGGCTCCCCAGGAGCTACAAGAGCCTGCAAGGTGCAAATCCTGAAAGTGGAGATGAACCCACTGGGATTGTGGAATTTCTCCCTCCATCAGGTTCAGTTTTGCACTGAGTTTATTCCACATCCAGCCCTGATTCAGGCCGAACATTGGGAATATATCAGTTGAAATCCACTGTGTGTGGCTTCATGTTACAGCAACAAAATCAGTTCCCAAAAAACTGAATAATAAAGTTGGCTGAACACATAAAAAACAAATTTTAAATTCTTTTTTTTTTTCCTCACTAACAAGCAAGACAAAAGCACACAAAGCAACATCTCTCCCATCTTTCACAGCAAGATTTGCTCCCTGGTTCCCCTCTCCAAGTCTCCCAGTATTCCTGCTGGGAACCCCCAGCTGCACCTGAACATCCCCTGGGAATTATTTTGCATCCCAGCACCATTCCACTGAGCCTTGGCCACAATGCAGAGCTCCCAATGGTTTCATTGCAAAAATAAATTTAAGGATGCAGCTGCAGCCACCAAAACAAGGTGCTCCCTCAGCTCTGATATAAAACTCCTGGAATTCTCACAGGAATTCTCATTCATTCATCTTCTGCAGAGGGACAAGGCAGGAATGATCCCATTATCCTTCCAAGCCTTATTCCTTCGTGTCACTCACTTTGGTTTTTCCTTCGAAGACTTCTGCTCCATTTACAAGAAATACATCCAGTTTAGTGAGCACTCTTTAGGCTACATAAATCTCAATTAATTTGAGGCTGCAGCAGAAAGGAGGAGAGTCCAATGTGCCCAGAGCAGCCCAAGCTGCCCAGAAGGACACGGGGAAAATACAAATTCCTGTCCCAGGGTCACCCCTGCCAGCCCCAGCACTGGGAACAGCTCCAGCCTGTGGGGAAAACCCACCTGGCAGGGATCTGAACAGAGGATCTGCTGCTCCTGAGGGTGAAACCTGACTGAAACACTGCACAGCTTCTCCCAGAAAATCCCAACTCCTGTTTAACAGGCAGTTACAGATACAGTAAATTAACTCTGACTCTCATGACATTTACCAGGAGCTGGGCACGACTGAGAGGATTTGGGTTGTTTGTCTTTTGTAACTGCCACTGGAGTATTGATATTTTCCCTTTTGTCAATACCTTGCTATTACATCCCAGCACTGAGAGTCTCTTCTGGAACACAACATGGAAGCAGCTGAACCATGAGCCTGGCCTAACCAGGACTGAGCTGTGACCTTTCCCTGGTGTCCAGCCTGACCCTCAGGTCCTGTCCCTGCTCCCCAGACATCCCAAAACCTTGGGAATCCCTGTTTGAACAAAGTGCACTGTGATCCATAAATGCCATAAATCCAGTCTGCTCCATCCCTGTACTGGCACCAATAAATCCCCAAGGCTGCCTTGGCTTTCAGCGTGGAGGGTGCACAAATGTGCAGGGTCACAAATGTGCAGGGTCACAAATGTGCAGGGTCACAAACGTGCAGTGTCACACAGGGCAGTGTCACACATGTGCAGTGTCACAAACGTGCAGTGTCACAAATGTGCAGGGTCACAAATGTGCAGGGTCACAAACGTGCAGGGTCACAAACGTGCAGGGTCACAAATGTGCAGGGTCACAAATGTGCAGGGTCACACAGGGCAGTGTCACACAGGGCAGTGTCACAAATGTGCAAGGTCACAAAGCTGTGCCTGACCTCCCCCTGCCCCTCCTCCTCCTGCACTTTGCCTTGGAAACCCCAAAAATCTGAATTCCCGAGCCCTCCCAGTCCAAGAGCCATCACCCCACTCCTCTCAGGGTCCTGGGGGGGCACTCCCAGCTTCCAGCAGGGATTCTCTGCAGGGAGGAGGGACCTGGCACCATTTCCACGGGCACCACCTGTGCCCTGTGCCAGCTCACCTTCCCTGTGTGCCAGCACAGACCCGGGCCCACAACGAGACTGTGTGCTGAGTATTAGGCAGGCTAGGAAGTTATCACTTTAATAACTATAAACATTCATTTATTGCTTCGTTACCCAGCATTAGAGCTGGGCCCATCATTTACCAGGAGCTCGTTTGAGCTGCTCTGCACTCCCAGCCCGTTCAGTGCCAGGGACACCCAGCAGGGCCAGGGGGGAGTTCTTCAGGACAAGGGCATCACATTCCTGCTGGGAATACTGCCAGCTTTCCAAAATTATCATTTCTGTTCACCCAATACCAAGAGGAGCTTCCTCAGGACAGGAGCATCACATTCCTGCTGGGAATATTGCCATCTTTCCCAAAATTGCTCATTTCTGCTCACCCAATACCTTGGAATTCTGGTGCAGAGAAGGGCTGGACTAATCTGGAGATTGAGGAGAATTCCCCCTGAGTGGATCCCTAAGGGATGGGAGGGAGCCCAGCACAGAGCCAGCCTGGCAGAGCCAGCAGGAACCCCCCAGTGCCCAGAGCTGCAATGATTCACTGGATTGCAGCTGCTAATTAATTTCATTTACAGGAGGAAGGAAAGAGTTTGGAGTTTGCACAGAGGCTGGACAAATGGCTCAGCCCAGCCCTCCCAGTAACGAACTGGGAAGGATGAGGTTGGCCAGGAAACATCTGGGAAATGCTGGAACACCAAGGCCAGGTTGGCCATTGGGGCTGGGAGCAGCCTGGGACAGGGAAGGTGTCCCTGCCATAGCTCTGAGGTCCCTCCAAACCAACCCAGCCTAAGATTCCCTGAGGATTTTAGGCTGAGCTCAAGGGTTTAATGGGAATAACCCCAGGACCTCTTCACCTTCCCCCAGCACCGAGCCCTTGCCAGGTTCTGTGGCCACTCTGGGCCAGTCTCTGCTGCAGCAGGAGCTGTTTCCTGCCAGCCCCACCCTGAACCATCACTGATCCTGCTCTAAAGCCTGGCTCAAGCAGCAGCCCCTGCTAAGGAGGGACTGACAGGCACAGACAGAGCTCAGACACAAAGCTGGCACCGAGCTGGGCTTGACACACAGCACGGAGGTGCTGGGAGGAAAAAGGCTCAGTCACTTCCCAGCTGCTCCGTGGCAGCCTAAACCACCACATTTAAACCCTTAAATAATGCTGAGAGCCAGGGAACAGGTGGCAAATGGATTCTATGGCAGATGGTGCCTTTTTTAATATTTGTGCTCACTGCTAATTTACAGAGTCCATAACCACAGACTCATCTCTTACCTTCTTCACTCCTCCCATTAAAAACCTGCATGTGAGGAAAATAAACACCCACTTCTTTATGCATTAGCTGCAGAGGGGTGTTAGAGATTACCAGACACCCCATTCCTTAATTACTGCAGGTAAGTGCTGGTGTTTGCAAAGTTTAGTGCATTTAGGGTTTCCTGGAGACAGAATTCAGAGCGCAGGAAGATGCAGCACAGTGAGGAGCTGCATCTCCACAAGCTCCTGTTTAGTCTTTATGTTAAACCTGGCACAAAATCCACACTCACAGCCAGGCTGCCATGAAATATTTAAGGGAACATTTGCCTGGGAGACGCACGAGCAGCACCACCAGTAGATGCGAAATTAAAGAAAGGAAATAAAAGCAACGCTAACCCAAAACGGGGCTGAAATGGCATTGCTGGAACCTTCTCTCCATTCACCTCGCTGGTGTGGGAGCAGAGAGCACAGAAATGTGGGGCCAAGGCCCCTCTCAGTGCACAGAGCCTGAGCTGGAGCCTTTCCAGGCACACATCACTCCATGGACAGGCTCCTCAAGCTCCAGGATTTGATTCCATATAAAACAGCGTTTTATGTTGCTATTAAACCCAGGGTTTTTTTTATGCTGCTTCTCTCCCATACGTTTATTTGATCATTACAAGTTTTTCTAGGCTCAGCACAGTGACAAAACAATCCCCAAGAGCAGCACAGACTGCAGAGCCAAGGCACAACAACCTCCCAGCCCAGCCCCATTTGCAGGGACCCAGCTGGGATCCTTCAGAGCATCCTGCAGGGAGAGGCTGCACTGGTTTTCCATTCCCAAAATATCCTCTGCTCTCTCGTAGCTTTGCTTCTGATCTTCCTTCACAAAATGTGAAATGAATTGTATCCAAAATGAATTTTTAAAAATGACCACTGCATTGTGCATGGTCTCAGTTCCCCCGAATTCCTGGTGGTTTGCTTCAAGGGAATTCCAAGGAATTTCCTCTGTGAGGATGGAAAAGGAGCAGAGCCTGGATCCTCCCCTGCCCTGTGCCCTTCCCACACCTCCCACCTTGTGTTACCACCCTGCTGTTCCCAAAGGTACTAATTAGGCTGCCAGAAATTAATTGCAAGGCTGCAAAACCAACCATTATCAAAGGCCCAAAAAAAGAAATATTCACTCCTAAGACTATTGATCGAGCAAATCCCTGTGACTGGAGACACAGAACTACACAAGGCAGGAGTAGGACACTGATCTCTAAAAGAATCAATTAACAGGGGATAATCAATTAACTGAGGCAATCACACACACAATGCTCAGCCTTCCAGGCACCAATAAACATGGAGACTGAAGCTGGAAATAATTTAATTTGGGGGTTTTTAAAGTTCATTGCTGCTGTGTGCCCATGGCCTTTCATAAACCTCAGACGAGGGGAACGTGGGAAGGTCATTAAGGTCACAGGTCATTAACCCCAAAGGTCATTAACCCAAGGTCACTTTTTAGGTCAGGGGGAGGAATTCCTTCCCAAGTGACCATCCTGCAGTTTAAACCTTGTCCCATCACATCTGGCCCCAGCCTGCAGCTGTGGGCTGCATTTCAGGTTTCTGCCCCTGCTTTTCCCCTGCTTTTCCCCCCCTTCCTCAGCCCTTTCTGCCAGCCCAAGGACACCACACAGGGGTCCCTGCCCCGGGGGCACCCCAAGGCTCCTTCCCACCCTGCCAGGGCAGCTGAGACAAAACCCCAACCCCTTCCATCCAGCACAGTAGGATGAATCCTATAAACCTGTTTTATGGCAGCTCTGCAAAGGCCCAGCCTTCCCCCAGGGATGGGGATAACAGAGAAAAACAAGGAGCTGGGTTTCAGCTTCATTGCTCACATGCCAGGCATTCCCAAGTTTTTTTTCCCAAAAAGCTGCTCTCCATGCAGCAGAGTGTGGGATTGCCATGAGTGATTGATAAAGGGATGAAAATTATGGCTGGGGCATTCAGAGTGTGCTGTTTCATGGCCCATCACACACCCTGGCACAGCACAGGGACAATTCAGGGACAATTCTCCTGGCCTGGTTTGTTGTCACAGAACCCAGGAAGTTCTGGAGGGACAGAGATTCCTGGAATGACAGCACCCAGCTCCTCCCCACACTCCACTGAGAGCACGTCTCAAATGTAATCCTATTTTTTGGGTAAACAGGGATTTTTTTTCCTCCTTTGGTTCCTCCTCTAAAACACTTCTAAAAAGGAAAAATGTTTTCCAGGAGCCAAAACGGATTTTCCATGGGAAGCAGCACCAGCTCCTGCCCCACAGCAGCATGAATTCTGCTTTCTGCTCTAAGTTCAGCCTCTTTGGATTAAGTACAAAACATTTTCAATCATTCCACAGAACCCCTGAGGCTGGAAAAGCCCTCCAGGATCATCCAGGGCAGGCTGTGCCCATCCCCACCCTGTCCAGAGCACTCAGAATCCTCCAGGAATTGCTGGGACACTCCAGGGATGGGGATCCAACCCTCCCTGGGCACTTCCAATCCCTGCCCACCCTTTCCATGGGGAAATTCCTGCTGCTGTCCCCCCTGAGGCTCCTTTTCCTGCACCTTCCCTCCTCTGGGTCCGTTTTCTCTCCCCACCCTGGTGTTTCTGCAGGTGACTGCCCTGACAGCTGGGCAGGAATGAGAATCCCTGGATCCATTTCTCATTAAATCTCTCCCATCAAACCACAACTGCACCTTCTGCAGAATCCAATCTCCCTGTGCCTTGCTGTGCTACACCTCAATTACCAAAAAGACAGAAAACACACCCTCATTTACATTTTTAACTTAATTGGCAGATAACTGCTCTAAAAATAGCCTCAAGTGCAGGTACAAGCATTGCCCTGAAGGCTCCCGGTGAGCCCGAGCTGCCCAGGCAGGCAGGGATGCCCCAGTGCCTCCTCAGCTGCCACCTGCAGAAAAGTTTCACTCAACAGCCAGAAAAGAGCGATTATTCCAGGCAGCAATCACCTCTCAGCCTCTGGGAAAAGATCCCGGCTGTGCTCTCCCAGCAGGTTTGTAACTACAAACACCCAGAGGATCTGCTCAGGGTTCATTAAATATTATCCCACATGGAGCAGACACCTCTGAGTGCCCATTTCAGCTGTAGCTATAAACAGATCTGCTCAGGACTTTATCAAATCTTATCCCACGTGGAGCAGACACCTCTGAGTGCCCATTTCAGCTCCAAACACCCAGAGGATCTGCTCAGGACTTTATCAAATCTTATCCCACGTGGAGCAGACACCTCTGAGTGCCCATTTCAGCTGTAACTATAAACAGATCTGCTCAGGACTTTATCAAATCTTATCCCACGTGGAGCAGACACCTCTGAGTGCCCATTTCAGCTGAGGCTGTGCTGCTGGGGTTCAGAGAAGCTTTTCCCAGCTGAGATGAGGGAGGAGCCAGCTCAGCCACCCCTAAATGTCACAGAGCCATCCATGCCCATGACAAACATCCACGGAGCTCTGAAGGCACTCCTGGCTCACAGTCCCAGAAAACACCTCCAAACTGCTCCAGAAGCCCCAAATTTAACCCCAGCAGTGCCCAACCTGTGCCAACACCCTGTGCTGCCCAGGGCTGCTCCCCAGGGACCTTACCTGGGAAGGGCGAGGCCAGCAGTGGGACTTTGATGGGGGACAAGGTGAGGAGGTGGCAGGGCTGGAGGCTCGGCCCCGGGGGACCCTGGGGGGGCTCGGGCTCCAGGGACACCAGGGCCAGGCTCTGGGTGCCACCCATGGCTTTAAGGCTGTTCTGGCAACCACCTGTGGAGAGACAGAGAGACACGAGTGTGAGCAGGAGGGGAGGGCAGGGCTTGGGGGAATGGTTCTGCTTCCCAAAAATGGGAATTTTGGCACAAGGTGGGACAAGGTGCAGCACGTCACACCCAGCCCCGTGTGTCCCCTCAGAGAGACCCCAGAGCCTGAGCTGGTGTTCTGTGGAATTTATGTGTTTGTTGTGTTCAGTCCTGGTCTGCAGAGCTCAGGGATCACAGAATCATTTACGTGGGAAAAGACCTGCAGGGTCATCAAGTCCAAATCTTGACCAACCCCCACCTTGTCCCCAGCCCAGAGCACTCAGTGCCACCCCCAGGAATTGCTGGGACACTCCAGGGATGGGGATCCAACCCTCCCTGGGCACTTCCAATCCCTGCCCACCCTTTCCATGGGGAAATTCCTGCTGCTGTCCCCCCTGAGCTCTCCTGGCCCAGAATGAGTTCCCTCTCCTCCTGTCCCTGTTCCCTGAAAGCCAAGGAGCTACTGGAGAGGGTCCAGCAGAGGCCACAGAGGTCATTTTGGGACTGGAGCATCTCTGAGCTGAGGAGAGGCTGTGGGACTGAGCCTGGTCAGGCTGGAGAAGGGAAGGCTGAGAGGGGATCCAGCAATCCACACAAATCTCCCCAGGGCTGTCACAGGACGGTGCCAGAGACAGGACAGGGAGCAATGGCCAAAAACTAAACCACAACAAGTTCCAGCCCAAGGTGAGCAAGAACTTCTTTCCATGGAGGGGCAGAGCCCTGGAGCAGCTGCCCAGGGAGGGGCTGGGGTCTCCCTGTGCAGAGCCATTCCAAACCCTCCTGGACACGTTCCCGTGTCACCTGCTCCAGGTGACCCTGCTGGGCAGGGGGCTGGACTGGATCATCTCCAGAGCTCCCCTCCAAGCCCAGCTGTTCTGGGGCTGAGATGTTTCTGCAGCACTCCCAGAGCCCCTCTGCTAATCAGGATTCCAAAGCCCAGCTCGTGGCTGGAGCATTTTTAGCCCTGAAACCCCACAGATGTGAACACAAAACCATAACCCAGGGGGACCAGGCAGCAGTGACTCACACACAGACTGTGCAGAGTTATTACATTTAAATGAAAAAACTTAATAAAGAAGTCAAATATTTGAGCACAAGGAACACAATTATTCTCAACTTTCCTAAGTGTAACTGTCTGATGCCAAACCTGAATTTATTCCTTGCTATATTAGGCACCCACTGCTCCCTCACCTGCTGTGTCCTGCACACAAATCCCTGAGCTCGACAAGCTCTGCATCTCATCTCCTTCATCCCAAAAGCTCAACAGGATCAACAGGACACTTCATGGAATCCCTGGGGTTGGGAAAGCCCTCCCAGCCCATGGAGCCCACTCTGTGACTGTCCCATCCCCACCTTGTCCCCAGCCCAGAGCACCCAGTGCCACCTCCAGAAATTCCTTGGACACCTCCAGGGATGGGGATCCAGCCCTCCCCGGGCAGCCCCTGCCACTGGAACCCAGGAATGTCCCAAATCAAACCCTGAGCACCCTTTAGCCCCTGCACCATTCCCTCCCCGGCCTGGCAGTGGCAGGGAAGACCTTCCGAGCTCAATCCTGGCTCATTATGTTAAATAAACAAGAACAGGAGCCGTAAAACTCTTGAGGAGCAAAGCAAATCTGACAAACAGCAGCTGTTCCTCCCTCCACGCTGAGCTCGGGATTCAAAAATTAAGCAATCATCAGCTCATTATGGCAGCCAGCAAAGCTCAGCCCGGGTGCAAACCCTGCAGGCAGTGGGAGACAACTGTGACTCCACAAATCCCCATCTGATCCCACTCCCCACTGCAGCCTTTCCATCAGCCCGAGCTTTCCCTGGGCAAGGAAAACAGGGAATGGGAGTTTGGGAAGGGTGGCTGTGGGTGGGGGATGAACCCCCCTCACAATAATTCCAGGTAGGAGAAGCACAGAGGGGCCTTGGATAAGATCAGAGGGAATGGGTTGGGTTGGGAAGGAGCTGGAAAATCACCCAGTGCCACCCCAGTGCCACCCCTGCTATGGCAGGGACACCTCCCACTGTCCCAATGTCCAACCTGGCCTTGGGCACTGCCAGGGATCCAGGGGCAGCCACAGCAAATCTGGGAATTCCATCCCCACCCTGCCAGGGAACAATTCCTGCCCCAAATCCCATCCCAACCTACCCATTGTCAGCTTAAAGCCATTCCCTGTGTCCTGTCCCTCCATCCTTGTCCCCAGTCCCTCTCCAGTCCTGCCAGGGGCTCTGAGCCCTCCCTGGATCCTTCCCTTCTCCAGGTGAGCACCCCCAGCTCTCCCAGCTTTACCAACAATTATTTCCCAACAAAATAAGCCCTGCATTAATAAAAGAGAAGTTTAATATTTTCAGTGTCACAAAAAAAAGGGCCATTATTTCTACAGTCCTTATTCCTCCATGCCAAGGAACACCTGCAGATGCACTAAGTAGCAGGAAAAAAGCCAAAAAAAAAAAAAAAAAACACAAATATTTAAGTTTTGATCATTCAGTAATGGATAAACAAAACCAGATTTTTCTGCCAGCCCGACAATGGACATTAAAAACCAAAATAAAAAAATCAAAAAATCAGCGTCCAACCAACCCGAGTGTTAAACACAAGCTCATTGTTCATTCACCTGGGAGTGGAACAATCCTTCGGTGAGGTCAAACACAAGAGCCTGTGCTCATTCCCAATTCCAGCTGCCTGCTGCTGGGAAAAGCCCACACAACACCTCCTGCAGCTCCTGTGAAGACGAATGCTGTCTGCAAACACCACTCTGCTGTGCCTTCCTGCAGGGCACACGAGCAGAAAGGTTGTTTACTTCTCATTTGATTCTTTTCTTCTGGAGAGGAGGATGTGATTTCCCCAAAGAGGGCAGGGAAGCAGGAAAATGAGCGAGCCTGGGCTGTGGGGGCAGCGATGAGCAGAGCTCCTGGAGCTGGGCTTCCTCATTAAACTTTCATCAAACCTTATCAAAGTTTCATCACTCAGCTGAGAGGAGTTGGGGTGCTTTCCCCTCCTTTGATGAAGCTCTCTCTCCTTCCCTCCTGCTGAATTATTCCATGGAGGAAGGGCCATCCCTGTGTCCTGCTGTGCCTCGGCTCAACAGCATCCCCCACTTCACCCACTCCAAAACAGCCCCAAAGCCCCTGGGAGCTGGCCCAGCACTCCCTGAGAGCCACAAACAAACCAGATCTTGCTGTAACTTTTTTTTTGGGTTTGTTTTTTTTTTTTTTTCTAAGAAAGGCCTTGAAAGGGTTTTAGAGTTACCATTAATCACCCTGCATTTGCAGGGGGGATTTCAAAAGTCAAATGCCATGAAAAGAGGAGTAAAATACCGTCATTGATACTGCAATTAGGGGGGAAAATGCAGGATTTTTTTCTAGCAGTGATGTTTTCCTCAGATCTTTGCCAGGTCATGGCTCACCCTGGCAGTGAGGGAAAAACTTGTCCTCAAATCCCAGAGTCCCTGAGGCTGGAAAAGCCCTCCAGGATCATCGAGTCCACCCTGTGCCCATCCCCACCTTGTCCCAGAGCACTCAGAATCCCCCAGGAATTGCTGGGACACTCCAGGGATGGGGATCCAACCCTCCCTGGGCACTTCCAGTGTTCCTGCTCCAAAACCCATCATCATCATCACCATCATTACCTGGCAGCAGTCCTGCTGCACCAGGAGCTCCCAAAGTCTCTTGGAAGGAGCTCAGTGCCTGCATCCAGCCCAGCTGATGGCTTTAAGCAGAATTCTCTGGATTTTTAAGAAGGATTCTCAGCATCTTTAAGCTCTGATGCCTTTAAGTAGAATTTTCAGTATTTTTAAGTCGGATTCTCTTCATCTTTAAGCTCTGAGTCTTTAGGCAGAATTTTCACTGGTTTTAAGCAGGATTCTCTGCATTTTTAAGCCCCGGGACTCGAAGCAGAATTCGTTGTCCCTTCCTTTGACCTCAGCTGCAGAGGGAGCCTGAGGGTGCCATTGTCACCCTCACCGCCCTTCTGACTGCAGACAGATGTTCCAGCTGTTGCTCGGTGTTTACTGAAATCTTTTGTGCTTTACAACCTCGGCAATGGCCCGAGGGGACCTGGCACCTCCTCCTGGGCTTCTGTGAGCTCGGCTCAAACCTGAGTCCCCAAACGACGCCAGAGACCCCGAAGGTGCAGAGACATCGTAGGGAAAGGATTCTGGTGATGATGAGTATTGAACAGGAGGATTTGTGGGAAACTTCCAGCCCATGTGGAATAAAAGACTCCTTTTCTCAACCTGAGCCTTTGTTTGTGTTTAGAGTTCCTAAAAAAATCCAGTCACGGGGGTGTCCCTGCAAAGGGAGACACGGGGATAAAGGGAAATACAGGGAAACACAGGGAAACACAGGGATAAAGGGAAATATAGGAAAATACAGGGAAACACAACACAGGGATATTCCTGCAAAAAGAAACACAGGAATAAAGGAAAATACAGGAAAATACAGGGATAAAGGAAAGTACAGGAAAATATAGGGAAACACAACACAGGGATAAAGGGAAATACAGGGAAACACAGGGATAAAGGGAAACAGGGATATCCCTGAACAGGAAACAAGGGATATTCCTGCAAAAAGAAACCCAGGGATAAAGGGAAATATAGGGATAAAGGGAAATACAGGGATATCCCTGAACAGGGAAACACAGGGATAAAGGGAAACAGGGATATCCCTACAAAGGGAAACACAGGGATATTCCTGCAAAAAGAAACCCAGGGATAAAGGGAAATACAGGGATGTCCCTGCAAAGGAAAACAAACACACCAATAGCCCTGGAAATAGAAACAAAGACACCAATAACCCTGGAAAGACGAACCCAGGGATGTCCCTGCTTTCCAAGGGAGAGAACAGGTGCTGGCAGTGCCATTGTCACCTGCAGTGATGGCCAGGAACAGCCTCGCTCACTTTTCTGCCCGTGTGCAATAAATAGAAATCCCTGGCTGCTCACAGACAGCCCCTGTGTCCCGGAGAGCTGCAGGAGAGCTGGGTTTATTCACCGAGGGTCTGGGGACAGCCAGGAGGATGGGATGGGATGGAATGGTCACAACCACCAGCCCTCCCCATAAAGACGTTGCTCGTGGGTTTATTTCTGTCATTTGAGTGGGAAAACAAACTTCACTCAAAGTTTCTCTTGATTTGAGGGGATAACAGGAAAAGCATCAAAAAACCCCATGAACTTAATGAGCAAAACAAAAACTTTGTGAAGGCTGTGGTTAAAGCCAAGCATTCCCAGACCTAATAAAGCACTGGGCTTGGCAGTGCTTGAACGCTCCACAGACAAAGAGAGGTTTGATGGCTTTGCAGGGACGTGAATGGGGTCCTGCTGTGCTTTTCTCTGTCCCCAAACAGCGAGGAGCCCCAGCACACGCTTAAATACAAGTTAATCCAATTTGGGAAACGAAAATCTGAGTGTTTGCAAAGGGAGATGTGCTTCAAACAGAGCTGTGCTGAGGAAAGAGAGGAGGTCAGAGGTCCTGGGTCGTGAATTTCACGAGAAAATAGAACCCAAATTTAACAGAGAGCAGCCCTATTTAATTCCTAATCTGTGAACTGGAATTAGCAAACTGGGCCTGTGTTTGGATGAGGATGTGCATGGCAGTGCCACTGCTGCCACTGCCAGGTCTGTAAAGGGTTCTGGCATCAGGAGAAAGGAAATGAATGAGAAGGATCAAATGTTAACGTCCTTGGGATGTCCCACACACATCCTTGTGCCAAGCAGGAGACACGTGGAACCAGATGAGCTTTAAGGTCCATTCCAACCCAAACCATTCCACAATTCCATGAAAACCTTCCCAGATACAGCACAAGAGCAGCCCCTTGGCCAGGGAGCAGGGCTGGCGATGGTCCTGAGAGCCACGAGTGCCAAAGGACCCCAGCACAGCTCCAATGGCATCAGGGAGTGTCCCTGAGCAAAGGGGACATCTCACACCGAGTGTCCTGTGCCCCAGGGGACATCTCACACCGAGTGTCCCTGAGCACAGGGGACATCTCACACCCAGTGTCCCTGAGCACAGGGGACATCTCACACCGAGTGTCCTGTGCAGAGGGGACATCTCACACCGAGTGTCCTGTGCCCCAGGGGACATCTCACACCGAGTGTCCCTGAGCACAGGGGACATCTCACACCCAGTGTCCCTGAGCACAGGGGACATCTCACACCGAGTGTCCTGTGCAGAGGGGACATCTCACACCGAGTGTCCCTGTGCCACAGCTCCATCTCACAGTGCCACCACCGGCTCCTGCCAGCGCTCCCTCACCCCATCCAGCAGCCCCTGAGCTGCCAGGGGTGAGCAGGACACCCAGATGGCACAGCAGAGGTGGCACAGGACACCAGGGATGTTCAGCACACCCAGATGGCACAGCAGAGGTGGCACAGGACACCAGGGATGTTCAGGACACCCAGATGGCACAGCAGAGGTGGCACAGGGCACCAGGGATGTTCAGGACACCCAGATGGCACAGCAGGGGTGGCACAGGACACCAGGGATGTTCAGCACACCCAGATGGCACAGCAGAGGTGGCACAGGTCACCAGGGATGTTCAGCACACCCAGATGGCACAGCAGAGGTGGCACAGGGCACCAGGGATGTTCAGCACACCCGGCTGGCACAGGGCACTGCCAGCCCTAAGCTCCCCCAGACATCTCAGCAATCCAATCCCTTCCTTTACACAAACACCAATATTTTTTTTGCAGAAACACAGAAACGCTGCCTTCCTCCCCAAAGCACAGGCACGAGCCAGGATCACCGGCAGGGACAAAGGCCACCCTTCTCCTCAGAAACACGACCCAGAGCACAGCCATCCACGCTTGGCACTTTGTGAGAGAACAATACCTGCTGCTTCTCACAGCAAACAACACCTCGGAGGAGCTGCAGCTGCAGCTGTTGAGTTCTGCACATTACCCTTGGCCAGCCCCCGTGCTCACTGCTTTATCTGAGGAGCTGCAGCTCCATTGAGAAAACAATTATATCATTACTGATAACTGGGGAAGCAGAGCTGCCGTCAGAGCTGCTCCCGAAATGAATCCCGTGCAGAAACGTGATTAACTTCCCCTTTATCCCACTTAACTGAGCAATTTGCTCCCAGGATTTTTATTACTCTTCACATTAAGTGCAGATATTACATAGGAAATACTTCCAGTGCTGCTGGAGCAGCTGGAGGAGCAGCTCCTGCTTCTGGCTGCAGGACAGGGATGGGGTCACCCAGCAGGAATGGGTGACCTGGATCCACAGCCTGGGATGTGAGGGATTGGCACCAACCACAGCAACATCCCAAGGATGGGAAGGAATTCTTCACTGGCACAGGGTGCCCAGAGCAGCTGTGGCTGCCCCTGGATCCCTGGCAGTGCCCAAGGCCAGGCTGGACATTGGGACAGTGGGAGGTGTCCCTGCCATGGCAGGGGTGGCTCTGGGGGGGATTTGGGGTCCCTTTCCAGGATTCTGTGATCCCATTGTTTACAGAGATGGTTGGGGTGGGGTTTGGGTTCCTCCCTCACTTCTCCCACCCCGGGGAGCTCATCTGGCAGCCAGCACTGAACCTGCTGCAGGAGGAAGAGCTGCAGGGACAAACAGCCACGGGCACCTGCCCTGTCCAGGGGAGGAAACCCTTCCCCTGCCGGGGCTCCCTGCAGCCCACAGAGGTGGCACCAGGCTGGCAGTGCCCCTGTTCTGCCTGGCCCTGCTCCCAGGAACACTCTTGTCATCTATCTGCCACTTTTCATGTGATAAAATAACACTTGTGCACGTTTAAAATACTGAAATATTTGAAAATCTTGAAGTCTTTTAAACGTGCAGCAACAGGAGGGGCTGGGACTCCCCTGCCCAGACCCCTCCCTCGGCAGCAAACCCATCCTGTGATTCCCCAGGCAGTGCTTTTATGTGTAATAAACACCAATAAATCCTCTAATAAACAGAAATGAATGAATACCAGGTTTCCTCACAGCAGTGGCTCCTCCAGCTGAGCCCTGGGCAGTGCTGGCAGGAGGAGAGGATGGCTGAGCCACAGCTTTGCTAAAAAAACAAAATACAGACCCAGCCTGAAGGGGCCAACGTGTGCCAGGGCATTCCCTGCTCATTAATCAGGCTGGCAAACGAGCCCAGGAGCGAGGATCTCCCCCTGCACACTCTGAACCCAGCACTGGTGGCAAACACAACGTCCTGGGAGCTGCACAATACAAAATAATAAAAACCTCTGAAACACAAACTGCTGCTGGGGACAGCCCACGGAAAGGGGGGCTCTGCTCTCCACCCCAGGGACAGCACCTCTGCTCTGAGCAAGGCAGGAACAGCAGGCAGTAATTCTAATTCCCACTTTAGGAGTGTATTTAGGGGCTGAAACATCACTGGTGCTTTTCTCCTCAACCTTCTGTACAGAGCTGCTATTTTAATTTACTCCTGCAGTGACAAAACAGAGGTTCAGCCCTACTGGAATGTGTGGCCTGCTCTTGTCCAAGGATAAACGTTCTTTTCCAGGTATAAATCTCAGTTACCTGAAGCACCACAGAATATTTATACAGTTTATAGTTATATTTATATTTATAACTTGTAGTTCTTCTGTTCAGTTATGCAGATTAATGGAATTTATTCCACAAATGACTGAGCCTTAATGGGATGATGGATCCACTGCTCCTCTCTGCTGCTGCCTGTCTGCACAGACCCCACCAAACCCTGAAAACGAGCAGCCAGCAGAGCCCTGCAGGGGCTGTGCCATGGAATCACGGGCTCCTTTAGGCTGTCAGCGATTTCTTGTTTGAAAAACAGACTCGGGAGGATGGGGAGTGGTTGGTGCCTTCCTTGCAGAGGTCACCAAGCAGCTACAGCACAGCCTGGCACAATCTGCTGTGATCACACACAGCCTTTCCTCCTCTCACAGCCATGCACAGGCTGAGCTGCACTTGGCCATCAAGGTTCTGCCCAAACGAGAGATTTGCAGCAGAGTGGAAACAAACCTTTGCTTTAGAGAGCAGCTTTGCCTCTCTGGGGGATGCATTAAGGGGAAACCATCAAGAAACAGGCAAGTTAAAGACTTCATTATTGATGTACTTATTTCCTGACCTGGGATCAGCTGAGGGGCCAGGACGAGCGTGGGCAGTGGCCTGGAGGCAGCAGCTGGCCTGGCTACAGCCATGGCTACTTGGCTGCTCAGCAGCAGAGGCTTCTCAGCCCCCTGGAACAGCCTGGACTCCTCAGGCTGGACCCAGGCCGAGTCCAGGGCAAAGGCATTGTTCAGGTAGATCTGTCCAAGAGAAAGAAAGAAAAATGTTACAGTCTGACATCCAGAATTCAGCAGTACAAGTGAGAATAAAGGGTCTTTAACTCGGGATTTCAACAGGCAGAGCCTCAGCTGGGGACAAACCTCCCAAACCAGGCGGGTTCCTGCTCCCTCAGTGCTGAGGCTGAAGTGAAGTGAGCACTTAAAAATTAATTGGCTTTGACATGACTCATCAGCTGCTGCAGCAGCACGGGAGACAAGGAACCCCTGAAGGCAGAGCTGTCGTGACACAGCCACTGCAAGTGACCCCATGGGCTCAGGGACTGTGCCACCTCCCCAAATCTGAGTGACCCCATGGGCTCAGGGACTGTGCCACCTCCCCAGCCAGGACAGGGGTGAGGGACAGCAGGGGACAAAGGCACAGAACCAGCTCAGGGACGGGGTGGGACAAAGGCACAGAACCAGCTGAGGGACAGCGACACAAACCTGAGTGTTCAGCACTCAGCTGACAAAGGGACAGACATGGGAACAGAGCTGGGATGGGGACACGGGACCCCGATGTGGCACCAGGGATGTGGCACTGCCCGCGGTGACAGCGCTCTGCCAACGCTGGACTGTGGCACACATTGGGACAAACACTGGGAAAACCCCCATGATCACTTCTCGTAGGAAAATAAAGACGTTCTACTCAAAGGAATAAAGATTAAAGATATTTTAGTCTTATTAAAAGTTGGGAATGGTGAAGCATCACCTGCCCTTTCCAACATTCCTCCTCCGCAGGTTTTCCTGACAAACACCGAGCCCTCCCAGCCCTAAAGCCACATCACTTTATGTACTCCATGTACTGCAGCCTCAGCAAGCCTCCAGCACGCCAGGATCGCACTTACTTTGCAGTTGGGCAGCCTTTTATCAATCCAGCCCTTCCCAGCGTGGGGCGGCACCGTGGCTGTGTACACGGGAGGGAGCACCGGCACGAATTCCACGCTGGAAGAAGGGGAAAATCCTACGACCGGCGAATGAGCTCCAAATATCCACTTCGGAGGGGAAAACAAACAAACACAAGAGGAATTAACAGAATTGTACGCTGAGTAAGCGATACTTTCCATGATCTCCTAATTGATGAGCACGGAAAACGTCAGCAAAGTCCCTTCAAGCCCAAGGGTTTGTGTTCGCTCGGGCACCGCAGGGTGAGCAGCACCCTGGCAGCACGGGCACAGCCCGGTTCGGGAGCCCCAGAGCAGAACGTGGAGCGGCAGCACCGGCCATGGCTGCAGCGTGAGATTCTGTGCTCACCCCGAACCAGCGAGCGCCTCCAAACGCGTCCGCAGAGCCAAAGGAAACGCCAGAAATGTCTTTTTCCTCAACTTAAATCCGCCTGGCAAATGCGTTCCCACAGCAAAACCACCTCGGCAGGTTCGTGGAGCGCTCTCCCGCTGGGGAATAATTGATGTTCCCGTTTCATTAGAGCAGCGCCGACTGTTTCCTCGCGAACCGCAAGAGACGCTCGAGCTCGAAAAGGCTGGAAATCATCACACGGAATGGAGCGGACGCCACCGCGCTCGCGGCTCGCGTTTATTTTTACTTCTGTCTCCCAAAAAACCATAAATCCGACGCAAAACTGCGCGCACAGCCCCGGCTCTGCCGCTGTGAGAGGCGAACACCCGGCTGAGGGCTCGGCTCCTGCGAGCAGCCTCACGGCAGCAATTAATAATTGAAATATTCATCAGGGAAAGCACTGGCGCGACACGCTGGTTCCAGTGACACGGCTCAAAACTTTCGGCTTTATAAATATTCACGGAACGCTCAGCGCCGATGCTGCCCCGGCTGCCGGAGCGCGCCTGGAGCATCGCTCCCGTTCCGGCTGCGGCTGCGGAAAGCGAATCCTGCGGGGAGCCCAGCCCGGCCGGAGGGACCCCAAAACCCCGCCGGAGGGACCCCCCAGCCCCTCTCCTCCCGGAAAAATCCCCGCCGCACGTTTCCAGAGCCGCTGGAAGTGCCGCGACAGAGCCCGAGGGGCGCAGAGCATCGGGAAGGGGGTGCAGAGCCCGGGGAAAGGGGGGATGCAGAGCTTGGGAAGGGGGACTGAGAACCCAGGGAAAGGGGGGATGGAGAACCAAGGAAAAGGGGGGATGGAGAACCCAGGGAAAGGGGGGATGGAGAGCTTAGGAAGGGGAAGATGCAGCGCCTCGAAGGAGGGGGATGTAAAAGCCAGGAAGGGGGATGCAGAGCACAGGGAAGGGAGATGTAGAACCTGAGGAAGAGGAGATGCAAACCTTGGGAAGGAGGATGCTGCAGAGCTCGGGGAAGGGAGATGTAGAAGCCGGGAAAAGAGGAGATGCAGCGCTTGGGAAGGGGAGGATGCAGAGCTTGGGAAGGGGAGGATGCAGATCCCGGGGAGCCCCCGCCGCCCCGCGGGGTCTGTCCCACCGCCGCCCCCATCCCTCGGGCGGGGGTCTCGGTGCCGGGGCTGACACCGGAGCAGCGGCTCCGGCAAAGTTGTGTCCCCGCACGGCGGCTCCGCCCTTACCTGGCCGTGCAGGAGCGGCTCTCCGGGCAGCAGCGGCAGCAGCGGGGGCTCTGCGGGGCCGCGCCAGCCCGGCCCGGGCCGCACCAGCGCGGGGGGCGGCAGCAGCAGCGCTGGTGGCGGTGGTGGCGGCGGTGGCGGCGGTGGCGGAGCCCCGGCGGTGGCAGCGCCCACCCGGAGCAGCCCCGCGGCCGCGGGCAGCACCCAGGCCCAGGGGGGAGCGGGGGGCTCGGCGGGCGGAGGCCACAGAAGAGGAGGAGGGCGCGGGGCGGCGGCCGGGAGCATCCTGCATCCCGGACACAAACGGGACCGGGGCCGGGAGCGCCGCGCTCCGCTCGCCTCCGCCGCCCGGCGCAACTCCGAGCCCGCGGCACCGCGGGCAGGCTCCGCCCGGGGAGGGGGCGGGATGGGGGAGGGACGGGGGGACGGAGGGAGGGATGGAGGGATGGAGGGAGGGGGTACCGGGCCCGGTGCAGCCCCCGCTAGGAGAGCGGCTCCGCCGGTGCAGGAGCAATTGAAATTTTCGGAGTCATCCCCTGCACGCGGTACCCCCGGGACCCCCGATAGCCCCAAGTTCCCTGAGCCCCTCTCAGCACTAAAATCCCCCAGATCTCCCCAACATCTCCGACTCCCAGAGGTCTCCAAGCTCCTCGCCATCCCCAGAAGCCTCAGCCCCCCAAAACCTTTCTGAGCCTCTCAATGTCCCCTTTCCCCAGGCCGTGCGAGTGCCTCGGCATCAGAGCAGCAGCGAGTTCAGGAGTCCCACGGCTGCCCCTCAGCCGAGACCCTTCCATCGGCAGGGAAAGAAATACCATGGATTTAAACTGCCGGGGAAAAAATAACATGGATCTAAACTGCCGGGGGACAGGGTTAGGTGGGATACTGGGAGGAAATTCTTCCCCGGGGACAGGGGACAGGGTGCCCAGAGCAGCTGTGGCTGCCCCTGGATCCCTGGAATTGTCAGGTTGGACATTGGGATTGGAGCACCTGGGACAGTGGGAGGTGTCCCTGCCATGGCAGGGGTGGCACTGGGTGGGATTTGAAGTTCCCTTTCATCCCAGACCAGCCCGGGACCCTGTGGATTTCCCGGCAGACGAGAGGAGAGGAGCCTGGGGCCGCTGCTGCTGCCCGAGAGCGGCTCCCGTGCCCTCCCAGGGCTGCCAATGTTCCCAAACAACCCGGGTTTGTCCCTTTAGAACCTGTGGGTTTGTCCCTTTCCCACCCGTGGGTTTGTCCCTCCCCACCTGTGAGTTTGTCCCCTCCCCACCTGTGGGTTTGTCCCTCCTGTTGTCTCCTCCCTGCTGGGAAATGAAGGAGCTGAGCGAGCTCTGCTGACGGCATCGCAGCTTCCAGCAGCTCCTGCAAAAAATTAAAGGAATGAATAACAGCAAAATGGGCCAAGCCTGAATTCACACAACACACAAATGTTTCGGCATCACAGCTCAAAATCGTTGCAGAGGAATGCAATTCCCATGGCAGCAAATAACCTTAGTAAAGGTAATCCCCAAAAAGTTTTGGAATCAAATGACGATCTGTGGCTGAACACGAGATCAGGGAAATGAGTACATTGTTTCTAATTACCCTGAGATTCACTGGGAAATGGAGATTGGAATAATGCACAAAGTGACAGAAATCAGATGAACAGAGGATCACTGCTAAATGTTTTAGTGTGTGGCTGTTTGTAAAACTCAAAACCACATCCTGGTAATTGGGACTGTGCAGAGGAACAGAAACACAATGACAAAATCACCAGTCAAAAAACAACAAACAGAAAAATGCTGTTTCCTGTGAGATGCAGTGGTGCTCGAGGAGCTGGGTTTGGATGCAATGAGGGGAAAAGGCACCTGAGACAGTTCATCAGTGTCACCTCTGGGGCACACCTTGGCCCTTGAACACTGCAAAGAGCACTTTAGGCAGCCAAAAAGCCAATTTAGCACTGAAATAAAAGGCTTAGACCCATCATCTTCATTTTTAAGTCTGAAAAATGAGTCTGAGCACTCCAAAGAGACATCCCTTTTGTTAATATCTACATTATGGATTTCTCTCCCTGAGGACATTCGTAACCACCTTTCCTCAGGGCGGGGCTGTCTGGTGAGGCAATGTCGGGTAATGACCCAACTCTGAGGGTGAAGCACTGAAAGGTTCGAGGAAGGGGCGCTGTGCATCAGCAGCCATCCACGGGGATCCGTTTAATTTGGAGAGGTGGCCACGTTTCATTTGGAGAGGTGGCCACAGACAGCCCAGATCCTGCACCAAAGGCATCCCATGGGATGCCCTGAGTGCACCTGGGGCACGTTTGAGCCTCTGAAGGTGCCAAAATAACCCAGAATCCCGGCACAATCCTGGCACAGTCCCGACACAATCCTGACACAATCCCGGCACAGTCCTGGCAGAGTCCTGGTACAATCCCGGCACAGTCCCGGTACAATCCTGGCAGAATCCCGGCACAATCCCGGCACAGTCCCGGTACAATCCTGGCAGAATCCCGGCACAATCCCGGCACAGTCCTGGCACAGTCCCGGTACAATCCCGACACAATCCCGGCACAATCCCGCACTCAGCCGATCCCAGGGAATCAATCCCTGCCTGTCAGCAGCAGCAGGGACAGGGAATCTCGTCCTCCGGTGCTGTGGGACAGAGGGGGGGTGATCACACCCAGATTCCTCCTGAGCTCCTCCCTGAGCCCATCCCCCGGGCACGGCAGCACCCGGAGCCCCTGGAGGAGCTGCTGGAGCTGGCACAGCCCCAGCCGGACAAATGACCCGGGACAAATGACCCGGGACAAATGACCCGGGACCAGTGACCCTGGAACAATGACCCCGGACCAGTGATCCCAGATAAATGACCCCGGACAAATGACCCTGGGACAAATGATCCCGGACCAGTGACCCGGGACCAATGACCCCGGACCAGTGACCCCAGATAAATGACCCTGGAACAATGACCCTGGAACAATGACCCCGGATAAATGACCCCGGATAAATGACCCCGGATAAAGGACCCCCCTGGGGCACTGAGGGGATTACTCTGGGCACTTTTCCCAGCCCAGCCCGGACTGACGGGCTGTCCCGGGGTAATCCCGATCTCTGCCTCACTCCTTTGTTACCAGCAGCGCTGAGGAGTGAAGATTCCAGAATGGACCGAACAAAGCCACAAACTGTGCGATGGCATCCAGGGAAATGAGCTCCGACCTGGAGCCCCGGGATTCGTTGCCTGTTCATTCCAGCACAGGCACTGCTTTTGTTGTCATCGGAATCTTTGATAAATTCCCTCTTTTTGGTTTTGGGATGAACTCCCAAATCCCAAACCACAGCAGGTTCCCATGGGATGTCTGGGGTTCCAATGGGATGTTTGGGGTTCCCGTGGATTTCAGGGCTCCCGTGGGATATTTGGGGTTCCCGTGGGATCTTTGGGGTTCCCATGGGATATTTGGGGTTCCCGTGGGTGTCCGTGGTGGGTGCCGGAGCAGCTCCCACCGCTCCTCCGAGCCCAAGCCAAGTCTCCACCGAGCAGAGCCCCGGGCAAACACATCAAATCAAATGAAATCAAATCAAATCCAAGGTTGCCATAGGATGACCCCATGTTTCGGCTCCTGGCACGTGAAATACCCGGTCTTTGATGGGATTTTTTACTGAATTCCATTGATTTCCACGAGCCTCGTTACAAGCCCATTAGGAGATATCAGAAAAAGAGGAGGTGAATGAGGAGCAGCTTCAGTGCAGCCCAAACCGTGGCAGGGTTACCTGTGTGAGGCAGGACTGCAGCCTCCAGGATTTTCCTCTCTCTGGGATGGTGGGAATTGCCCCGGGCTCCTCGGGAGGCTCCCCCAGCCCTCGGGCAGCTCCGGCAGACTGAGGGGAGAAAAGGAGGGAGCAGCATTCCTGCTGGAAAATTCCCTCTGTAGAATATCAGTTTCCTTTCCACTCCACTCAATCAATTTGTTTTCTGGTACGTATAGAATATTCACAAGCTGCTTTTATCTAAAATCGGAATTATTGATACCAAAACTTCAAACTCTGGTAAATTTAGGAAGGAAAAGCAGACGAGGGCTCAGTGCCCTTCAGTTCCTGGGCAGCTGAAAGCAGAACAAGAGGGCACAGGAAAATTCAGAATCATGGATTGGTTTGGGTTGGGAGGGACCCAAATCCCCCCCAGAGCCACCCCAGCCATGGCAGGGACACCTCCCACTGTCCCAATGTCCAACCTGGCCTTGGGCACTGCCAGGGATCCAGGGGCAGCCACAGCCTCTTTGGGTCATATCTGAATTCACTTCAAGATGAAAAAAACTTTTGTTTAAACTGTTATAATCTTTAAAGTGTGCCCCATAAGTTAATATAGCCCTCAATAATAGTTGTAAAAAAAACTAGTTAGTAAAAAAAAATTTTTATATAATAATCAGATTTTCATTCTCACTATAACATTGAAGCCACAAAAAAACTATTCCTTATTAAAATCATCTCCATAGACTAAAAAAATAAGTCTCCTCTCCCAAGTAAATCAGTAAAAAACCAATTAAAAATAATTAACTAATTAGTTTTCTGTACATTATCAGTGTAAAAAAAAAAGTATGTTGGGAGAGAAAAAGTACTCTAACAATTTTATCCTTTTTTCTTATAGTTTGTAGCAATAAACTTTTTCTTTATACCATTTAAACCTGTCCCTCCTAATCCTATCTCACAACAAAAAAAAAAAAAAATTCAACTTAACAAACCCAAACCACTGCACACTCATATCCTGAATTTCTTCTAATCCTGTTGGCTGCAGAAGTTGAAGACATTTTTTGTTCTTTCCAACCAGCCCGGTGCAGGGTAAGGCTCGGCAGGGTCTGCACACAGAGATCACTTCAGGTAGCTGCGAGAAGAAACAGAAAACATTCAAACCAAGAGAAATACAAAATAAATTTATTTTTTTTTAAAAAAAAGCATCTTTTGTGTGTGCATGAGAGAGCTGGAGAGGCTGCAAACATTCTCTTTGTGAATTGCAGAATAAAGAGCACAGTCAGCCGCCGAGGGTTGGCTTTGGAGCAGCTCCTTGGAGCTCACCTCCAGCGCAGGGATTTAACCCTTGAGGGGAATCAGCCCCAGCGCCACTCCACAGCAGCAGGAAGATAAAAGAGACCGGGATAAACACACCTGCCTTGCCCCCTTTGTGCCAGAGCTCTCCTGAGAGCACTCACGCCTCTCCTGGATGCAGGAATCCGTCTGAGAGAGTCCAACAAAGTTTCCGTGCTCAGCTGGGGGCTCAGCAATGGGTGGGTGCAGCAGCTCAGCTCCTCTGTGCATCCAGAGAAAGGGGCACGGTGGCTAAACCCACCCTCAGGGCAATGCCAACCCACCTGGAAGTCACAAAACACACCTGGTGATGCACAAAACACACCTGGAATTCACAAAACACACCTGGAATTCACAAAACACTCCTGTAATTCACAAAACACACCTGGTGATGAAAAAATACACCTGGAATTCACAAAGTACACCTGGTTATGCACAAAGCACATCTGGAATTCACAAAAACACCTGGAATTCACAAAACACACCTGGAATTCACGAATGACACCTGGTGATGCCCTCAGGGAGGTGGGAACTCCCCCAAACGCTGGCATTGCCGATGCCAGAGAGGCTGGCACAGGTGCCCAGAGCAGCTGTGGCTGTCCCGGCTCCTGGCAGTGCCCAAGGCCGGGCTGGAGCCCCTGGCACAGTGGCAGGTGTCCCTGCCGTGTCCCTGGATGGGCTCTGAGCTCCCTCCCATCCCAAACCAGGCTGGGGCTCCCTCATTCCCTGGATCTGCTGCCCTGGGGCTGCTCCAGAAGGGTTCCAACATTTCCCCTTCCCATGAGACCCCCCTGGCAGGCACTGCTGGCCACAGGAGAGACAAATTCCCTCCTTCCCCCCGCGGTTCCAGAGGCAGCAGATTGTCTGGAGGGCTCTGTGGATCTCCAAGGAGACACTGCAGAAACACAGCGTTCTGAGCCCTGCACCTCCGAGCCCTGCAGACACTCCAGAGGCATCGAGGCTTTGAGGAGAGGATGGAGCAGCTGCTGCAGCCCCCGCTGTTTCCAGGGGTGCTGGAATTCTGTTTCTTTTTTATTATTATTTTTATTTCATTTCCATTCTTCAGCCACCCCTGGAAGCCTGGAGAGCTGGTCCTCTGCACCACCACTCATCTCACAAGCATTCCAGGAACCTCAGGGAGCTGAGGGAGAAATTGTGAGCATTGCAGCTTCTCAGTGCAGGCACAGCAATGAGGTCACCCCAAAGAACTTGTCTGGAAATTCACTCTTCCATGAATTCCAGCAGAAGCTCTGTGGCAGAAGCTGCAGACATGCTGCTGTTGCCAGCATGGACAGGGACTGCTGCTCCTTGGGGGATGGTCATGGCAGCACAATTCTGGAATCCCTGAGGCTGGAAAAGCCCTCCAGGATCATCCAGGGCAGCCTGTGCCCATCCCCACCTTGTCCAGAGCACTCAGAATCCTCCAGGAATTGCTGGGACACTCCAGGGATGGGGATCCAACCCTCCCTGGGCACTTCCAATCCCTGCCCACCCTTTCCATGGGGAAATTCCTGCTGCTGTCCCCCCTGAGCTCCCCTGGCCCAGCCTGAGGCCGTTCCCTCTCCTCCTGTCCCTGTTCCCAGATCCCAAATCCCCCCGGCTGTCCCCTCCTGTCAGGGAGTTGTGCAGAGCCACAAGGGCCCCCCTGAGCCTCCTTTTCTCCAGGCTGAGCCCCTGCCCAGCTCCCTCAGGAATTCTCCAGCCCCTTCCCAGCTCCCTCAGGGATTCTCCAGCCCCTTCCCAGCCCCATTCCCTGCCCTGGACCCCCTCCACTCCTCCAGGGCTCTCCAGGGCTGCCCCAGGATCCCAGCCTGAGCCTCAGGAGTTCAATGCACGAGTGCAGGGAGAGGATTTGTGAGCACTGCTGTGTCACACGGGGGAATCCTCCCCACCTCTGCTTTTCTCCCATTATCCCAAGGTAAAACACATGGCTTTGGCTCCTTAATGAGGTGTTTTTACCTCCCCACATTAACGTGATTATGTCAAAGCTGATTGCAAGTTTTAAACTTCACTTTATCAGCCGAGCAATTACAGTTTTATGGGCTTTATCCTCTTCGCAGTAACTTTAATATACTTTTGTTTCCTAATTATTTCCCTTCCCAGATTATTGCTCTTAAGTAACATCACCATTACTCCGGGTTCAGCTGGAGCCAGAGCCCCAAATCCCAGAGCACACTTCTCCAGGCACCAAATGTGGGAATAGCAGCGGCAAGGCACAAAAACAAGGTACCAAGAACTAATTATTCCATCTGGAGCCCTTCCCGTTTCATTTCCCCGGCACTAAAGGCTCAGAATGCTGCACAGGCACTCAGCTGAAATGGGCTCTGCTCTGCTCTGCTCCCACGGAATTGCCAGGATGGAGCTTCCCCTTCTCTCCTCAGTGCAGCCACTTCTCCTCCTGCCTCCCTGCCCACTGCAGGACGATTTCTGTGCCCTCGGCTCTGCCTCAGCCCCTTCTCCCTCCCCAGCCCCGGGCCACCGCTGGAATCTGACTTTGGACTTCTGTGATCCAGAGATTTCCTGGTCCTGCAGGGGCTGGGCAGCTCCAGGATGAGCTGCAGGACAGGGGGACACGGGGACAGACACGGGGACACAGGGACACACACAGGGACACACACAGGGACACAGGGAATGGCTCCCAGTGCCAGAGGGCAGGGCTGGATGGGATTTTGGGCAGGAATTGTCCCTGGCAGGGTGGGCAGGGCTGGCACAGGGTGCCCAGAGCAGCTGTGGCTGCCCCTGGATCCCTGGCAGTGCCCATGGCAGGGGCAGCAATGAGATTATATTTAAGGTCCATTCCAATCCAAACCATTCTCTGATTGTCTTTTTTTGGGTTTTTTGGTTTGTTTTTTTTTTTTTTTTTTTGGTTTGTTTGTTTTGAGGAAATACCCTTAAAGCCACTAATAAAATCACTTTTACAGCTCAGCAAAGATTTGATTGACCTCAAGCATTGGATTCTCCAGACCTGAACACTGCCTGAACAATTTAAGACAGAAGCTTTCCAACAAAAAAGCAAACCCCAAACCAACCCCACAGACTCATCCCTTCCCTCCCCAAATGGAGCAGCTGGGGATGGGGAAATCTGCCTGGCCTTGGGCTTTAAGGAGGGCTCACAATCACTGAAATCCTCCCTCTCTATTAGAAAATTCCTCTGCTCTGTTTGATTTAAAAATACCCTGAGCAACTGCTGGTAGTGCCATCCTACTAGAGAGAGAGAAAAAAAACAACAAAAAAACCCCTCAGTTTCTTTTTAGGATATTTTTGAGCAGATGAAAATGGAAAGAAAAAAGAAATGTTTGAATGCAGGTAAAGCTCAACCAAAGTCCTGAAGGGAAAAGGGAATCAATTCCAGAGGGTCCTGCTGGCAGTGACAGTTCCATCCATGAGGGAATCCTGCGTGGTGAGGAAATTCTGTGTCTTGTTGTGACCCTGGAGAAAGTGGGGGGGAAGGTCCCTGAGGGACCCCAGGCTTTTGTGGGATCTTCTGGCCTGGGGCTTTTTTCTTGATTTCTTTAAGGGTTTTCATGGCTTTGTTCAGAGAGAAAAAACAATATAAAAAATACCCAAAGATTTAACCACAGAGGGGTTTGGTTCCCCAGATCCCTGAGGTGTCACTATCAGGGGCAGTGATAGAACCCAGAATTGTCCCCAGACAATTCTATAATTGTCCCCAGGTTTCTCAGTGTCCCCATCAGGGGCAGTTTCTGTCCCCAGGTCTCTGGGGACAATGCAGGGCTCAGTGCCAGGGCTGGCAATGCTGGTCAGAGATGGGAGAGAAAAACCCCAACACATCAAACGACAGAAAAAATACCCCCAGTGCTCGTGTGACAGGGAAATGTGGCATTTCAGGCAGCTCCTGTGAAAACCAGTGCCATTAATGCATTCTCAAGCTCTGCAGTTTGCTCAGGTTCTGTAGCACAAACTGCCAGCAGCACAGAACATTTCATGCTTTCATCTCCCAGAAATAATTTGACACTACTTGAGGATTTGATCGCTCTGATTACATTATTATTGTTTGTTGAATACCAATAAAAGCTTGAAAAAAAACCAAAAACCACTTCTCCCTGCCTGCTGCAGCAGAAGATGTGCCACGATGGGCCAGCACAGGGGACATGGGGGATTTTCCTTTTCCCATGGAATGGGGATGAGCAGGAGGATTTCCCAGCAGCTCCTCCAGCCCCCAGTGCTGCACTGCTGGTCCTGGTGGGGCCAGTCTGTCCCTGGATCCTGATGGATCCCAGCATGGAGCATCCCAGATCAGCCCTGGGATTCACCCCAGCTCACTGCTCCTCCAGAATTACGGGATCATGGGATGGGTTGGGTTGGAAGGACCCCAAATCCCACCCATCCCACTCCAGCCATGGCAGGGACACCTCCCACTGTCCCAATGTCCAACCTGGCCTTGGGCACTGCCAGGGATCCAGGGGCAGCCACAGCAGAGCTGGGAATTCCATCCCCACCCTGCCAGGGAACAATTCCTGCCCAAATCCCATCCAAATCTACCCATTGTCAGTTTAAAGCCATTCCCTGTGTCCTGTCCCTCCATCCTTGTCCCCAGTCCCTCTCCAGCTCTCCTGGAGCCCCTTTAGGGGCTTTAGGGGCTCTGAGCTCTCCCTGGAGCCTTCTCCTGTCCAGGTGAGCTCCGCTCTCAAGCAGCACACAGAGCTGGCCCCAAGCACTGTGGGAAACGTGTCCAGCACTGCTGTCCCCAAACACAGAGTGACACTGGGTGAGGACCCCGCACAGACAGAGACCCTGCCCCGCCTCCTGCCCCGAAGACAAGAGATAAACCCTGCAGGAACCCAGAAAACTCCACCAAACACCCAAAACTTCCCCCATCCCCTCGTTTTCCCTGTTTGTGACCCTGCAGGAGCCAGGCAAGCGTGGCCAGCCAGGCACAGCAGCCAGGAGCTGTCCCCATGTCCCCACCAAAGCCACCCCTGGTGTGTTGCTGTGCGAGGAGGCTGCAGGCAGGGCAGAGCACCAGCCGTGGCATCAGCCTCATTATTTCCTTCCTCGTAGCATTAATTTGGCTCCCTAATCCAAACAGGGCTCCGCGCAGTTATTAAAGCGATTTTAATCCAATCAAACACAAACAGCACGGATCAAAGGAGGCCCCGGGGGCACAGAGACATCGGGTAAAGTTCAGCACAGCAAATGCCAGGGCTGCTCCTGCTCCCCCAGCCAGCCCAGGGTGGGGCTCTGCAGGATGTGTGCACCCCTTACCCGACTGTGCCATTAGAGAGCCTGGTTAATCACCGGGGAGCACATCCCAATTAATTTAATTAGCAGGCAATAACATTACATCACGCCACGAGAAGGCTGCAGCACGTTTTCAGATTAAATCCCGAATTTACCATAGAGCACAGCCATAGCTGGAACCGAAGGGAAGCTGCTCTTCCCCCTTTCCTTCCCAGCAGGCACAGGCAGAAGGCTGGGAATCAGAATTCATCAGGTGAATGGATGGATTGTGTGAAATCCAGAGGTGTTGATTAATCCAACACTCTGGGCCTCTTGAATCACTGAGTGCTGGCACCAGTGCCTGGAATGGGACATGAGAGCCCTCCCTGGGCATGGGCTTGGCCCTCCCTGCCTCATCCATCCCCAGACCTGACCCAAGTCCTAAAGGGTGACCAAACCCCCACACCGGCCACCATTCCTGACACCCCTCCAGCATTTCAGCTCTTTTCCCACCCAAGGATTTATCTGGAGCCCATCTCCCATCCCCACCCTCCCAGTCCTCCCAGGGAACTGGGAATCCCCTCCCAGTGAGGTGCCCACAGCCCAGCTGAGCCTCTCCTTCCCTCCCTGTCACCCTGGGCCCTTTGAAATCCCACTCTGCTCTGCTGGAAAAACCCAAAGCCACGCTGGCCCCGTGGGGCTCAGGAGAGGTTTCCCTGTCAGCCCCATCCTTGGGGACACAGTGACAGTGACAGGATCAGCCTGGGCAGGGGCCAGGTCCTGTGGGAAGGACAGGGATCCCAGTGCTGGGATGCAGGAGAGGGACAGAAGGAGCCCCAAGGCAGGACAGCAGCAGCAGGAGCCTGGGAAATCCCTGTTCCTGCAATTCCACTGGAGACTTCCCATCCTCATCCTCATCCTCATCCTCATCCTCATCCTCATCCTCCTGTTCCTGCAATTCCACTGGAGATTTCCCACCCTCATCCTCCTGTGGGTGTCTGTGCCTGACCCTGAGCACCCTCGGGGCCCCCAGCAGGGCTGAGCTCCTGTCCCCAGCCCTGTGACTCTGTCACCTCCTGTCCCCAGCCCTGGGACCCTCTGTGAGCTCCTGCAGACCCCAGCTCCCCTGTCCTGCTGGCACAGCTTCAATCCCAAACCCCCCGAGCCCTGCTGGGGAACATCCCCAGGGCTGGAGCACAGCCAGGGCTGCTCTCCAAGGGAGCTTTTCCTGCCTCGTTCATTAACTGGATCCACTAATGAGGCTCTGGGAGCTCTCTGGGGAGTTCTTCTACAGACAGGGTGGGGATGGAATTCCCAGCTTTGCTGTGGCTGCCCCTGGATCCCTGGCAGTGCCCAAGGCCAGGTTGGACACTGGGGTTGGAGCACCTGGGACAGTGGGAGGTGTCCCTGCCATGGCTGGGGTGGCTCTGGATGGGATTTGGGATCCTTTCCAACCCAAACCAGTCCATAACACCACAAAGCCCCAGCTCTGCAGGGGCAGCAGAGCAGGAAAATGTTCATTACCCACCCTGAATAATCCCCTGCTTCCTCACTTTAAAAAGTTGAGTTTAAAGAGAAATTCAGTCTCCCTCTCTTTGAATTTTCCTTCTGATCTCCGTGTAGGAATATTTCAGGGGTTGCACTGCACCAACTGGAAAGTAATCACATAAAGCTCCTGTCAGAATTTCTTAGTGCTCCAGCTAATGAAAGGACAAATAAAATACCAGCATTATTGCCAACCTTTGAAAGTTGCCTTTCTGAGGAGTCCTTTTTAAGTGCTAATTAATCAAATCAGTGATATTTTTCCAGGGTCAGTGACTCATTACTGCTGCACTCGCTGGAAGTGAAGAAGGCTGAAATATTAAACTAAATAGATCATAATTCTTCCATAGATGGTCAAGCTGTGTTTGAGGCAGGAGCAGCGTTCTCTTGAGTCAAACCCATTCTGAATCACTTTTTTTTCCTCCCTCTCTCCCTCCTTTTGATGGCATTAGAGAAGCAGGAGATGACATCAGGAGAAATGATTCCATTGACATCTGACCAGCCCTTGAGTGGTGCAGAGCACCAGGGCCACCCTCCCCAGGGGAGCCCAATGGGAGCAAAGTCCCCAAGTGCCACCAAGGATCACCTCTGAGTTCACACCTGGCTGGCACTGCCCGGCTCTGGAAGGCACAGCTGCATTCAAGGCTGGCAGCAGGAATTGGATTTTTGCTTGGATGGAAAGCAGGGAGTGGATGAAACCTCATTCCAAGGACTTCACCCTGGCACCCTGGCAGCTTTTCAAATCGTGTATCCAGAAGGGAGCGCTGGAAAAGGGAAATGTAAGACAGCAATGATAGGGAAAGGCAGAGGGAGGGACTGAGAGAAGATCCCAGAATGGTTTGGGTGGGAAGGGACCCCAAACCCCACCCAGAGCCACCCCTGCCATGGCAGGGACACCTCCCACTGTCCCACTGTCCAACCTGGCCTTGGGCACTGCCAGGGATCCAGGGGCAGCCACAGCTGCTCTGGGCACCCTGTGCCAGCCCTGCCCACCCTGCCAGGGAAAGATTTCCTCCTAAAATCCGATCTTGTCCTCCCCTCTTTCACTTACAGCAATTCCCGTGTCCTGTCCTTGGGGTAAGAAACCAAGAAAGGTAAATAAAACAGGGGAGAAACAGACTGATGTATAAAACATGATGGAAGGAAAATAAAACAAAGAGAACGAGGAAAGTCAGTTAGAACATGTTTTAAACCACCTCACAAATGAACATTTCTGACATGAGGAAAGCCAGGCTGGACAGAGGTGGAAGGTTCCAGAGGAATTTTCCACGTCAGGTGAGCCCTGCTCAGGAGAGGCAAATCCCAGAATCACAGCAGAGCTGAGTTTGAAGGGACCCACAGGACTGAGTCCAAATCCTGGGCAAAGACGGGTCTGGAAAACTCCAAAGCCTCAGCTGAGCCCGGACAGGGAGGAGCAGCAGCAGAGGTGATGGCAGCAGCACATGAAATAAAAATATCAATAGAAATATATTTACAGCGAGAGGGGGTCTGTGTGTGAGAGAACCTCACCCTGCACACGTGTGCCCAGCTCCAGCCCCTCTCATTTATCATCATCTTCCAGAGGAAACGCGCTCAGACATCAGCCGAGCCCCGCGGAGCACGGGGAGGATTTGTCTTCATCAACACCACGGAATATTCAGGTTTCCCGGAGCCTCTGCTGGAGGAAAACCTTTGTGTAATCTCAGTGCCAATCTCAATGCCACAGAAACACAATTTCGGGCTTGACATTATGAGTTATTACAGGTTATTAGATGGGGTTTTCATTTCTTTCACTGACTAATGCCTGTCCTCGGGATCAGAATCTCGTGCAGGATCAGAATTCCGTGCGGGATCGGAATTCTGTGAAGAATGAGAATTCCGTTCAGAATCAGAATTCCGTTCAGAATGATAATTCCGTGCGGGATCAGAATCCCGTGCGGGATCAGAATTCCGTGCAGAATCAGAATTCCGTGCAGGATCAGAATTCCGTGCGGGATCAGAATTCCAGCTCTCCACAATTGCACGGGGAGGATCCAGGGATGGTCACGGAACAAGAAGAGCTTTGGTGGAGTTTTCCTGGCACCAAAGGCTGCTCAGAATCCGCAGCCCCAGCAATCCTTGTGGCATTGCAGGTTCGGGGAGCGCTGCAGGGGCTGATGATGGGATCCTGGAATGTTGGGGTTGGGAGGATCCCAAATCCCACCCAGGGCCCCCTCCCTGCCGGGAAGGAAGAAAACCCCAAAGCCGTGTGGGCTCTCTGTGCTCTGGGGTTCCCGTCATTCCCTTCCCCACCCCATGGAATGCTGACCCCCCTGGCCCAGCCCCTCTCCTTCCCCTGGCTTGGGAACAGCTGAAAATAAAACGGAAAAAATAAAAATAAAAATTAAAATTAAAATTAAAATTTTAAAAAAATTAAATTTTTTAAAAAATTAAAATAAAAATTAAAATTAAAACGGGCCTTAACATTTCAGAGCTCAGACTTTTGGGTCAGCAGAGAAAAAGAAGCCCCGGGTCTTTCCCTGATGATTTTTTTTTTTTTTTTTTTGGAGGAAATTTGGTGTGCCAAGGTCCAGATGTTTTATTTGCCCATCCAAGGGATCTGGAAGCCACCCATGAAATCTGCTTGGGTTTGGGGAGGTTTATTTTATATAGAAATATAAAAATTAGAGAGATATAAATATAGAAATCTAGAGCGATATAAATATATAAGTGCATAAATATATAAATCTATATATAATAACCATACAAATATATAAATCTCGAGAGATATAAATATAGAAGTCTAGAAATATGTTAATATATAAATAAATTTCTAGAAATATATAAGGATATAAATATATATATAAAATATATAAATCTATATATAAGTATATAAATCGAGAGATATACAAATATAAAGATATATAAATCTAGAGATATATAAATTTATAAATATATTTTAATAAATATGTAAGTATATCTAAATATAAAATACATAAATCTAGATATATAAGTAGATAAATCTAGAGAGATATTAATATATTTTCTATAAATATATAAATAAATATCTCAAAAGCTGTATTAAATATTTCTATGTGATATAAAAGGTTTAAACATATTGTATAAATATATAAATATAGAGGGATATAAATATATGAATATATAAATATATAGATAGAAAATAAAGAAATATAGTAAAATAGTAATATAATAATATAAAAATAATATAGAAATATAGAAATATAGAAATAGCTGCATTAAATAGTTCCATGTGATATAAAAATGTTTTATATATTATTTAAACGGAAAAATAAATATATAAAAATATTAAAATATATATATAATATATATAAAATATATATTTATATAGAAATAATGTATTAAATAGTTTTGTATTATATAAAAATGTTTTTATCAAGTATATAAATAGATAAATTAATAAATAAATAGAGGTTATGGAGCAAACCCCAGTCCCAGCTGGGTGACGGGTGCGGATTTTCCATGGAAACAGGAATTTAAGGGATTTTCCTGTGCCAGGGACACCCAGCCTGTGTGTGGGGGACACACATTGAGAAAATGAGAAAATCACAGCCTGAAAAATCTTCCAGGCTGGAGCTTCTCAGCTCAGAATTTCTGCCAGGGTGATCATTTGGTCACAATAAAAAGGAATTAATACCAAAATCAAAGCCCTGTTGTGGTGTGTGCCCAGGCCCTGGCCATGGGGTGTCTTCTCTCTGAACCAATCTCCTTTTCTCTGCTCTGGGAGTTGCAGTCCTGCTATAAACCCAAGTGTGTTTGTGAATAAACTCGGCTCTTTCTTCCTGTCGTGACAGACGCCCATGGAGCTGAGCATCTTATTTCTGCTGCACTTAAAGGGTTAAAAGCCCTTCCCACCCCTTTCCCTGTGTGCGGTTGTTTTTAAACAACCTGAGTGAGAAATCACAGGAGCCACGCGAGAACGGGAAGGGTTTTGTTGTTTTTTTTTCCAGGAGGGAACATAGAAAAGTTGGGTTTTTTAGCGGAGAAAAAAAAAAAGCTCTTGGCAGTGCTAAAGGTGCTGTGAACCCCCCGGGGTGGAGGCAGATTGGAGAGGAGAGTGACATGAAAAGCAGAATGTCCCCGTGTCCCCGTGTCCCCGTGTCCCGGAGCGATGAGTCAAAGCTGGAATTGTTCTTTCGGGGTTTCTGTGCTCCCCGCAGGCGCTGAGGGGTCCCCGCATCCCCCGTCCCCACCGGCTGATATTTGCCTCAAATCTCCTCCAGATCTGCTGCGCTCGTGGCTGGTGATGAAAGGATGGAGAAAACCTCCAGGACTGCACCCACACACCCCGGAATGGCAACTGAGGAGCCCCGGGATTCAGACATATTGATTTATATATTTATTTAAAAATATAGCAATAGATGTATTAAATAGTTCTATGCGCTATAAGAAATATAGTAATATAATAATATAGAAATATAAAAATATAGAAATGAATATAGAAATTCAGACATTTTCTGTCAGAGAACAAAGTGGGAAAATCACCTCCAAAAAACCCAACTGCATCTTCAGTGGTACCCAACACTGCCATGGCTGTGCCCGGGGGGATGGACAGACAAACCAGGGGGGGATGGACACACCGGGGAGGGCAGAGCTGGGCTCCAGAGCTTGGCTTTGTGCAGAGTTTATGGAATTGTGACCTGTCCTTCCTTCAGGAATTGTGACCTGTCCTTTCTTCCAGCACCAGCGTCATCCAAGGGCAATCTTGGAATGGTTTGGGCTGGAAGGGACCTTAAATCCCACCCAGTCCCACACAGGGACACCTCCCCCTGTCCCAGGCTGCTCCAACCCCAATGTCCAGCCTGGCCTTGGGCACTGCCAGGGCTCCAGGGGAAGCCACAGCAAATCTGGGCACCCTGTGCCAGCCAGGAATAATGAGGATAAAGTTTAATCCTCTGGAAAATCCTCTGCTGTTCATGCCCAAACTCTCCAGGGGTCACCCCCGACGTGTGGCAGCTCCTGGGGCAGGTGGCACCAAGAGCTGGGCCCCTCACCAAGAGAGATGGGAAGGGGTCAGGTCCGAATTAACAGCGAGTGGGAAAAGCAGAACGGGGCTGAAATGTTCGAGTAACTTCCAGCAGCCCTTACAAATGGCCATTATCTCCTCTCCAATCTGCAGAGCAGTGCCAGGGAGGGAAGGAGAGCTCAGCTGAGCACTTTAGGGTAATGTTATTCATAAGCAAGGCTTATCTCCCTCGGTACAGCTTGCATATTTTTATAAATAACTGAATTCCTTAACCACTCACGGCTCGGGAGCCGAGAGATTCGTGTCTCACCTCGTTTCCCAGAGGAAATGGATTTATGGCCACTGTACAGCTGCCTCCTAATTAGTGCAGGGTTTGCAGAGGGTTGGATGAACCCTCCACAATATGGATTCTCCAGGTGTGAGAGGAGCAGAGCCAGGCTCTGGCACTCCCTGGGAATCCCAGGCAGTGCTGGAACATTCTGTGCTCACCCCAGGAAAACCTCTGTCCATCCCTGCAAACAAAACCCAGAGCATTTCCTTGCCCACAACATAAAGGGGAGAATCTCAGAAATCCCAGAGGCATTCCTAGAACCAGATATGCCAACAGCTTTCAAACCTACACCTATCAATAGGGTAGCTTTTAATTCACTTTAAATGGCAGGTTAAAGTCGGCCACTGTCACTGTGACTTTGTCTGCTTCAGATTTTTTCATGGCTTGAAGCAGCAATTTATTGTTTTGTACTGAGAGATTCAGAAAAGTCAAGCTGAGAGTGGTTCCCAGGGAATAAATCATCTCACTGCGATAAACATTTCCCTTAAAATTGCTTTTTCCACAGTTTATTAGACCTTTTATTTTGGAGGAGGCAGTTTCACAAATTTTCCTCTGCAGTTTTAGTGATTGATAATTAAGCTCATGTGGTTTGACTCGTTCTGTGATTTCAAAGGCAAATCTTCATCTCACCCACCCAACACTCACCTACAGCACCGTGTCCTATTTCAAAATAAGAGAGCAATGGTAAGAAGAGGAAAAGATTCCTCATGGAAGGGGCTGTGCAGGCCTGGCACAGTGCCCAGGGCAGGGCTGGAGTCCTGGACGTGCCCAAGGCCAGGCTGGACAGGGTTTGGGACACTGGGAGCTGTCCCTGCCCATGGCAGGGGTGCAATGGGATGGCCCTGACACCAACCATTCAGGCTTTTATTTCATTTTTTCACTTATCTAAGCTGCGTTTGATTAGACTTGGCCAAGTCTTTGGTATTAATGAAATCCAACAGAACTTCCTCCCCTGAGTGTTCTCCCACACTCGTGCAGAAAGGGCAGCGTGCCCAGGGATCCTCACCAGGAAAGGATTTCTCAAACAAAATAGGGAATGCAATCCTCACTTTATCATATGGGGATGGCTGCAAGTCCTGTCCTGGCTAAGGCAGGGAATTGCAGATCCAAAAATCTCCAGCCAGGCCTGATTTTATGAAGCTGCTTTGCCATCTCCTGCTTTGTGCTCTCCACTGCCTGGTAGCACTGCAGCCTTTTCATTCTCAGAACTGGGCCATACCCACTGTAATCCAAATAAATCCATCTCACCTTTCAGCAGAAACAATAAAAAGACAGATAAGGAACAAAAGCTAAGGGTTCTTTGTCACATGTTCATAAATGAATAAAAGTACGTGATGGAAAACTCTCTGAAACAACATCCAATCACTGGTGGCACTTCTAAGAGACACATCACTAATGGTTCATTTAACTTCACAGTATCTTAAACTCCCTCATTTTGTGAAGCTGGAATTATTTATGAGACAGTTTATTATGAGCAGATTAATATTCATTGGACAGTTGGCAGAAGATGTATGCTCCCATCTCGGGATGCTGTGCAGGAGAACAGAGCCATCACTTTGGGATGTGGACAGAGATGATTGCAATTGGGGTGGTGCAGGGATCATTGGGGTGGTTCAGGGTTCATTAGGGTGATTCAGGGGGTCATTGGGGTGGTTCAGTGATCATTGGGGTGGTGCAGGGGTCATTGGGGTGGTGCAGGGGTCATTGGGGTGGTGCAGAGGTTATTGGGGTGATTCAGGGTTCTCCCCATGCCCATCCCAGAGATCCCAGCCAGCCCTGGCTCCATCCCAGCACTGCCCCAGCACCCAGGGGTGCTGTCCTCACCTAAAGAGCTTTCAGGAGTCCCTCTCAGCACGGATCCATCCGTTCCTGTGATTTATTTGCTGCTGCTAAATAGAAGGAATGCAGGTGCCGAGCAGGATGCCCAGCCCTCAGGGTTGCAGCAGATCACAGCAATCACATGGAAAATAAAGGAAACCTGGCCCCACTGCCTGCCCCCATCAGCTGGGAGCCATCAGGGGGTGCTGGCAGGAGGAGCTGACATAGAACTGACACATCCAAACAGCCGTGCTCTCACTGAGAGACACAGGAGTGAGTAAAACAGGATGGATAAAAACATCCATTGGTTCCATTTGTGCTGCTGGCACTGGTGGGATTCAGGAGTCCCACAGTGACAGAGGTTGCCTCACATGTGTCACCACTGCTGCTATTGCTGCTGTCTTTTGTCCTTCATGGGTGCTTTGCTCAACTCTCCACTCATTTTTGGCAGCCTGGCAGCACCAGGATCTCCTCGGGAGCCTTTGCTGTCCTTGTGATGCCCAAAGAGGCCACCTGGAACAGGGCTAAAGGAATAAAACAGGGATTCATTAAAAGGAATAAAGCAGGGATTTATTAAAAGCCTTTCCAAGGCTCCACCCTGGGCAGTGCAGGAGCCCCAGATGGGCTCAGAGTCCCGAGTTTCACACTTGGATCACTTTGGGTCCATTCCCACCTTGGCTTCATTGTCCAATCCCAGCTCCAGGCTCTGCACTCCCATCCTCCCACATTCTCTCCTCCACTCGCTGCTCTTTGCACTTTTTGGGGCTGGAGCTGCAGCGTGTCCTTGGTTGTGGGGCTGGCAAAGGATTGTTTGGTGTGCCTGAGCTGGGAGGAGAGCTGGGAACACTTTGTGTGCACTTCAGAGTCACACCCAGGGCAGGACAGAATGTGGGAAATAGAAAAGCTGAAATTTAAAGCACCAATGGGGTTGTCCCTCAGTGAAGACAGAACATTCCCCAGCAAAGCAGGCACAGAGCAGCCCCTGCACACACCTGCCCAGGGAATTTGTGTCCCTGGGAAATGCAGCAACATTGGCCAAGGAAATGAGTGACTGTAACCAGTCCCGTGTGTGCCCAAGAAACTCAGACCCCCTATTTAAGACACATATTGAGAAAGTAAGAAAATCACAGCCTGAAAAATCTTCCAGGCTGGAGCTTCTCAGCTCTGTTCCCAGCTCAAGGCCAGGGAGAATTTCTGCCAGGGTGATGATTTGGTCACAATAAAAAGGAATTAATACCAAAATCAAAGCCCTGTTGTGGTGTGTGCCCAGGCCCTGGCCATGGGGTGTCTTCTCTCTGAACCAATCACCTTTTCTCTGCTCTGGGAGTTGCAGTCCTGCTATAAACCCAAGTGTGTTTGTGAATAAACTCGGCTCTTTCTTCCTGTCATGACAGATGCCCATTTTGGAACTTTTTTTTTCCATTAAGCTTAAACACCCAACTTGAGAAAGGACCGTCCTCACCTCAGCCCCTCTCCCAAAACCAGAGGGGTTTGGAGGGTCAGGAGAAGGCACAGAGCTTCAGAAAAACCAAAATTAAAAACCCATTGCATGCTCAAATTACCTTCTAATTTCTTATCAGATTAACAACATAGAAAAAATTGGGGTTTTTCCACCACTTGTGACCCCCAGACTAAGCCCAGCCATAACATCACTCCCTGGGAACCCTTGAAACCAGACAAGTTAATATATGTACAGGAGAAATCAGCGTGCTTTTCAATCTCCTAATGAGCCCAGAGCTTTTGTAATAAGCCTATTTTTGGTCTGGGTATTTATAACTATCCCCCCCCTGAAACTGAGAAGAAGGAGCAGTTCATAAACTGATCCAGTATTTGCATAAAATATGTGGCTGGAGCTAATGCTGATGAGCTCATGAGAGCATTGGAGGCAAAAGGAAAAGCAAACAGAACTCACCGAGTGGCCAAAATTCCCCCACACCCCGAATTTGAGGAGTGGCAGAGCTGTGCTGACAGGAATGGACCCTAAAATCCTGCCAGTGGGAGCTTCCCCCAGGGTTGTTTTTTTTTTTTTTCTGGATATTCCAGTGCCCTGCTGGAGTGGCAGGGCAGCTCCTGGTGAGGAGAAGGAGCAGGGGGAGAGGGAGGGGCTGACCCAAAGCCCACCTGACACCCGTTATTTGCTGCCATCCAGGGACCAAATTCCCTCTGTCCTGGTCCCTGGGCTCAGCAGCCAGGGGAGCTGAAAGCTGGGACCTGCTGGGACAGGGCTGGAGGAGAGCCCATGGACGAGCTGCACATCCCTCTGGATTCTTGCAGAAACACCCAAACCAGAACCCTGTGGCTGTCACCCCTGTGGCTGTCACCCCTCTGATTGTCACCCCTCTGGCTGTCACCTCTGTGGCTGTCACCCCTATTTCTGTCACCCCTATTTCTGTCCCCCTTGTTTCTGTCACCCTTGTGACTGTCACCCCTGGGGTGTCACCCCTGTTTCTGTCACCCCTATTTCTGTCACCCCTATTTCTGTCCCCCTTGTTTCTGTCACCCCTGTTTCTGTCACCCCTGTTTCTGTCACCCTTCTTTCTGTCACCCCTGTTTCTGTCACCCCTGTTTCTGTCACCCCTGTTTCTGTCACCCCTGTTTCTGTCACCCCTGTGACTGCCACCCCTGTTTCTGTCACCCCTGTTTCTGTGGCCGGGGGTGGCCCCAGCAGGGAAAGGTGGGAAGGGTTTTGCTCATGGAATTGTTCTGCCTCAGGGACTGGCAGCTCCTGGAGCAGGGGGAGGATCAGAAGGGCCTGATCTGCGGAGCTGGCACAGGAAAACCTGCAAAGCTGCCCCGAATCTGCTCAGAAGGGGCTTTTCAGTGGCAGAGTCCTTTGGCTTTTCCTTGTGGCGGTGTGGCAGCTGTCACCCAGCAGAGGGGAGGGAGCAGGGGCCAGGCAGGGTGACACCGGTCACCGTGGCTCCAGGGCACGGCACGACACCAGCCCGTGCTTGTGTGTGCTGGAATCGGTGCCTTTACAGCTTTAATTTCAATGTTCCTGGGCTGATCGCTGCTCCTTGTGATTCCAGCAGCCCACACATTGCTCTGAGAACAGCTCGGGGTGTCCCAGGAGCACGCAGTGCTCTCGTGGGGGTCTGACCTCCACAGAATCACTCTGCAGGGCTGATGAATTTAAAACCTTTAGCTGCTCCCAAAATTCACCCTGGAGCCCCCCCCAGTTCACCCTCCCAGCCTCCTGCCCCCCTCCCCACCCCACCCCTGGGTACTGGCGTTTTCTCCTTCACCCTGGGCTCCCTTCATTCAGCGGCACCATCACCGTTCATCTCTGCAAAATATTGGTAATTTGAATTAAAATTGTGATTTGGATAGAAGTTGTCATTTGTATAGACACTGTAATTTGTATAAAAACACATTTCCTCCAGCAAATTCTTTGCCTGGCTTTTATGTTTCCTGGGTTTGGAACACAATGAACACTCTCACTGCAGACCTTCTGTTTCCTTCTGAATTCTTAAAAGGCAGAAAAATGGTTAAGGATTTGTAAACTCTTCTCCTATATTTTCAGAAGTGGAAAACAAATGAAGTGAGTTTCATTTCAGAAGGGTTTGAGGGGTTGTTTTTTTTCAAATATTCTCCAGGGCAAAATTCTGATGCAGCAGCAGCAGAGTCAGGTTGTCTCACGCATGAACAGCATCACATATATATAAATATATATAAAAATATATATATAAATCTGTATCTCTGAGGGCTCAGTATTTGAAATCATGCCAGCAACGGCCTCTGTTCTTTCTGTTGCATTAATTCCCAGCTGTGGATGTGGCTCAGGAGGGTGGATGGACATTCCCTGCCTTTCCCATCCCTTCCCAAGGCTGGCTGGACGTGACCCAGCCGTGCCTGGCGCCAGGAGCAGCTCCAGCCCTTCCTGCAGTGGGTGTCGTTCATTATCCCTGCCATTAATTGTGAATGAACCAGCAGCTGCTCGCTGCTAATGAGGCGCAGCACCGAGAATTCTCTGGGTGCCTGCAGCTCCGGGCTTGGCAGCGTGCCTGAGGTTCCTGGAATGGCCGGGAACTCACTCGGGGAACTCGGGGAGCTCAGGGAAGCTCAGCCTGGCAGGGCACCTCAAAGCCCAGCCAGCCCAGGATGCTCCAAGCCCTGTCCAGCCCAGCCTTCAGAGCTCTCAGGAGGAATTGGGCTCAGTAAAAGCTGAGGTCTAAGCTGGGTTTAGTTTTTTTCTTGATTTATGGCAACAGTTCATGCACTGAGTGTGTGTTTTTAAATGGGAAAAGCAGGAATACACATTCATTCCATGAACATTCCCTGCTTTTAGAGTTGACTGCAGTGCTGCATCACACTGAGAGTAGATTTGGATGGGATTTGGGGCAGGAATTGTTCCCTGGCAGGGTGGGGATGGAATTCCCAGATTTGCTGTGGCTGCCTCTGGATCCCTGGCAGTGCCCAAGGCCAGGTTGGACATTGGGACAGTGGGAGGTGTCCCTGCCATGGCAGGGGTGGCACTGGAGGGGATTTGGGGTCCCTCTCAACCATTCCATGGCTCCATGTGCCCGTGAGCTGTGTGACATCCCCGTGTCCCTGTGTGACATCCCCGTGTCCCTGGGAGCTGCCTGGCACCTCGGCACTGGGAAATGCTGGGGCTGAGCCCAGCCAGGGCCAGCTCGGAGCCCAGGAGCTGCACCGCGTGTGTTTGGGCTGCTCCTAATTCCCCTGGGCACCCTGAGTGACACCACAAACACAGAAATCCGCAATGTCCTTGGGGACAGCTGAGGGGACACTGAGTGTGGCAGGAACCGCTGGGGACAGAGCCAGGGCAGGGACTGCAGCCATGAACCCTGCGCTGGAATTAATGGAGAGATCAGTGCAATTAATTAATGTGAGATGGGCTCCCAGCTCCCATTTAGTGTCTGTTCATGTGTACATGCACTTAAAACCATATATATATATATATATATATATATATATATATACACAAATATATATATACACAATCTATTTTTATATATATAGTCTATATATTTGTCCTATCTATATGGTAAATATATTTGTTCTATATACATGATATGTAAATATGTTATATATGTATAGTGTATATATTATATACATGGTAAACGTATTTGTTCTATATATACAGTATATATATTATATATATAGTGTATACATATATTTGTTGTATATATTAGATATATTTGTGTTATATATAGTATATATGTTATATCTATATTATATATAGATTTTTTTTATATATAGTATATAATTGTGTTATGTATGTATAGTGTATGTATGTTCTATGTATATAGCATATATTTGATTTATATGCTGTATAAATACTATACATATTTGTTATGTATATAGTATATATTTGTTATATCTATATCTTATATATTAGTTTTATCTATGTGGTAGATACACTTGCTTTTTATATATGCTACATCTACTGGTGTTAAATATATAAATATATCAATGTATAAATATACAAATATATAAATGTATAAATATATCAATGTATAAATGTATAAATATACAAATATATAAATATAAAAATGTATGAATATATAAGCAACCCCACTGGCTGTGATTAAAAAGATTTTCCCCTGAAATTGTGGTGACCTGGCAATATATAAATAAACAAACACCTATAGGCAAGTGCAGGTTCAGGTTCTGTTTAACCAGGTTTTTATGACTCCAGTTTATTTTTTCTTTGCATCAAATCTCTTTGATGATCTCACCGAACAGGACATTCGAGTGAGGAGTTTTTGGGGTACAGGACAAGAGTTGGGTGAAATGAATGTTTTGACAATAAACAAAATTCTGAATTGGGATGTTTTGGTTATTGTGTTGTGAAAGATCTTTGAAATACTGGCTTTTTTTTTTTTTTTTTTTTTTTTAATTGGAAGGTCATCAAGATTGCCTGATAACGTTGAAATGCAAAGTATAGCAGGATTTTTTTTCTGCTTTTTGGGGAAATAAAACATCATGGAATCACTTTCTCCTATTTCAATACCGTGGGGCAGTGAGAGTTTTGCACTGAGAATGCAAAGCAGGGAAACACTTAGATTAGAACAATTAGTGCCAAAAACATCTGCATCCCTTGTTAACCATAGGGACCATCCAGCAAAAGGGATTTTTTTTTTCTTTTTTAACGTTAATTGGAATTCATTAAAATAACTTTGCTTCAAAGTGAACATTAAAGCCATATCTGAGCTTTTTATTTCCATGTTTACCTCGTCAGCCTCCATCTGGTTCGGGCTCTCCTGAGCAGCTCGGGGGGCGAGACCGGAGCTGAGAGGAATTCCTGCTGTGCTGAAAGAATTCCCAAAGCCACCCTGCCTGCTCCTGGTCACTGCTGAGGGGACATGGGGACACACAGAGCACTCGGGGTGGGGTGGGATAATGGGATAATGGGATGGGATATTGGGATAATGGGATTTTGGGATGGGATGGGATTTTGGGATTTTGGGATTTGGAGATGGATCCCACCTGGTCAGGGTCCTGATGGGTTTTAAGGAGCCCTTGCCCACCTGGACCCCTCTCTGCTGCTTCTGCATCCAGCCCTGGATTCCCAAACTCAAAAAGGACCTGGAGCTGCTGGAGAGAATCCAGAGGAGCCACGGAGCTGCTGCAGGGCTGGAGCCAGGCTGGGAGAGCTGGGAATGTTCACCTGGAGAGGAGAAGGATCCAGGGAGAGCTCAGAGCCCCTGGCAGAGCCTAAAGGGGCTCCAGGAGAGCTGGAGAGGGACTGGGGACAAGGGATGGAGGGACAGGACACAGGGAATGGCTTTAAGCTGACAATGGGTAGATTTGGATGGGATTTGGGAATTAGGAATTGTTCCCTGTGAGGGTGGGGATGGAATTCCCAGCTTTGCTGTGGCTGCCCCTGGATCCCTGGCAGTGCCCAAGGCTCCTCCTGCCCCTCATCCCCACCCGGAGCATCCTCCTGACCCTTCCCAAGCTCCTGCTTCCCCTTCCTGAGCTCCTTCTGCTTCCCCTCACAGGGACCTGCTTTTCCCCCACTCTGGGGATTCTCTTCCAGGAATCCTTTCCCAGGGTAGCTCGGGATGAGAGCCCAAAATATTCCCAGCCCTGCAACATTCCCTGCCCTGCGACATTCCCACAACATTCCCAGCCTTGCAATATTCCCACAACATTCCCAGCCCTGCGACATTCCCACAACATTCCCAGCCCTGCAGTCTCCACACGGAGCTTTCCCTCTGTGATCACGGAGCCTCCCGAGCAGCAGCTCTCGCAGAAAGTGCTGAAAAGTGACAAAATCCGAGCTCTAATTCCTTCCAGGGTGACACGTTATTACAAGGGTATTAGCTGAGCTTTCCAATTTTCCTGGTGCCTCCGATTCAGGAAACCAATGTAAAGATTTCCAGACGCTGCATATGAATAATTTACCCCTCGCTCGATTCAGCTCTGGAACTCTTCCCTATTTTTACCAGGATCAAGCAAATGTCGCATCACACCACAAAGGTAAATGAGCACATTTCTTGTTAAAAGACGTTCTGAGACAGGTTCATGGCCAGTAAATCTCTAAGTGGGGGTGTGGGAGCAGTGAACCCCGGCTCTGTGAGAGGTCAAAATTCCCAGGACTGGTGGGGATTGATGCCAGGGGTGGGAGTTGTGTCCCCACTGCTGATTTGGGCTGGGAATCAATGAAAGTGCTGCACACCGGGCACTTGGAGCATCAGAAGCTTCAGCAGCAGCTCCGTGCAGCTTCAGAGCCCAATTTTACTGCCTTGTCTCCAGAAGGTTGAGTTCAGGAGGGAGGGGTTTGGAATGGAAATGAGGGAATTCCCAGCAGGACCCTGCAGCCCTGGAGCAGCCCCGGAGGCAGGAGCAGAGTGAACAGAGATATTTGCTCACACAGAGGCATTTTAGTGACACTTTCTCCTAAAAACGAGCACTGGAAGGGCATTCCCACCAAGCAGGCTGCCAGGATGGCACATGGGGGGCACAATCGTCCCCAGGAATGTCCCCAGGGAGGCGATTCCAGCGTCTCCCTGCTCAGGGCTGGGCGCTGCCTCCCGTGCAGGGAGAATTCCCGGCTCAATCCCTGCCCCTGCCAGCCCTGCTGCCAATTCCTGTCCCAGCAGCCCAGGAGATATTGGATCCACCTGCCCCGGGGGCAACCAGGTCACCGACATCCAGAGAGGCACAATCACCTTTTGTGTTGCAGCCAAACTCGTCTGCTGTGATGATTCAACACTTCCCGGAGAAACTCTGCTGGCTGGGAGCCTTCAGGATGGATTTAGTGTTGCATCATTAGAGGGCTCTAATTCAGCGGGAGAGGAGACAGCGGAAACATCGCCTCGGATTTGCACCTGGTTGTTACAGCTTGAACTCGGAGACAGACGAGGCTCCCAGGAAATGTGCCTGGGGAGAGCTCAGCGAGTGCAGCTGTGGCTGCAAACACCAAACCCAGACACTTCAGACTGGAGCAGCACTCTCCGGTGCATCTTACCTGGCATTTCACAGCAGCAGGAAATGTGCGAGCAAAGCCCTTGCTTTGAGATTAATGCTCGCTGCTGAGGATTATTCACCCATAAATAAAATTCCCCTCAAGTCACTGAGTCTGCAGTGATGCACAGCAGAGCCTTCCCTGCAGCTGGAACGGGATCCTGCTGGAGCACTCCCACCGTGGGCTGCCTGCTCCTTCCAAAGGCTCCTTCCAGAGGCTTCCTGCCCCTTCCAGAGGCTCCTTCCAAAGCCTCCTTTCCCCTTCCAAAGGCTCCTTCCAGAGGCTTCCTGCCCCTTCCAAAGGCTCCTTTCCCCTTCCAAAGGCTCCTTTCCCCTTCCAAGGGCTCTTTCCCCCTTCCAAAGGCTCCTCTCCCCTTCCAAAGGCTCCTTCCTGCTCCCTCCAAAGGCTTCCTGGGAAGCACAGACCCACATTTCACTGATGTTGGAGTCAGCTGTGAGTTGTTGTTTCCCAGAAAACCACAGGAAATTCCAGCTGTTTTGGATGGAGGGGTGTCCTGTCCCCCCAGTCCCCCCCGGCTCCTGAGCCCTCCAGCCTTGGTGCTGCAGCCAGCTGGGGCCAGGCTCTGCTCGCAGGGGACAAAAGCAAACAGCCTGGAGTTCTCCGTGGGAGGTTTGGGTTGGAGATTGGGAAAATTCCTGCCCTGGAGGGGTGGCCAGGCACTGGCACAGCCCGTGCAGGGAGTCCCCATCCCTGGAGGGATTGCACAGAGCTGTGCCTGTGGCACCTGGGGACATGGAAACCGTGGGTTCTTTGATTTCAAGCACACACACACACCTTCATTCTTTGATCTCTTAAAGCCACTTACCCAGAGCTTCTCATCCCAGATTTCCCTCCAGGGCTGAGGCTTCTCTGTTCAGTTGAGTTCCTGGGAATTGAGGGATTCTGGGAGCTGACCACAGCTCCCTGAATGAAACCTCTCCAATTTTCCCTTTGTACTTAAGCTCCTTCAATTCAATATTTTTGCAAGTCTGAAATTTGTTTTGAAATAATAAGCTGAATACATCTGCAGCTGAGAATGTTTGGCTGCCAACGCTTACCCAGACTATTAAAGGAAGTTTTTTAAAATAACAGCTTTTTCTGACTTCAGCAGCATAATTAAACATATGCTCTTAGCAGAGCTCACCTGCAGTGACACCTGCTTGCAGCAGATTAAAGCTCTCAACCATGTATTTGAGAGAAAAGCCAACCTAGCAGGGGGAACGAGCCCTCCTGCTGGAACCAAGGGCATAAAACTGCCTTTCAAGGAGCAGGGGAGAGGTTTGGGGCTGGGCAAGGCAGAGAAGCCTGAGGAAATGCTGGAGAGGCACCACCAAGGTGTCTGAATGAGGAGAGATTAGACTGAGATGGGATTTTGGGCAGGAATTGTTCCCTGGCAGGGTGGGGATGGAATTCCCAGATTTGCTGTGGCTGCCCCTGGATCCCTGGCAGTGCCCAAGGCCAGGTTGGACATTGGGACAGTGGGAGGTGTCCCTGCCATGGCAGGGGTGGAATGGGTGGGATTTGGGGGTTCCTTCCCACCCAACCCATTCCATGACTCCACAAAATCCAGGCTCAGCCTGACCCCTCCTCCCCAGCCCCTGCCTGTTTGTGATGATCCTCGAGGTCTTTTCCAAGCTCCCTGATTCCACAATTCTATTTTTCCCCGCAGAGACACACACGAGCTGAGGAGGCTGTGCCAGAACCCTCTGCCTTCTGCTGTGATTTAGTTGTGCAACAGCCCCAGGAGGAGCGAGAGAAATCCTCCCACCGCATCCCCAGGGTTCAGAGCAGAGACATGACAACGAGGATAAACAGGTATTCACGGGGAAAAATAGAACCTCATTTCCCTTATCTCCCCTGGAAGTGGCAGCAGGAACAGAAGAAGTGAAAGGATGCCCTTTGGAGCTCGCACAGCCCTTTCCCTGCTCTGTAAGAGAGCGAGCAGCTGCCCTGACAACCAGCGAGAATAATGGGCTGAAAACCACAACATGGAGATTTCTGCCGTTTGTTCATTTGAAGAATGAGAAGAGGTGGATGAAGAATTCTCGTCCCAGTCTGTTTAAAAGCTCGGCTCACCCCCTCAGCAGTTAACTCCTTTCTGTTCCAGTGCAGGGATGATTCCTCCTTCTCAGGAGCCCTGGGAGCATTGCAAAGATCTCCTTCAAGGGAATTTGTAGATAATGTCGTCATTGTTTCTTTCCCCCGAAAAGTTCAAAGTTTTCAGCCAATTCTCACTGTGTTTTTCTTGGCTCTGACATTTGGGTTTCTGAAGGCAGCTGAGACTGAAGATGTTGACAAACCTCCCCACTCATCACTTTGTACAAATGCTTTAACATAACCCAAGGTGTTTGAAAAGCTCCTTGCAGGAAAAACCCCAAATCCTTGTTTGCCCTGAATCTCCAATTGCAGCTTTCCTTCCTTCAGATGGAAAAGGCCCAAGAGCTTGAGATCTCCCAGCTTGGCATCACATTTAACCCCTTCACCTCAGTGATCCTTCTCTTGGAAGGCCTGGATGTGGATACTCAAAGCTGATACTGAAGATGTTTTGTCACTGCAGGGGCAGGAGCTCCCCCAGTGCCATCTGGAGCTGTTATCACTGTTAGGAGCAGTGTCACAGGGATGATGGATTATCCCCCAGGCAAAGCCCAGCTGGCTGCACACATCCAGAGCACTCAGGCTCTGTAAAACAGAGGGTTTGCAATTCTGGAGAGCAAGGCTGGAGTGAGATGGAGCTCTCAGAGCTCTCCAGGCTCTCCCAGCTCCAGCCCAGAGCTGCTCCAAAGCCTCTTCCCAAACCCCTCCTGGTGTTCCAAAGGCTCCCCTCTGCCAGGCTCTGCCCAGGGAGGGTCAGTGCTGGCCTGGCAGCACTCTGGGCTGGCACCAGGCTGTGCAAGGGCTCCAAAGGGGGCCAGCCCAGCCCAACAGGGCACCGAGCACCCAAATGGCCTCTCCTGCCTCAGCCTGGGCTCCTGGCCCTGGTGTGCCACCGCTGAGCCAAGTTCTCAGGGGTTAGGATGAAAGAGGAGAAGGTTTAGGGTGGACACGAGCAGTTCCTGGGCACTGAGCTGCCCTGCCCCTCCCCAGCTGTATCTCCCCTCGTGGTTTATTCCTTGTCCCCAGGTTCTGCCCGGCCCACAGGCAAGGCAGGACAGATTTATCCCAAGCCCTGCGGGAACAAATGGTGATGCTCTTGTAAGTCCCCATCTGCTCCCCCATCATGGCTGGGACGCTGGTGCTCAGGGAGCAGTAAATCCCTGTTAGCTGGGACTTGCTGCAGCTATGAAGTTTATAAATCAGCCAGGCACAGCCCCGTGCTGCATTATTAAAGATCTGTTATTACACTGCATTTCTGAGCTCAGATAAACCCCACCAAGCAGCTGGGACCTGTTTGCCCGGCATTAGATCCCCTGATAAGCCAAGAGAAAGCGATATTAAAACATCCTGCTAAGAAATTTCTTGTAATAAGAAGATGGAGTAGCAGATAACAGAGCCACCTATAAAACATTTTCTTTGCACGGCTTTGGAGGTAACTGATAAAACCGCTGATGGGCGAATCCCACCCTCCCCTTTGCTGCCTCTCCCTTTAAAGCCCCAGGAGAGATTCATGGAGGAGGCTGCAAAGTGCAGAGCAATCCCCCCAAGGAATCATTCAGCTCTGCCAAGCATCTTCAGCACAAACCCTGCGAGCTTATTGATGCACTATTGCCATCAAATTTCGTTTAGCAGAAGTCAGATGGAAAAAATTCTGCATCTCTTCAGACTGGGCTGCAGAGCAGAAGGAACAGAGCCAGAGGATGGCTTGGCTTGGAAGAGATCCTTTAAAGATCCTATAGGGTCACCTGCTGCCTGCCATGGGCAGGGACACATTCCTGTCCCTCCATCCCTTGTCCCCAGTCCCTCTCAGCTCTCCTGGAGCTCCTTTAGGCCCTGGAAGGGCTCTGAGTTCTCCCTGGAGCTTCTCTGCTCCAGCCTGACTGGGAGTGAAGCTGCACAGCCCCAGGACAGGGAATTCACACCTGAGCAAGCCCTTGTTTGTTTTCCAAACAGCAGCTCCTGTTATCCTGAGGAGAACTGGAGAGCAGGGGAGAAAAAAAAAACAGCTCTGCTTCCCTGAGTGCCTTCCCCTCACTCCTGCAGCCCCTGTCCCTCTCCTGCAGTCCCTGTCCCTGTCCCCTGTCCTTGTCCTGCTCACTCCCTCCCATTCCCAGCAGCAGAAGAACCCTTGGAAGGTTCAGCACGGGCTGGTACAGCCACAGAGCCTGGCAGGGGGACAGAGGGGTGAGCCCGGACCCCACATTGCCAGCAGCTCCTTTGGGAAGCCAGGAAGGAGCAGCAGGAACCCGGCCAAGCTCTGCTTGGAAATGGCCTTTCCTTGGGAAATCCTGGAACTGCTGCTGGGGCTGCTGGGCTGCCCCACTGCCCCCAAACTGGGGCTGCTGGGCTGTCCCACTGCCCCCAAACTGGGACTGCTGGGCTGTCCCTCTGCCCCCAAACTGGGGCTGCTGGGCTGTCCCACTGCCCCCAAACTGGGACTGCTGGGCTGTCCCTCTGCCCCCAAACTGGGGCTGCTGGGCTGTCCCTCTGCCCCCAAACTGGGGCTGCTGGCACCATCCCAGTGCCCCCAAATCCCCTCCTCAGCACCCCCAGGCCCGGGAATGTCAGAGCAATGGACCCTCCCCCTGGAGGAAGGCACTTGCCACAAGTGGCCCTTGTCCCTCCCAGGCTGGCAGGCTGAAGGCAGCTGGAGATGCATTTTCACAGCTGGGTTTCCCTCCAGGGCAGAGTTTGATGTGCTGGGGGATGGAGTTTCCCACTCTCCCAGCCAGAGCCGAGGCTGGATGTGAAATCCACGGCAGGGCCCAGAACTCCTGAGCTCCTTTATTCCGTGTCCCCTCAAGGCTCATTCCCCAGCCATGCTCCTGTGCTGTGACAACAATTAACGCAGCCAGGGCAGGGACAGCTCCCAGAGCAGCTCTGGCTGTGCCCATCTGCCCAAAGATTTGTTCAAACCCAGGAGTTCTGAGGCACTCGTGGCTGTTTTTCCCCTGATACAGGTGCCTTATTGATCTGCTTCATCTAAGTGGCTTCGCAGAGGAAATGCTTCTCTTTTTTGTGCTGCTCATTTATGGCTCTCCCTAGCACGGGAATGTGCTGCCTATTACCTTAATTGACCGGTTTTTAAACAAGTTTCAGTCTAGCTAGAACAAAACTAACTTCAAAAGGCTTGATCAGCTTCAAGTTTTCTGCTGTCCCCATCTCAGGACATCCTTTGCTCGTTCTCACCCAAGGGTGACCTTTGGGTCTTCTCTTGTGAGTTTGAGGGTCAGGCAATGAAACTCCAGAGTTTGCACGAGGCCATCTCTGCCCTGCTCCAAGCTCCACCATATTTAGATTGAAGTTGCCAGTCTCATTATCTCAGAGAATATTTTCCTCCTTCTGGAGCCAGTAAAGATGCTGCTGCTGAAGGGAGAGCAAAGTCCAAAGGAGATGGTCGTGAGTCTTTTCATCTTCATAAATTTATTTTTTTTTCTAACTCTGACATATCAAAATGAACTCAAACCTTTGGTGTCCCACAAAGGAGAGCCTGGATGCATCCTCCAAAGGAGATTTTTCCCTGTAATGAGGGACACAGAATAACCAACCACCAACAGAACCCAGCCCCATTAAAATTTAAAAGAAGAGAAGGCTGTGAGTGCTTTATTAGGAATAAAATGCCCTCACCTCTGCAATGCCAGGGCACTCAGGCACAGGAGAGCAGGAGTTACCCAGGGAGCTGCTGAGACAAAAAAAACTGAGTTAGAGCCCCCCCAGAGCCCCTGGGATGGGAGTTCAGGGGCACCAGGGACCCCTGCTTGCCATGGTTTGAGGGGTTCACACAAAGCACTCGAGGAACATCCCCCCTCAGTCTCTCCCAAGGACAGACCAGACTTGTCTTGATTTTTTCCTGATTTACACCAGCATCAAGAAAGAATCCCACCCAGAGCCCAAACACCATTAGAAGATTATTTTTTTTCACCAAAATAAATATACTTTCAGGAAAGTTTTCTCCACTCTCAAGGATTAACTTTCCTTTAGACTCTCACGTCTTAAAAATAGCAAATTTGGCATCAACCTTAGCATAGAATGAAGTGAGAACAAAACCTTATGGAAAGACAAATGGCAGCACGGGGGAAGAGCCCTTCTGAGCTGCACTGCACATTTCCCTTCCTCGACAAAGCCCTGCTCAGCTCCCAGAGCTGCTCCCTGGCACTCCCTCACACACTTTCAGGTGTTGCTGCAGAATCCAAGGCCAAACCAGCCCCCGACAGCTTTTCTCTACAAAGGCAAATCAGCCACGGTCCACACAAAGTGAGACTAATTTATTTGTCCTTAATTAATCACCTTCATTTCCTCCCTCCTTAGGCTTAGCCAATGAGGTGTAAATTGCTGGGGCAGATGCACTTTCCGGGCTAAATTCCAAGCTAAATGTTCTTCAAAAAGTGAGGAGGCACTGAGCACATCACCCCGAGTCCAGCTCTGCTGAAGCCTTTGCTGGGGACATCCTGCCCGTATTTTCTCATCTGGTGATGGCAGATTTTGTTCCCCGACAGCAAAATCCTGATCTCAGCAAAGAGCTGAGGGCTCAGAGCACTCAGGAGCACAAATGGGGACAGTCCTGGGGATTCCACTGTCCCAGGGTGCTCCAAACTCTGCCCAGGCTGCCCTTGGACATCCCAGGGAGGGATTTTTCCCGATCCACACTCTAAACCCTCCTCCAGCTCTAGGCTGTCCCCCCTTGTCCCATCCCCACTGTGCTCTCCCAGTCTCCAGGGATAAATCAGTGGGGTTTGACTCTGCCTGCACAGAGCCCTTCCCTGCAGAGCAGAGTGATTCCAAGCACTCACTCATTCCCAGGATCACATTTCCAGCTGGGATTTCTGGGGGTCCAAATCGGGGTCTCAGCGTTCAGTCACCCAGAGGAGCTCCAGGAACACACACAGACACAGACACAGCACAGGAGAGGTGACCCCCAAGGAGCCTCTCCTGGTGTGGCACAGCTTCATCACAGCACTGATTTCCAATGGCAGCAGCTCATGGATTGCCATTAATTGCAGAAAAACAGACTTGGAAAGTGTGGAGTCAGGCAAAGACTCGCAGTCTGAGAGCCCCATCGTGCTGGGAGCTCCATTATATTCAGCAAACCCAGATCAATGCCATATATTTGAATTAAACGTGCATTAATACCCCTATAAAGGACTGGGGCCATCCAGTCAATTTCTGGATTGTAAACACAGCTTTTGTTAATCCACTAAAAAACCCCATTTCTCTGTCAGCCCCAACCCTGCCAGTGAAACCTGCATCAAGCACAGCTCTTTAGTCGCTGCCATCCTGTAATTATTCATCAACCTGACAGGATAAAGATCCTTTTTATCCATCTTCTATTTCATCTAGAAACATTCCCGTGGTTTGTGAGCAGCAGCCTCTCGCAGGCTCAGGACATTGCTGATGATATTGGCAATAAATAAACGCTGGCAATGCTGGCTGCAGGGGCAGGCAGAGTCTGTGCCTGTGCCATACATTACCCACTTCCCCTGCCCATAGGGTGAGGGGGGTGTTAATATTAAATCATTCATCTTTTCAATGGATTCCCCAGCCTTACAAACTGTACAGGTGAGATCCTCACACTCTACAATATTTTACTTTTCCCCAACTCTCTCTAAGTGAGAGTTCTTCTCTCTCCAGTTGAGATTTCAGAGTTAGGCAGGGTTTAGCCAGTCCCACCCAAGATGTGCTGAGCTAAAATGCCCAGACTGGGCTGGAGCTGCATGCAGGGAGCAGCAGAGCAGGGGAATGAGGGATGGTGCTTACCCCACATGGTCTGGGGGTGAATTTGGGACAGGAAATCACTGGAGCTCTTGGCTCTGTTGTTTGGCAGCTGAGCCGTGGCCTTGCCCTGGGTCTGAGCCTAAATTCAGCCAGGTGCTCAGAATGGAATGGGAATGTTCTGCCTGGGAAAACCTGGGGACAGAGAGAGTCAGGGAGTCATGGAATGGCTTTGGAGGGACCCCAAATCCCACCCATTCCACCCCTGCCATGGCAGGGACACCTCCCACTGTCCCAATGTCCAACCTGGCCTTGGGCACTGCCAGGGATCCAGGGGCAGCCACAGCAAATCTGGGACCCTGTGCCAGGTCTGGGTGGTTTTGGGAGAACCACGGGCTCCAAGGGAAAACACCGAGTGGGGCACACCAGGCTGGGTGACAATGACAGCCTGTCCTTCAGGACAGCCCTGCTGAGCAGGGGCAGCTGAGCCCAGCTGCTGAACCATGGTTTTAAAAAGTTACGATTTTTGCTAAGGGTAGAAGTATTTTCCATGGCCAAGATGTAAGTGAGGTAGGTAAATGGTAGGTTAATAATTACGAGATGCTTAGGCTAGAGCTAATTGGTATAATTATCTGCTATTATAAGTTTATGTACAGAAGAACGTAAAATAATAAACCGTTAATCATGAAGCCTTGGATGGTGCCCGAGGGTCACTGAGACCTGATGAAGACTCTCCTGACTTCATCCTTCGAGACCACTGACCCATTTCGAGACCACCGACCCAATTCAAGAGAAGAGCTGCGCACGTGTGAAGGACGAATGGGCTCATTTTAATATGGGGTGGGGATGGGAGGTGCTGGGGTTCTGCAGGTGTATTGTATGGGAGACCTTGGGGAATAAATACATGGCAAAGAACCTTGTTCGGGGCGGGCACTCCCAAATAAACACACCACTTTGTAACTTTAATTAGTTAGAGGGTCTTTGTCCGTGATTACACCGGGTTTTTTAACGATTCACTGGGAAGGAAGGAGCTCTGGAATTCCCCATGCTCCTGGGGGCTGCAGGGGCAGGAGCTGTGGCGGGAGAAAAGAAGCAGCTCAGACCTGAGCATCCATCATCCCCAGCCCCTCTGCTGCAAACCATCCATCTCAGTAATTGCCAAAGCCATTAGCAACGGGCAGGGGCTGCCGCCCGACACCGCCCTTCCTTTTATTTACCTGCGTTAGAACAACAAATTCAAGTCATTCAAATTTAAATTGCCTTCATTTGAATGGCAGCGGGATGAGCGCGGATGGTGCAGCGGCAGGGATGTGTGGCTGTGTTTTAATTATTGTAATCACTGTTGTAATCAGGAGACACTTGATGAAGCGTTTGGGTGTAAGGGGGGTGGACGGAGCCCCAGTTAAAGCTTTTCTGCCTCATTTGTCTGACCCAGCGTGTCCAGCCTCAGCCCCAGAGTGCAATTCCCACAATTCCCACGGGAGCATTATCCCAGCATCATTCCAGCCTTCTCCTCTCACCACAGCAGAGTTTAAATGTTTGCCCGGCCTCCAGAGGTTTTACAAGCAGCTGCAAATTCCCCCTGCATGGCAGCATTTCTGTTCTGCCATTTACCAACCTCTGGACAGACTTTACCAGAATTATTCCCCTTACAGACACCGCTGAAGTGGGGACACATCAGAACCGGCTCTATTCCCACAAAATTGGTGCATTTTAAGGATTATGTGGTACCACGGTGATGAGTTCTCCTTGCTGAGATTGTGAATTGGCAGCAAATGGTGTTCACCTAAAATCAGCGCCCCAAACCTCCCAATGAAACCTTGTTATTCCACTCAGACCTCACAGGATTAAAAAAACCAGAAAACTCTTTACAGAATTGCTACGGTAAGGATTTCATGTTACAGAGAAAACCCAGAAGTAATTGCCCTAGACCAGCTTTAAATGTCAGTACTAAGCCAAGCACAAAAATTCTGCAAGACCTCCCAGAAAAGGTGTTGGATAACTTGTAGAGCAGCTTTTTGTCAGATCACCTGGGCTGGAAATAACCTAAAAACCAGGACCTCGTTCACCTTATTGACTGCCACAGGCCTGGGGATTTACAGTGTCATTACTTGAATTTATCCCTTGGCACTGATATTTCCTTTCTATAAATTAGGGCAAGGAGGAGCAAATTTCCTACTTGAAAAACAATTCCTCTAAGTAGAGGACACTTCTGCTGAAACATTTCAGTTCCCAATGTAACTAGAGTGCAGCACAATTATTTATTGAGCAGAGAAATTCAATCTCGGGGTGGTTTCCACCTGCCATTGTTGGGATGGGGAGCAGTGACCCTGCCCAACCCTGAGTGTGTGAGGATGGAGAAGGGAAAACCTGCCCGGGGACACTCCCATTGTCACTGGGATGGAACAGGGAAAACCTGCCCGGGGACACTCCCATTGTCACTAGGATGGAGAAAGGAAAACCTGCCCGGGGACACTCCCATTGTCACTGGGATGGAACAGGGAAAACCTGCCCGGGGACACTCCCATTGTCACTGGGATGGAGCAGGGAAAACCTGCCCGGGGACAGTCCCATTGTCACTGGGATGGAGCAGGGAAAACCTGCCCGGGGACACTCCCATTGTCACTGGGATGGAGAAAGGAAAACCTGCCCGGGGACACTCCCATTGTCACTGGGATGGAGAAGGGATCCCTCTCTCCCCGAGCAGCTCTCCAAGGCCCTGATCCCGGCTCTCCAAATCCCTGATCCCTTCTCCATCACAGCTGCTCTGGGCTGACCCGAGCAGGCTCCAGCAGCCGGGATTTCCAGCCCAGGTCACTGCCGGGGGCTGTGGATGACGATGATGACGAGGACAGACGACAACAACAATAATTAATAATGATCAATATCAGGCTAAAGGCAATGAAGGCTCCAGAGAGCTGGGCTTTGGTAAATGCTGTGTAACTCGAGTCTCAAGCTAATCCCCACACAAAATTGCAGTGCTGGCTTAGGCTGAGTGTAAAACAAATGTTCCAGCTCCTGGAAAATTTCCCTATGAACTGATCTTACCAATATCGATCTGCACAGCCACAATTGGTGGATATCTAATTAAACTCACCCAGATAATTGAGCTCAGGCTTTAGGGGGAGGCAGAGAAAAGCCAAGGAAGAGTCAGATCTCCATCAAATCACTCCTCCCATGGCAGCTATGGAGCTCCTGGCCCTGCACAGCCCCATGAAAACCCCGAAGGGATCCAGGGGCAGCTGCTCTGGGCACCCTGTGCCAGGTCCTCTCCACCCTCCCAGGGAGGAATTATCCCAACATTCCATCTATCCCTGCCCCATCACTCCGTGATACATGAATACACTCCATTGTACACAGGTGGGCACACACACCTGGGACAGCCACGTTATTTTGGGAGCAGAGTTCCCAGTGCCCCATTCCCACTCTGGGCAATCCCAGCTGCTCCTCTGCCTGTTCCTGCCCAGCTCGGGGAGGGACAGCTGGGGAATTTCAACCCAATTACCTCGGCGTGAACAAAGGGGCAGCTGTCATTAAGGTATTGATTAATTGTGTTTCAAGTATTGCAAGTGACATTGAAAACTTCAACAGCTTTGTCACCAGCACAAACCAAAAACAAACTCCAGCCCCTCCCAAATCCCCTGAGTGTGTTCTGCAGACTTCAGACTGAAAATATTGCAGTTTGCCTTTTTTATTGCACAGCTGTTTTAATGCTGGGCTGCAATGCTGGATTCGGGACTGGGAGCAGAGTTCCATGGTCAGAATCTCAGCCCCACTGAGGGATGGGATTCCTTCATGACTTTGCTGAGGTTCTGCCATCCCTGTGGCACAGGGGACAGGGTGAAGCCCTGCCCAGCACAGCCAGTTCTGTGTTAATGTGAGCACAAACACCCCCAGCCCCCTCTGCATCCCCAGGGACCAAAATCCACCCAGGCAGAGCCCAGGACACAAACACAGCTTTGGCCCTGCTGCTTTCCCCAAAACTTCCTGTTCCATATAGGATTTCAAACCTGGAATTTTAAACTCCAATCTCATGATTTCCATTATCAACCCTCTCATTCCGATGAGGGTTTCCCTCCCTGCCTGCTGGCAGGTGCCATGCACTGCACAGGGCTTTGGACAGACACCAGGCTGTCCCCGAGTCCTGCTGCAGGTGAGCAGGAGCTCAGGGAGAAGGGGAAGCTGCTCCTCACTCACCCGAACAGAATTCCTGTTCTCCAGGGTTTTCCTAGGAGCACAGAATCCCAGAGAGTTTGGGTGGGAAGGGACCCCAAATCCCCCCCATTCCATCCCTGCCATGGCAGGGACACCTCCCACTGTCCCAATGTCCAACCTGGCCTTGGGCACTGCCAGGGATCCAGGGGCAGCCACCAACACCCAGAAAAGTGTTGGTGTTTGGGTAAAACCTGAGCTTTGGGGGCTCTCCCCAGAGCTGTGCCTTGTCAAGTGTTGCTGTGGCTGTGCTGAGGAACAGTTCCCTGGAAAAAGCTGCAGTTCAGGGAAACCCTTCCAGTGCATTCTTCCAGGAATTGCTTTGTTCCTGAGATCCAAGCTCCTCGTTTGGAAATGTCACTCCAGGCAGGAGAGTTTGAAGCTGCTGGCAGCAGTTTTGCTTAATGGCCCATTGGGCAATGTCAGCTTAGCCCATGCCATTCATTGTTAATGAACTGTCAGCTCCAGCTACCTCTGCCTTAAACATCCTCAGCGTGAGCTCGCTGAAATCTTTCCCTAAAAGCCAAGATAAGAGAGCTCGGCTTCATCTTCACAGAAACTTGGAATGGTTTCAGCTGGAAAAGCCCCCGGATCCAAGGTTCCCCCAGCACTGCCAAGGCAGTGGTTGTTAGAGCAGCAGGTTTAGCTCACTCCAAATGCAGGGCCCCGAGGAATTCCAGGCATTTCTAACATCCAAACCCAGGTGAACGAGCCCTTCAGAGCACGGCTTCCAATCAGCACAATGCCATTCCTAATTAAACTGATCCGTGGCAAACAAATCCCAGGATCACAATTCCTTTCAATACCACTTGTCACAGACCAGGTTTACTCTGATCTCGGTGGGGTTGGAGCACTCAGCCAGGCAGGAACAGCCCTTCAGGTGTCATTAAATCCATCTGGACATCGCTCAACACAAAATATCCTGGAGCAACTGGTGCAGCCCCATCACCCAGGCCAGAGTGGTTCACACCTCAGGAGACAGCTGGAATAAAAAAAAAAAAAAAAAAAAAAAAAAAAAAAAAAAAAAAAAAAAAAAAAGGTTTTTTTTAGCCAGGAGGTGAAAGGTGAAATCCAAATCTTGCCAATAAACCTGTTCTGTTTATGAGGAGGTGGTGGGTTCGTGGTGTGTTTGGGTCTTCAGGAATATTTTTAATCTGCAATCACAGCCAGAACTGCAGCGAGGGGAGCAGAGTTCGGGATGCTGCTCCCTGGGGACACAGCGAGGAAGAGTTCACTGCAAGCAGGAGCTGCATTTCAGACAACCACGAAGGGATTTTAGGGAATAAAAAGCAGAGGGAAGGAACATGAAGGGCCATCAGTACTGCAGCTGAAAGCTGCTGATGGCAGAGAGCAAGGCTGGGAGGAGCAGGGATTACAGAATTCCCGAATCAAGAAGGTTGGAAAAGATCTCGGAGATAATCCAGTCCCAGCCGTGCCCATCCCCACCTTGTCCCCAGCCCAGAGCACTCAGTGCCACCCCAGGAATTCCTGGCACACCTCCAGGGATGGGATCTCCATCACCACAGGAGAGGGAGTCAGAGCTGTCCAAGGGAGCCTGAATTTCTGCTCCTTGAGCAAATCCAGAATCCCAGCCTGGTTTGGGTTGAAGGGAGCTCAAATCCCACCCATTCCACCCCAGCCATGGCAGGGACACCTCCCACTGTCCCAGGAGCTCCAACCCCAATGTCCAGCCTGGCCTGGGACATTCCAGGGCTCCTTTCAACCCCTTAGGGTCCCTTCCAGCCCACACCAGGCTGGGATTGTGTTTCCTCATGTCCCCAGGACTGGGACACTGTCCCACCTCTGCCTGAAAGAAATCCTGGGGGTTCTGAAGTCCAGGGGCTGACTCACGTACAAGGTGAGTCATTTTCCTCTCAGGTAAGGGTTATTTTTAGGAGAATTACTCACTCCAAGTGTTGATGGTTTGTATGAAGGATTTTTAAATTCAGAACAAAATATTGTAGAATATTGCACAAATACTGTGTTTTCCTATTTTTAAGGCAATTGTCTGAAATTAATTCACATGTGCTCAAAAACCCGTAAGCAAAGCCTGACAGTTACAAGGATTTAAAGCTAAATTTAAAGGCAACATTAACAAAATCAGGGAACATGAAGCATCCATGGGAATTTCCAGGCTATGAAAGGGATTTAATAAATAAAAGAGGGCAGCTCTAGGGCCTGCTGTCCTCCCACTGCCCCCATGGCTCTGGGCACTCAAGGATTACAATCTCCTGTTTTAGCTGCAGCAGCTTCACTCAGTTTTCATTGTAGGAGCTGTTGGATCTGATTCATGTTGGATCTGATTCCCATCATTTGGAGATAGCCAAGAAGTGCCCCAGCCCTGGCCTTGAAACACCCTAAAAATGCATTGGAAATATCCTAAAATGCACTGAAATACCTTAATAAATGCTTTGAAATGCCCTGATAAATACATCATTCACATCCAGCTCTCCAGAAAAAAAAAAAAACAAAAACAAACCAGCCATCCCAAAAGAAACATTTCTCAGGAAATAAAGCAAGAACACAAGGGATTACCTGGATGAAGTTTCACATTTCAGCACATCTATTCCCAAATGCCAATCCCCATTCCCAGAGCTTGGCTCCCACTTCCATCCAAGGAAAATGGTGTGGATGGACCCTTCTGCAGCTGGAGGGTTGGGATTGGGCTCCTTCCTTGTGCTCCTTCCAGCACCCAGCAGACTGAAACACATGAGTGATTCATTTCAAAGTGGGAAGAGGAAAAAGAAAAAGAAGAAACTCAAATCCTGGAGCAACTTTTGAGCAGATAGGAAATAAAAAGCAGGAAACCTTGGAATTCAATGCTTTAAAATGAATGACTTGGAAGGATTTTAAACATTTTTATCAATAATGAACTAGGGAGCAGCTAATGAGTTAGTTGGCCTCTTCTCCCAGATGTAGCAAAATGAGAACAGGAAATGGCCTCAAGCTGTGCCAGGAGAGGCTCAGGTTGGATTTTGGGGGAAATTTCTTCCCTGGAACATTGCTCGAGTGCAGCAGGCACTGGTGGAGCCCCCAGCCCTGGGAGGGCTCAAGAACCAAGCAAGGGGGAATTTTTGGGGTGGGGTTTGCTGGGCACGGTGAGAATTTTGGGGTGGGGGTCTGGGATGTCTCCTCCACCCCAGTGATGCTGTGGTTCCATGAATTCCCCACTGCTCAGGGTTGGTGCTGAGGACAGACCTGGCTCAGCTCCGATTTTCAGCTGTTTCAGACACAAATAATAGAGAATTTCTAACTCAAAATCTCCTGTGAGAAAGAGAACAGCAGGCACCGTGAGCACTTGAAAAGCTTGGGAGATATAAAGATTTATTATATTTCCCAACAAGCCAGAAGCTTTGATTAAACACTAAAAATAGAAAATAGGGATAGAATTAAATTGTAAAAGATGCCCCTCCAAAAATAATCTTTATATTGTTGCTATAGTTTGAAATGTTTTCTCTGTAAGTTTCATTCTTCCTTTTAAAGTTGATCAGAATTCATTTTTTTAATAGACTCATTCAGAACTATTTTCTAGATTCAGGACAAAATTTGCCAAAAAACAGGAGGGTTTTGCAATATGCCATAGAATCACAGAATGACAGAATGGCCTGGATGGGAAGGGACCTTAAAGCTGCTGCAGCCCTGCCATGGGCAGGGACATTTCTGTAATCCCAGGCTGCCCCAAGCCCCATCCAGCCTGGACACTGAGGAAATCCATCCCTGGGAGAGTGTGGAGCTCCTCCTGCTGCAGGGCTGATCCCACAAGCACAGCCCCTCCATTTCCACGAGATTTTTCCCACAAATATTCTCCATTAGCACTGGCTGGGTGCCTGTTCCTGTGGATTTGCAGTTTGGCAATAATTGGGAATGTGATTCTGGAAATGATCAGATTTCCAAGCCACGACCTTACCTGAACACAGCGAGCACAGCTCCTGCTCCTGGGCTGGGCTCACCAAACCCCACAGGGCTGCTGGAAATCACCAGGGGAGCTGGGGAGTGTCCAACACCACCCTGCAACAGCAAAGAGCCCACCTGGAACAGGGCTAAAGGAATAAAACAGGGATTGATTAAAGGAATAAATCAGGGATTGATTAAAAGCCCTTCCAAGGCTCCACCCTGGGCAGTGCAGGAGCCCCAGGTGGGCTCAGAGTCCCGAGTTTCACACTTGGCTGTCAGGCCCAAGAAAACCTCTTGTAAAGATTTCTCCAGTCCAGCTTTCTCAAGCACAGCTAAAGTTTTTTTTTCCCAAGCAAACCATTTTTGTCTAATGTAGACATAAGAGAAAAATTGAAAACAAAAATAAACACCTACAAAATATATAACAAAGCCTAGAAAAAAAGTGTTACTTTCTCTAAACCATTAAGCTAGTCCTTTGTCTTAAGTTAATGTCCTAAGTGTATTTAAAAACTAGAGTATTACAATAAATTATCTCTTTCCTGTCTTAAAAAAAAGAAAAAAAAAGTTACTGTATATCTTATTACAACCATTCCAAAAAATGAATCCCCAACACACATTGATCACTTTGGGTCCATTCCCACCTTGGCTTCATTGTCCAATCCCAGCTCCAGGCTCTGCACTCCCATCCTCCCACATTCTCTCCTCCACTCGCTGCTCTTTGCACTTTTTGGGGCTGGAGCTGCAGCGTGTCCTTGGTTGTGGGGCTGGCAAAGGATTGTTTGGTGTGCCTGAGCTGGGAGGAGAGCTGGGAACACTTTGTGTGCACTTCAGAGTGACATCCCAGGGCAGGACAGAATGTGGGAAATAGAAAAATTGAAATTTAAGGCATTATTGGAGCGAAGGGAATGAAGGAGAAATGGCCTCCAGTGGCCCAGGGTGGTTCGGGTTGGATGAGAGGAGATTTCTCCACTGAAGGGAAGGGGCTGCCAGTGCCCATCCCTGATCAGAATGATCACACTTAGGACTTGGTGATGGGGGGATTGCATTGAAGTTGATCCTGGGGGCTTTTTCCAAGCTTGACCCTTCCATCATTCTCTGCCTCTGCCTGTCCCGTCCTTCCTGAGGGTCTGGGGCACTTGGGCAGACACTCAAACCCCGCGGGTGTGCCCAGCTCAGAGGAGCCCCTCCCTGTGCACAGCCCCCTCTGGCCAGGAGCTCACTGCCAGCTCATTTCCCTGGGAAAATTCCTGCAGAATAAATGGGAATAAACCCCCCGAGGGCAGCAGTGCGGGAGGGGCTGGTGCAGGGGGGTGAGAACATCACTCAAAGCTGCCAGACCAGGCTGGCACATCCTCCAGGACAGCTTGGCTGGCTCGGAAATTCCTATTTTTATGTGGGATGGAATTCACTGCAAGCTTTGCTGAGCTCCGAGTGCCTGACCTTTTGATCTTTGCCAATAAATGAACAGCCCTGAGGAGGCTCCGGAGTTCTGTGTCCTCAGCTCAGCACAGGGCACCTGAAGGCATGAAGAGGATTTAGAATATTATATCATTTATATATTTATTTATATATATTTATAATATTATACAAGATATAAACCAAAATATAAAGTATATAACATGATATATCATATATCATACACTATATATAACAAATACAATACAATATAATGACCCTAGATAATATATAATTTATTATTTGGGCCCTATATGATACACTATATATTATATGGATCATATATAATATGTTATATTTGATATGGATAATATATATTATGTTGTATATTATATGTATCATCTATATTATCTTGTATATGTATCATATATGATGAATATAGAATACAGATTATAGAATATAGATTATAGAATATAGATTATATAATATTTATATTTGATATGGATAATAGCTATATTATGTTACATATTATATGTATCATCTATATTATCTTATATATGCATCATATATGATGAATATAGAATATAGAATATTTTTTTTTTAAATAAAGCTTTTCTCCCAGCAAGGCTTTGTGGGTCAAAGCTGGGCAGGAGTGAGGGCCCTGCAGAGCTGGGAGGGAGGAGCAGGGTGAGCTCCACAGCAAAATCCAAATTATTGATGGAGCTCGAGCTCCTCAGCCTGAAGGAAAAAGCAAGATGAGGATGTGGCCTGAGCCTTTGGGAAAAAAACTTCCTCCAGTGCCAGGGATGGGTCAGGAAAAAGAGGGATGAGGGAAAAAAAAAATCTGAGACATCAAACCTAGGAATAAATTTCCTCCAGTGCCAGGGATGGGCCAGGAAAAGGAGGATGAAGGAAAGGAGAGATCAGAGACAAGAGGAGAAGAAATCCCAGGGACAGCAAACACAAATGAGAATTTTGCCTCCTCATCATCCTCCCTTCACCCTGCCTTAGGAACAACACAGAGCTCCTAAACATCAGCCAAGGCACTTTGCTGTTATTATTGAATTCTTCTTATGGTTATTTAAGTTACAAACAGGGCTACTGATTCTAAACCTGAAGAGCTAAAATTATTGCAAGTAATGCATGTCCAGCTCTGAAATGCTGGAGTTAATTTTAACCATGGCTTTCAGAAATAGGCTGCCTTGTCCTGACAAATCTATGTGGGCCAGATTGTGAGGAGAACTATCAATATTTGAATAAATTTTACATGCAAGCTAACTAAAATTATCTTTATATCGATTCAGCAGCAACTTCTCCAGTAGAGCCTGGATGGAATGACCAATAAATTGACAAATCTACAAAACAGAATGGGAGAAATATAAAAATGGGCAGCTGGCTGTTCCCTGCCATCTCCCATTTCCTATTTAATGTGCTCAGGCTGGCCCTGAGCAGGAGCAGCCGTGGTTATTTCCAGTCCCTGGGCTCATCCTGGCGCCAGGCTCAGCTCAGCCCCACGGATCTGCTGCTTCCAGAACTTCCAGGCTTCCCAAAACCCTGCTGGGCTTCCCAAAAACCCTTCTGGGCTCCCCCAAAACCCTGCTGGGTTTCCCCAAAACCCTGCTGGGCTTCCCCCAAACCCTGCCGGGCTCCCCCAAACCCTGCTGGGCTTCCCAAAACCTAAACCCTGCTGCTGGGTCTGAGCTGGGGGAAGGATGAGGTGAGCTCACAGCCAGGGCTGCTCCTCTCCAGATGTTCAACTTCCAGTGCCAGTGACAGAAAGGGCATGGAGGAATTTCCTCTGGCATCAAACACTTCTGGTTTGCCTTAAAAAAAAAAAAAAAAAAAAAAAAAAAAAAAAATAGAAAGAAAGAAAATCATTATTTGGTGTAAGGTGAGACTGAGAGTCAGAGGAGCCCTGGTTCCCCCAGCCCTGCCAGAGCAGGCACAGACAGGGGAAGTGATGGCCAGTGCTGAAAACACCATTTTAAACAGCAAATCCCTAATTCTTCATTAGAACTCACGAGACCCCAGCCTGGTGTGGGTGGAAGGGACCCCAAATCCCCCCCATCCCACCCCTGCCATGGCAGGGACACCTCCCACTGTCCCAATGTCCAACCTGGCCTTGGGCACTGCCAGGGATCCAGGGGCAGCCACAGCAAAGCTGGGAATTCCATCCCCACCCTGCCAGGGAACAATTCCTGCCCCAAATCCCATCCAAATCTACCCATTGTCAGCTTAAAGCCATTCCCTGTGTCCTGTCCCTCCATCCCTTGTCCCCAGTCCCTCTCCAGCTCTCCTGGAGCCCCTTTAGGCTCTGCCAGGGGCTCTGAGCTCTCCCTGGATCCTTCTCCTGTCCAGGTGAGCACCCCCAGTTTGGGTTCTTTTGGGGCAGCTCCATGATTTTATAACCTCCATAAACAATGGCAGAGGCCAAGCCCTGAGCAATGAGATGTCCCACCCTGGAAAATTCATCTTGGTTTTTATTTATTTACACAGTCCAATGGTTCCAAATATTCCATTAAAACAAACCTGTGACGAACAAATCTCTCCATGCTAATCATCTTTAAAATATCCCAGGTTCCATAAATCTGAGCTTCAGGGAGAACAAACAGCACTGCTGAAACCTGCAAAAAGTGAAATTTTTTCATGCTGCTGCCTCTCCCATTTTCCAGCCCTATTTCTATTCTTAATTAAGCAAACTTGAGTGTGATCCAGAAATACAAAGAGGAGAGGGTGAATTTGGAGACATTAAGAGAATTTTAAATGTCTTGCTTTTAGCCTCAAACCTGAATTCAGGTGAGGAAAAAGTAAGTCGGTAAAATATATATTTTTTTTTAATCCTCCATGTACCCCTCTATTAACCACAATTACAACACTTCGAAGCACATTAATTTCCTGCTTTTAAGTTTTCTATAGCAACAGTTTGTTGAAAGAGTTTGATTTCATTATATTATGCCAATACTACCCTGGTAGAAATTTCAATCTTTTTAGACAGAACGAAGTCCAAAAAATTACATTAACAACAAGCATAAAGAAATTGAATCTCTCAATGCCTCTAATTTATGCCATTTTCCTGTGAGGCTTTTTTTAAAACCTCTTTTATTTCTACCAGCTTGATGCCTCCTCTTTAATGCAGCTTGCATTTCACAGGGGAGCAGCAGAATGGAGAGGAGGGAGAGCCAGGAGGGAGAGCAGCTCTGCTCCCACACAGTGGGATGGGATTGATGGGATGGGATTGATGGGATTTTTAGGATGGGACGCCTCCTGGTCAGGGTCCTGATGGGTTTTAAGGAGCCCTTGCCCACCTGGACCCCTCTCTGCTGGTTCTGCATCCAGCCCTGGATTCCCAAACTCAAAAAGGACCTGGAGCTGCTGGAGAGAATCCAGAGGAGGCCACGGAGCTGCTGCAGGGCTGGAGCCAGGCTGGGAGAGCTGGGAATGTTCCCCTGGAGAGGAGAAGGATCCAGGGAGAGCTCAGAGCCCCTGGCAGGACCTAAAGGGGCTCCAGGAGAGCTGGAGAGGGACTGGGGACAAGGATGGGGGGACAGGACACAGGGAATGGCTTTAAGCTGACAATGGGTGGATTTGGATGGGATTTGGGGCAGGAATTGTTCCCTGTCAGGGTGGGGATGGAATTCCCAGCTTTGCTGTGGCTGCCCCTGGATCCCTGGCAGTGCCCAAGGCCAGGTTGGACATTGGGACAGTGGGAGGTGTCCCTGCCATGGCAGGGGTGGAATGGGTGGGATTTGGGATCCCTCCCAACCCAAACCAATCTGGGATTGTCTTGCTGCTCTCCCCCTCTGCAGATGCTGGCTGTGACAGGAGGGACAGCAGGGGAGCCCTGAGCCCCCCGGGGACCAACACAGACCTGCAGCACTCAGTGCCACCCTAACTCAGATTCACTGGCAACGAGTTCTGCTTAACGAGTTCTGCTTAACCACTTCTCCTAAGACAAGTTGGGGAAAAAATTCAATAAAAGTTGTGTTAAGCTGATTCCACGCTGCAGTACAAACAAAGTGTGGAGCAGCCTAATCCTCTTACACCAGGGAACAGGCTCCTAAAGTCATTATTTAATAAGATTAAATGCTGCAGGTCATCAAAATTAATTTATACAGCTGCCATGGTTTATAAACTCGGTGTCTGCAGAGTGGGCCAGGTTGCTTTCCTGTGGAGAGGCAAAGGTGAGCACAAGGTGTGGCTGTCCCTGGATGCCAGGCCAGGTTGGACATTGGGGCTGGAGCTCCTGGGACAGTGGGAGGTGTCCCTGCCATGGCACAGCACTGAAACCTCCTCTTTGAATGCAAATATTCATTTAGGATTGTTTAAAATTTATTTTTAAAAACCCCTTTCGGGCACAGAGCTCCTGAAATCCCTCCCAGCCAAACTGATGTCACCAAACAGAAAATGAAAAGTTTGGACTTCATGAGGCCTTTTTTGTACTTTACCCAAACTTTGCTTAAACTTTTTATTCCTTGCCCCAATTTACTGAAATTTTGCCCATGAGACCTAAAAGAGGGAGGGAAGAGAGGGCAAAGGCACCCATGAGCACCCTGCTGCTCACTCACCAAACTCCAGGCTTCGATTCTTTGAAACAGCAGAAGTGCTTCTTACTTCAAAAATGAAGAAATACAAATATAGCTGAATGTATAATTATATAATTACATAGAAATATATTTTATATAAATATTCTAGATAAATATGTAGAGTATATTATATAACTTTAACATATAGCACATCTTTCTAGGTGTGCATTTATAGATATTTATGATGTATATTATATAGAACATATAGCACATCTTTCTAGGTGTGTATTTATAGATATTTATGATATATATAAATTTAATTCTACACATAAAAATAAGTATAAAGCCCTGCTTACAATACCCTAACCCCTAACCCCGGGCTGCCCCAGTGCCCCCAGGTGCTGTTACCTGGGGGGACACCCCCACTCCACAGGCACTGCCTTGGCCTCTGCCCTGTTCCACCTCTTGGAATCTGGGAATTGGGGGTTGGAAAAGCCTCTCACACATCAAATCCAACCATCCCAGCAGGGCCAAGGCCACCACTGCTCCTTGTCCCCAAGTGTCACATCCACAGGGCTATAAAACCCCTCCAGGGATGGGAATTCCATCTCTGCCAGGGCTGGGCAGCCTTTCCCATGGGGAAAGAATTCCAAATATCCAACCCAGAGCTCTCCTGGCCCAGCCTTGGCCCCAATTAAAGCAAGCCATCATTGTTTGGGGGCTGTACAGAGAGCAGCAGAAGCTGCAGACACACCGAGGGCTCTCACCACCGGCATTTTCTGAAGCAATATTTCAACAAAAGGAAAAATGCTTCCATCACCTCCTGGAAACGCCAGCTTGCAGAGAAATAAATATCTCTTTTGTATCAAAGCGATTCCCAATCCCTTTGATAAATCTTACCACTGTGCAGTTGAAACAACCCCATGAAGGGCTGGAAGAATCATCCAAATGCATCTGAACAACTCTGTTTATTTTGTATTCCGGAGCACATCGTGCCAGCCCGCAGAGCTCCTCCATTAGTCTTTAAAAATAGTATTAAAGGACATTTCCGTCTATTTAAATTATGTCTATTTTCATTTAAATGAGTTGCTAAATAACAAGCTCCACGCTGGCGTTATGCTGGAGTGTGTGACTGCGAGAAATGCGCTTCAAACAAAACAAATTAGGGAACCTGGAAATTGCTACAGCAGAGCAAGGACATATTTTTGGGAAAAAGTAAACAGAGAACAACAGCAAGTCATCAAAAATATGATAATAAACCCCCCGTGCTCTGTGTGTGAGCAATGGCACAGATGGAGAGGCTCCCGCGCTCCTGTGAGGGCTTTATTTATAAATATATTTATTTATTTTGTGTATTTATTTGTAAAACGATGTAGTTTTGCTCTTTAACGGGAGAGGGACCGATCGCCTTCCCCTGGCCTGGCTGCCCGGCCCCTCAGTCACTGGAATTCCTGAGCACATCCCAGCCACAGGACAGCGTTCCTGGGAAATTCCAACTGCAAATCCAGGACTCAGGCTGACACAGCATTCCTGGGAAATTCCCACTGCAAATCCAGGGCACAGAATTCCTGGAAATTCCAACTGTAAATTCAGGACTCAGGCTGACACAGCATTCCTGGGAAATTCCAACTGCAAATCCAGGGCCGGGGCTGGCACAGCAGAGCTGCCCTGGTAGGATGGGCTCTGCCCTGGGAGCTCCGTGGGATTTACAGGAGCTGAATAAAACAGGAACAGCAATCCCAAAGGGATGCTGGCATTAAGGCTGGGACTCCCCGAGTTCACCTCCCGTGCTGCCCTCAGTGCTTTTCTCCAGCGGGTAAAAAATGTTGGGATTGATCTTTGTAGGACTCAAACGTCATGGGAACAAAGCCTGGCTCTGCTGGCTCAGAATCAGAACTGTGGAAGCACAGAATTATGGAATCCCAGACTGGGTTGGGTTGGGAGGGATCCCAAATCCATGGGGACATGGCAGGGACACCTCCCACTGTCCCAATGTCCAACCTGGCCTTGGGCACTGCCAGGGATCCAGGGGCAGCCACAGCAAATCTGGGAATTCCATCCCCACAATTCCTTCCCTTACCGAAGTTACAGAAGTATCAAAGTTCTCCTGAAAGGAAAAACGCCCTTGTCTGATCCATCAGGAATTTGTACATTATCAAATCCATCAAGAGCACATTAGAGAAGAAACGTTTCATGTGAGACACACTTAATCAAACAACAGCACTGGGAAACTCTCGGGGGGGTGGGGGGGAAACGTGCCTGGAATTTGAAACTTCCAGGGCCAAGCTGGGCACTCCCACCCCCAGCACGAGGAGACCGTGACTCTGTTGGCTGCCACTGCCACTCGGATTTTTAATCAGTGCCAAATGAATACAGCTCCTCCTGTTGTGCAGCAAGTTGAGGCCAGGGTCTTATTCAGCCACCTACTACATGTTGCTTGGATATGGATTATTATTTCCCAAAAGCAGGATGTGGAATATTTTATTTTTGTACCAACGGATCTTGCTCACACGCAATCATTTGCATTCTTAAGAAGCCAAGCCGGTCTGCTTTGTAACTCCTGCAAGGCCAGAAAAAGCATCCCCCCACTCCCTCTGTCTTGGGAACGGGATTTTCACAGCACACTAAGTATCTTCTGATTAGGATTTGGGGGTTTTTGTAAAATACAGCTTTGACATGCCAAGGCACATTAGGCAAGACGAGGAACAAAGCCACACAGTAACAATGGACGTCATAAATAATTAATAAATATAAATATACAAACTGAGAGCAGGGACCAGAGTGTGAATATTTGGGCTCAGTACTACCAGAAAAGTAACTCACACATTAAAAACCCCTCCTGCCATGGCTGTAAAGCTGCCCCTCTCCCCTGGCACTCTGGAATGGTTTCTAAAACCTGGAAACATTTGGGTCTTTTTGTTGCTATATTTCCAAAGGAATAAATCCATCTCCTGTAAACGGAAAGTGTAGGAAGTTCTCTCAATATCGGTAATTTACATGCATATTTACCCTCTAGAATACTGCCAGCTCCAATGAGATGTAAAGAAATAATTCAATGTATACATTTGGTGCTCGAGCCACGCCACAAATCATGTGCACTTAATTCAGCAGGGCCATAAACCCCACAACTACAGGAGTAATCAAGAACCTACTTAACCTTTCTCCAGCAACACCACAAAAAGTTAGTGTGAAATATGTGACAATCCCCTAAAATTATAACAAAAGGGCAGCGAGCAAGGTGTGCTGTAAAACACAATCAGCATGAAGGCAGGAAAAAAACGGGAAAATAGAAGAAAAATTAGTTCTGGAGTCATGCTCAGTAATAGCTGATGTATGCTCGCAATAAAATGAGATGCAGAATGCAAAACTCCTGGAAAATAAAAGCATAATTTTAACAGCATTCAGCCAGCAGGTCTGAGAGCTAGAGAATTCTTGTGGGTCAGAGAAAAAAAATAAATGAAATTACAACCCAGAATCCCAGAACCTTTAAGGTTGGAAAAGCCCCCCAAGGTCATCGAGTCCAGCCTTGTCCAGAGCACTCAGTGCCACCTCCAGGAATTCCTGGGACACTCCAGGGATGGGGATCCAACCCTCCCTGGCCACCCTTTCCAGGAAAAAAAAAAAAAAAAATCCTCCTGAAACACATAAAGGTTTTTTAAACCCAAGGGATAAAAAAAATTCCAAATTAAGGCTCAGGCATATTCCATTAAACTGATGGAATTGCAAGACAGAGAAAGGAAACCCAGGGCAGTCAGGAGGAGTTTTCCTGCAGAGATGACCTTGGTTCAGTCACATGTGGAAGCTCAGAGACACAGCTGTATTTCAATACTCATACATATATATATATATATATAATATCTGTAGATTTGCATTCTTGCAGAAAGTTTTAATTTCTCCGAGATAACCCAGAGCCAAGTGCAGACTTTCCCCACACAAAGTCCTGAAGGCTTTCAGCAGCAGTGCACTGTCCCTGCATGCACTTTTAAAATAAAGAAATAATGTAATATTCAAAACTTCAGCTCCTCAAAGTCAGACCTCGAATCTACCCTTGGAAAATTAAATAGCTTGCCTGATCGCAGAAGTCCCAAATGGTGAATAATTTCTGTCAGCCCACACGTCTCTTTTGTAGAAGGGGAGAATTAAAACATTCGTAGGTATTTGTAAAGTGAAATACAGATTTACTTCAAGAAAATCCGTGGCACGGCGTGGTTGGAGGTGGCACTCTGAGGTGATTGCTGCAATTTCCTTGACAACTTCACAGCCAGGTCAGGGCACCTGGGCTTTATTTGGTACATTTGATGTGGGAAGTGTGTCCTGCTCTCAGAACAGCGGAGCCAGGGCTGAGATCCCAGAGAATCCCAGAGCAATCCAGAGCATCCCAGAGCAACCCAGGGCATCCCAGGGCAACCCAGAGAATCCCAGCCCCACTGCCAGGACCAGAGCCCTGTGCCACGGGAAGTGTGGAATGGGAAAAGCCACACTCAGGACAACACGTGCCCACGAGGTTTTGCTTCCCAAGCACTTCATCATGGAATGTCCTACAAGGATCATCCACACCAGCTCCTGCCCATGATTCTGAGCCCATTTACTCTGCTATGCCCTGAAAGGCTTCACTTGGAAAGGGCTGGACAACGACAGAAAACAGTTTAAAAAATAAATAACTCATTCTGGTGCTTGTGTCTCATCTTTGAGATACTTCTCTTCTGAGAAGTCTTTGAATTTCCCAGCCTTTCAAATTTTATCTCTTCCAAACCTCGAACGACAACAATTAAAAGCTACTTGTTAGAAGCAACGTTAGCTGCAAAAAGAAACAGGAAAGGTCAGGGACAAGGAACTCGTGCAGACTCCCCCAGAGCAGGTAAGGAGGTGTTTTGACAGGAGGCTTCATTGGAACTAAATAATACGTTCAGTTCTTGAGTTGGGTACAAATGGAAGAGTGTGCAGAGCTCAGTCTGGAGGTGGGTGGCTTTGGGCTGTAATTTTAATTAAGTGCTCATCCCTCTATGCAATGCTTGGTATTTCTCTGCTGTTCCAAGGCAGATTTGGGGTGTTTTTGCTGCCATGCCAACCCTGCTGCTGGGAGCACCAAGCAGGGCTGAACAGAAAACCAGCAAGGAAAATCTGGAATCCAGCACTGACCTCCCATGGTCTGCTGTCCCAGGGCATGGTTTTGGGATGGAATTCCCTCAGAGCAGCAGAGCACACAGCCAGGAGCACCCCCAGCTCTGTGAACATCATAGCCCAGTGTGGGGACCCCCATCCCCAAACCATCCCCAGTGATACAAGACATGACACTGCCAGGAGAGCTGGAGACACATAAATAAAATGGATTTTACCATCTCCTATCCTCGTGGATAATTAGGGGAATTTCAGGAATACCTTCTCTGGCAGCAGGGATAACTCAGCAGGAAAAGGGACTGGAGCTGCTCACAGCAAAGCAGAGCAGGAGGAGCTGCCACGCTGCACTTTCAGCAGTGGATGGATGGATGGATGGATGGATGGATGGATGGATGGATGGATGGATGGATGGATCCAAGAGCTCCCCGTGCTCCAGGGAGGGGCAGCCCAGCCCCGAGCAATGAACTGTGACAGCAGAACACCACGAGTTATTTCTATAACGCACACAGCCTTTCCCCTTCCAAGACAACCAGGATAAAACCCCATTTTGTTTCTCTTCTCAACAGAAATCGCTCATTTTCCAGCTCCAGAGACATGAATATTCACGGTATTGTTCGCATGGGGGGCTGCCCTCAACTCCGTCCCCATTTCCAAAGTAAAATCTAAACTTTTGCTAAATTGCAGAACTCCAGTGGATACTTTGCTGTTAATTACTTTCCAAAGTGTTCGCTGTCTGACACTGAGGGATGCATTCTTCAGCTGGGTGATGCATTTATTTACTCTGCTGTGCTTTTGGAATGTGCAGAATGTTGATAATTAGGCTGTGTAACCATGCGAGCCTTCAGCTGGTGTTTGCTGGGTTTAAAACAGGTTTATTCTGCATTTCCAAAGCACGAAAAGCCACAATGCACCGTGAATGCTCTGCACTAATCTTTGTGCTTCCAGGGGAAGGGGGAAAAAAAACCAACCAAACAAAACCACTTAAAAATTCCAGTTGTGGCATTTGCAATGCTGCTGAGTGCAGGGCAGAGTGAAGATTCCTGTTCCAGCCAGGGACATTTGCAGAGCTGTGACAAGCAGTGACACCTGAGCACGGCCCTGAGCCCTAAAAAAGCCATTTCAGGCACAGAGGTGGCTCTGGGCTGGTGTCCTGCCCAGCAGTGGCACCAACACCCCTGGCAACATCAGTGCATCTCCCGAGGTCACAGCACCCCAAAACAGATGAATTCTTTCCAATTAGGTAATTTATAACCCAGGATTAAAGTATGGGGGCGTTTCCTTCATTCTTTCACAAACCCATGGTTTTGAAATTGTTCTCGTTGGTTTCTGCACGAAGAAATTCACATTTGGTGTCAGGTTGAACCATCTGTTAACACACATGTGATTTCAAAATTCTCCCTCGTGTCATCCTGCAGCAGAGTCCCCCCCATATGCGATTATCTCCACCACACAAATGTTCACTTACATCTTCCCAACTCTCCATACAAATTCCCTGGTGAGTGCTCAGAAAATTCATGATCTTCCCTTAGAACACTGGCAGAAGTTTAACCCAGGTCACAGAACACACAAATATCGAAGCTTTGCCTCCTTCCTGTGCTGCTGTTACAGCTGGAGCCAAAGGGAATTATGCAATATGTGACTTTTCTGCTCAGGAGCTCAAAAATTAATAATGGAATACCATCTTCACTAAGAATCCTGTCTTCCTCCTTTTTTTCCCTCCCAAAACAACCTCACAACTGCCATTTTCTTTCCCATCAAGTTTCAGTCATCACCAAACCACAGAAAATGCAGATTGTGCACTGCTGCTGTTGCCCATGGCAGGGGGATTGGGTGCAGAAGGGATTTAGGATCTCATCCAGCCCAGGCTGTGATTCTGTGATATTCCCAAAATATCAAAAGGAGAAGGGGTCCCCCCAGCCCTCTCCAGCAGGATCCTTCCTTTGCCTCTCCTGGGACAGAGTCACTGCTTTGAACATCCTCATGTGAAACCTCACACAGACCCAGAATCCCGGCCTGGTTTGGGTGGGAAGGGACCCCAAATCCCACCCATTCCACCCCTGCCATGGCAGGGACACCTCCCACTGTCCCAGTGTCCAACCTGGCCTTGGGCACTGCCAGGGATCCAGGGGCAGCCACAGCAAATCTGGGAATTCCATCCCCACCCTGCCAGGGAACAATTCCTGCCCCAAATCCCATCCAAATCCTTCCTTTCCTGCCCCAAATCCCATTGCATCTCCACCCTGCTCTGAACCACAGCTGTGGAAATCTCCAGGAGGAGCTGTGCAGAACCCAATGGCTTTGGCAAGGCTTTGGCTGCTCAGAGCTCCCCGTGGCAGGGGCAGGGTGAGTTCAGGGGTCACTGGGGAGCTCTGGTCCCTGTCACAGCCCTGGGGGCTGTGGAACCTCACGGGAGCAGCCCCAGCCAGGAGCAATTTTTTTTTTTTTTTTTTTTTTTTTGCAAGTCTGCAGGTTGCAGGTGCAGGGAACGACACACCATCACTTTCTTTCTCTCCTTCTGAGATTTAAATAGGTCAAGTCCCTCGCTCAGTGCAGTGCAGGAAATTGTACATTGCCACAATTGCATTTCAGAATGGATAATGGGCCCATTTAAGTGTTATCATTAGAGAAACGACAGCAAAATACAGCTGGGCCAGTCCTCCCCCTTCCCCACGCACTCGTGTTCTGTGATGCCTCTGAGTTATTCCAATCTGCAGCTCTTTGCTTCCCATCACTGCCTTTCAAGCACACAGAAGAGAAATTGGATTAAATAACGTGCAGAAGAGAGCACTCTGCTGAGCCTGGCAGCTGCACGTGCCCAGGTGAGTTACTGAGGCTCAGAGTGCTCAGGGATGAAAACCTGACCCTGCAGCAGCTTCCCAAAAACCAGCACGGTGATCCCAGCAAGCCTCCAGAGCAGCGGTGTAGGAAATGGAAAAATAGAAACTTCCACAGAGAGCCAAGGGTTTGGTTTGCAGCCTTGGAAGAAGCTTGGATTGATGTAAAAATAGAAGCACACAGACATTAAAGCAGAGAAATCAAACTTCTGTTTCTATAGTTGTAAGAGTGTGCCTTGAGTGAGAAACTGTAATGGATAAGATGGTGAAGGGCTCTGTAGTGCAGTGATGTAATTGTGCAGAACAAACTAAGAGTTTAGGTGTTCTTATAGAAGAATTTGTGTGTACATGCAACAGTAGCCCGTTGATAAAAGTATAAACAATGTGGCAGAATTAAGTAAAGGTGATGGGTCAGAAAAACAAAATATACTTTGAGGCAACTTCCCATTGGTTAGAATGTTACAAAGCAATATAGAACAAAGAAACTCATGACACTGAGCTTTGGCCGATTTCCTGCTTCTCTAAATCTCACGGCCTTGAGGCTGATTTATATTTGAGCAATTAATTGTTTTTAGCACAGCCATGGTCCCATCCCTTCATTACAGTGAGATAATACAGTGAAAATAACGAGGGAGAGAAGGACAGGAGGAGGCAGGAGAAGCAGAACTGCAGGCACACATCACCAGGTCTGAGGCAATAATATCATTCTTAAATCCCACATCTGGACCACCAAGGCAGCTGCTCACACACGATTCTGTCACAGGGGTGGCAGGAAGGAGTGGAAGATTTACATTAATGAGAGCTGAGAGCACTTCACTAAAAACATTAAACAGAGAAACCAAAGGCAGAGCTTTGCCAGCACACAGCAGGCAAAGAGCAACGGGCTGAGAGTGCTGGAGGGGCTGGGAACAGCCCCGAGGCACAGGATGGTCCCTCAGACCCCTCCCATCCCAAAAACCTGTGATCCCATCCCAGAGTTCTGTGATCCCAAATCCCACCCCAGCCATGGCAGGGACACCTCCCACTGTCCCAATGTCCAACCTGGCCTTGGGCACTGCCAGGGATCCAGGGGCAGCCACAGCAAAGCTGGGAATTCCATCCCCACCCTGCCAGGGAACAATTCCTGCCCCAAATCCCATCGTCAGCTTAAAGCCATTCCCTGTGTCCTGTCCCTCCATGCCTTGTCCCCAGTCCCTCTCCAGCTCTCCTGGAGCCCCTTTAGGGGCTTTAGGGGCTCTGAGCTCTCCCTGGATCCTTCTCCTGTCCAGTTGAGCACCCCCAGCTCTCCCAGCCTGGCTCCAGCCTGAAGAACCGAGCTCAGCAGATTTCCAGCCCCATGGAAAACACAAAAACCACAGGAGCAGGAGAACCCTGAACCCTGAGCTCCCCCCCAGCAGGAGGGTGCACACCTGCCCCAGGTGTGGGAACATCCCTGGGGAAGGAGGGAGCTGCTGGGAGCATCCCCAGCTCCCTCAGGGATGGTGCCAGCCCAGGACCTTGTCCCTGTGTCAGTGTTGGGGCTGTGGGGAGGTGGCACCCAGCCCACAGCCCTGCCCCTCCCTGGCACTCGGCAGATGCACACAGAGCTGCAGCAAACTGTGAAATGAACTGTCAGTCAGCAGAGCTCAGCTTTGTGTCCTGTCTGCCTGCTAATACCCATCACCATCAGCGCCCAAAAAAACAAAATCCTGCTCCAAATCAATCGGGCTTTTGGAAAATTTAATTGTGGAGCAGATTTTGAAAGCTGCGGATTTGACTTTGCCACTCCTTGCCAAAGCGTCCATGAGTGCTCAAGTCAAATCCTTTCCACGGATCCCAATGGAAAAAGCTAAAAAAGAGAAACTGAGAAAGTCAAACCCGACTGAAAGGATCCAGATTATTTACCATGCAGTGAGGTTTATTCTTAAGTGGTATTTTTCCTGACTGAATAACATTAGGAAGCTTACAGGCTGCATCCCAGTGATCCTGAGGAGCTGTGTGACTCGAGGGATGTCTGAAGGACTCTGATAACCAGCACTTGGGATTCCATTCAGTTCCTGGCTGGTTTGGTATGAATTTCAGATTACCCCATAACAAGGCAGCACATGTTCAAGGCTTGCCTACATGAAGGAGCTGCCCCAGAGCCAAACCTGCATTTTCTGTGTAACACAACAGATGAGAGGAAGGGTCAGCAGCAATTAATAACTCTGGAGAGCAGGCAGAAGAGCACCTCTTGTAATCCAGAACTAAAGGAGAAAATAAACCCACTGCTGTGAGATTAATTCGAAAAAAAAAAAAAAAAAAAAAAAAAAAATCTGCACAACTCCCTGGATGTGCAAGGAAAAATGTCCTGACACAAGTGGTCAGTGCTCCCTCATGGAAGGCACAGCCCTGTCCTGGGGACCGAATATTCCAGCCCTGCCCTCTGGGACCGAATATTCCAGCCCTGCCCCCGGGGGACCGAATATTCCAGCCCTGCCCCGGGCTCAGGGCAATCCCAGGCAGAGCCCAGTGCTGCCCTGCTGCCACAGCACACGGATCATTTCAGCTGCATGGCGTTAGATCAGAGCCAGGAGAACACTCTGCTGCTGGGAAACAGAGGTACAAATGGACTTTATATTATTTAGGGAGCAAAAATTTATATTATATTATATATACATATTATATTTACATTATATTAGGGAGCAAAGCTGAATAAACACCGGGAAATTCAGAGAGAGGTGTAAGAAATGCAGGGACTGCTCAGCTAAGGAGATTTTCCAGTGCCCAGAATCCTGTGTCACACAGGACAGGGAACCTGCCATGATTTTAAGAGCCAGGGGAATATTGAACACAAACCTTTAGCACATGGCCAACACCAGGCAACCTAAACAAGCCAAGGGGCAGAGCCCTGGAGAGTCACAGAATTGTCTGGAAAAGCCTCTCAGACCACAGAGTCCAACCACTGTGTCCCCAGGTGCCACCTGCACAGGTGAGACCCCTCAGGGATGGGCACTCAGCCCTGCCCTGGCAGAGGGGGCACAACCACGCAAAAAAAACCCACCCAGCACCAAAACCTCCTCTGCATTCATCACAATTCCCACCCTCAGACAAGGAAAGGCTCTGCACATAAAGGAAATTCAGACCAGTCAGATGAATTCGTGTTACAGCAGAAATCTGTTCCCAGAGTCTGGATCCAAAAGCCAAAGTATAAATGAAATGCTTGAGGAAATATTATTTACACATTGTGTTTCCAGAGAGCAGCAAAACATTGTTTTAAAATGATGTTTCTAACCCCTTTTGATAAACTGTGTATACAAAGAATAAATTTAAAGTCAGGTCCGTGACGGCTGTCAAATCTACAGCATTTATTTACAGCAAAAAGAAACAAAATTTTGACTTCTCCCCAGCAGCCTTTCAGGAAGGGGAGCTTTTTGTGACTTTAATGCACAAAGAAATGCCACATTAGTCAAAGGTCTATTTCCCCACAGAGCAGGAGCATTATTGGGCAGTGGCCTCCATCCTTCAGTGGGGTTGGAGCAGGGAAGAGTTAAAGGCAGCAGCTCCCTCACAGCCCTGTCTGAGCAGAATTCTGGGGGTGCTTTTCTCTGCTGAAGGATGAGAGGAGCCACCTGGGATCTGGATTTCCACATTTACCTGCCTTGGGCTGGCACAGAGCCCTTGGTGTGAACGGAGAGATTTTTTTCTCTTGAGAAACCAGCGAGGGAGATGATAGAGAGACAAAAGGAGGTTCCCCCTGCAGCCAGGGACATCAGTGCACCAACAATCCCGAGAACAAAGCCTGCAGGGACCAGTCCTGCTCAATAAACACTCGGGAGCACCTGCCTGGCACAGCTCTCCAAAATGAACAGGGGCACTTCTGCCTCAGCGTCCCCTGAGCAGAACAAAACTGCTCAGAAATCACCAAGAAAGGAAAACCAGGGAGCGCCTGCCTGGAGAGAGACACCCCTGGGCTCCGGGGGTACCGGTGCTTCATTTACAGCTCCCGAGGGTTAATTTTGGGGAGGGTGTGATTTGGGAGAGCAGCCCCCAGACACCCCAGGTGTGTTTTTGTGTCTTTCTGTGCTGTACAGAGGCACCCGGGCTGTCACCCCAGCCCAGCCCTGTCACTGCAGTGACAGATGGGGGACCTGCCCCTGGCTGGAACCACAAACACGCCTTTAACTCAGCTGCTTTTCCCTTCCAGAGAGGAAATTTCTCTCTCCTGAAAAGCACGGACCTTCTCCTCTCCTTCCTGCCCCATTTTTCACGGGAACACTCACCCAGGGCACGCAGGGGGAGTGAATCCAGCTCGGGTGGGGTGACCATGCTGCAGGGGAGGGATGGAGGGGAGGGATGGAGCCTCAGGAGCTGTGTAAGGCAATTCCAGCCAGGCTCAGCCCCAGCCTCCCTTTCCTGGGGGCTGGCTCCAGTTCCAAGCACTGCTGGGGTTGAGGTTTTTCCTCTTTAGGGAAAATCCAGCAGTGCTGAGGTCGAGTTCTGAAGGAGCTCTTTGGAAGGACTTTAATTTTACCTTTCAAGGGTCGAGTAGAGACCACCCCTGTGATTCAGGAGCATGAGCACTCGTAGAGGAGCCCCTGGTGATAATTTATCTGCAGGAATGATATGAAATAAATAAAATAAATTATAAATTTTTAGAGATAATTTATCTGCAGGAATGGCCCACCCCACTGCTCTCCTTGCTGCTGTGATGTGTTCATGGCAGCCCGTGGGGTGCTGTGATTTATTTGCTGTGCCCCCAGCTCTGATGGATGTGGATGAGCCCCTCCTGACGGGATCTGCTGGGCTGCAGCCCCCACCCTCAGTGCTGTGGAGAGCTCAGCTGCTGCCATGACAGGATTTGGGAAATAATGTCATTATCTGGGAAATAATGCCGTTATTTGGGAAATAATGATTTTTGAGCTTTTGTGCCCTTTGGAATTCACTGCCAAGTGAACTTTTAATTCACTGCTGCAAAGTCAGACTCCCCCCAGGAATCTGCAGCTGGGTGCTGGTGACACAAAGTCCCAGAAGGAACACTGCAGATGTGACACCTTTGGGACAAACAGGAAGGGAGCCCGCACTTGTTTCTCCTGTAACATTTGCCAAAATTCGAAATATCTGTCAGGAAAAACACTGCCTAATAGACAGGACTGGGAGTGCTGCTCTTCTGCCTGCCTGCACCAGCAGCAGGGAAAAGTTGTGTGATCAAAGATCTGAGCAGCCACTGCTCCAGCGTGGGGAAGTGTCAATGACACCTCTGAATCAGGGAAAAATTGCCCGGGAGGTTTTGGAGGACTGGCAGGGTATGGAATGGGGCTGGGAGAGGGGCAGGCACCCAACTCCAGCTGACCCTGAGCCTTTCAGGGCTCTCACAGGCCCCGCGGGCAGTCTGAGCTTTCCAGGACTGAGCCCTGTGGGATCATGCACAAGAATTTTACCCCAGAGTCCCTGAGGCTGGAAAAGCCCTCCAGGATCATCCAAGGCAGGCTGTGCCCATCCCCACCTTGTCCAGAGCACTCAGAATCCTCCAGGAATTGCTGGGACACTCCAGGGATGGGGATCCAACCCTCCCTGGGCACTTCCAATCCCTGCCCACCCTTTCCATGGGGAAATTCCTGCTGCTGTCCCCCCTGAGCTCCCCTGGCCCAGCCTGGGGCCGTTCCCTCTGCTCCTGTCCCTGTTCCCTGGGAATCCCCTGCAGCAATCCCACAAAACACAGACAGGAGCCAGGAGATTCCCGGGGGGATGCCCAGGGGGGAATGCCAGCCTGGCACTGGCTCAGCAGGAGGAAATCCTGGGGCTCAGCTCTTCGGGACTAAGACTCAACCACATTTGAGTTTTGGCTACTAAAGCTCTGAATAATTGATAGGGACTGAAACATTTATTTTTTTTTAAACACAGCATGACCTCATCAGGTGATTGCACAAAGTAATTCAGGCTCCATTCCTTTGTCCCTTGACACCTGGTTTTGTAGCACACAGCATGTTCTGCTCCTCACACAGCCCTCACCACTGGCTGAGGTGAAATACGACTGAGGCAGAAAATAAACCTGTATAAATTAATCATTATCAAACGCCCAGAATATTTGTCACCTTTTAATGTCACAAATTATAAGTTTCATTGCCGTAGCCAATCTTATTATTCCATCTGCTCAAGCTTAAAAACCACTGAGAGGGCTCTGAGCTCTCCAGTGCAAGGACAGTAAGAAATGAACCTGAAATTATCAACAGCCTCACAACATCTGAACCCAGGGGGGCTGTACAAGCTGCAAAACATTTGCTCCACTTCAGCAAAGACTTATTTTATGTCCTTCAGTTGTAAAGCTCACGAGCAAGAACTGAGCTCAATTCCCGGTCCAGTTAAACATCCGGGAGAGCTGAGCTGCAGCTCCAGCCCAGAAATCTCCTGGAGGAGAGTCCTGGCCACGACAGGGACCTGCCACTGCTGGGGGGCTCAGGGTTGTGGGGCTGGGAGAGCACAGAGAGCAAGGACCTGGGCCACAAAGGCACCGGGGTTTTCTCCTCCGTTCCCTCCCCACAGCCAGAATATTTCATCTCGGGACGTGCAGGGAGGTCACAGGAAAGGGCAGAGTCACCATTTGGGGCCAGAGTCCTCAGCTGTGTGTAGGTGCCAGAAAATGAAATTCTCTCCCCTTCAGAGCTACCCTCCAAAGTGCAGCAGCCAAGCACCTTCCTTTTTTTTTTTCAGGATCGCTAAAATATTTTATCTGCAAATGGAGCAGAACCCCCAAACCCCCTTTACAGTAACATTTCCTCCTCTGCTTCTGCTGAGCCCAGGGGATTTTTCCCCACACCAGGGGAGGTGAGAGGGGTCCCTTTCCCAGCATCCAGAAAAATCAGACAGATCCCAAGGGAGGGAGATGTGTTCACCTGAAACTTCTGAGGCAGAAGAGATTTAAACCCTGCCCCCTCCATATTTCATCCCAGCAATTTGCCACCAAACTGTTTTGCAATGAAGAGGAGGAATTGAAGGAAAATAAGCAACACATCCTCTCGAGGGGTCAATGCTTTCTGGGTCACATCTCGCAGGTTTTGATGAAAAGTGTTTTGAGAACAGCTCATGCTCCAGCCTGGTGGGTAAGGGGCTCATTGCTGGGTCAGCCTGTTCAAAGCACAGCTCCAGGAGCTGGCAGAGGAAAGCCAAAGCAGCAGAGACCTCCCTGCAGTTCAATGGAGCTGGCTGCAGGCAGATGTTTTCAGAATATAAAGATATAAATATATAAAGTGTGTATTGCAGTCCAACCTGGCTCCCACAGGCTGCGTGGTCCCTGAACATCCCTGCAGGTGAACTCCCCCCTGGACAGGAGCTGCTCCAGCCCCACGTGCTGCTGCTGCTCACCCCAAACCCCACGAGTGTCTGGAGCCAGTCCAGCTTTGCTGAGCCCATCACAGCAGTGGGGACAGAGCTGGCATTGAACCCTCCCTGGGCAAGGAAAAGGCTCCTCCATGCCCTGCTGAGCCCATCACAGCAGTGGGAACAGAGCCACTGCTCTGAGCTGGGACTGGAATCCTCCCTGGGCAAGGAAAAGGCTCCTCCATCCTCCCAGGATTTTTGTAGCCACTCACTGCCCCGGGTTGTCTCTCCCACAGGCTGTGTGTGAACATGAGACCCCTCCACAGATTTCTACTGCCACAGTAACACCAGAGCAGAAGAACAGGAGTTTTCTGGAAGGGTTTGTCCCTCCAAGCACACGGGACAGCACAGGAACCCTCACCCCACAAACCTGGCAGAGGAAACACAAACTCTGAACCTCCAGCCCCTGCTGGGACAGGGACAGACACAGCCAGGACATCCCTGATAAAATACTCAGCAGGCTGAGAAGTGGGGGAAAAAAAACCCTGGAAAAAGGCAGGAGAGGTGTTCCTGGGCAGATCCTCTAAATCCCCTTTTGGATCATGTTTTATTGCATTGCTGACTCCCCTGATCTGACAGGGCCCGTGTTCTGTCCCTTTAGAAGAATGTCACATTTCACAGTTCACTGCTCCTCCCTGGCTCTCTAACGAGCTGTGATTGCCTTCTGCATTTCAGGACAATCTGAAGGCAAGCCCCTCTTTCCTCCCTCTCTCTGCTCCGTGCTGTCTCAGCCACCCTGGATTTTCCCCACGTGCATCATTAGGTGCCCTGAGACCTGCCAAAGCCTGACAACTTCCACTTAAACTCTGCTTCCTGCAGCTGAAAAAATCTCTTTTCTGGGTTTTATTTTCTCAAAAGAGAAAAATCTCTTTTGAGGTTTTATTTGCCGGGTTGTTTTGGGGTGGGTTTTTTACACATTGTGTAATTACACATTTTTACACATTGTTTCACACCTTGACTTTATTCCCCACTATCACAGAGGTGCCCAACAAACCTCAATGTCCCTGATCTGCCACCCTGGAGCCTCTCTGAGCAGGTTTGAGCTCTCCCAGTGTTGGAGAAGCACCAGGAAGGGAGCACTCAGAGCGTGGGTTTGGGTTTACACAGCAGCTGTGCACTTCCACACACCTATTGTACCTGCAGAGACACACAAATGCATAAAATCCCTGGATGTGCCTGCAGTCAGCCTGGCCTTCCCTTTTAAAAGCTGCTGCTCTCCAGGAACAGGCATCACCAAAGTGAAGCAGTGCAGGGAGTGGGCAAAGAGAAATGCACAATTCAACAGCGTTTGCTGCAGTATTTACAGGGCTGTGTTACCTTTGGGACTAATCCAGGTACCCCCAGCCCTCTCCAGGTACCCCCAGCCCTCTCCTCAGAGTAAAACCAGGCAGGCTCCTCACACCAGCAGTGCCAGCACGAGGTTTTGCAGGCTGGGAGTGAGAGCAGAGGTGCCAAAGGACACCTGGCACTGCCTGGTGTGCAGGAGAACCCAGAGCTGCCATGGCTGGGCAAGGCTGGCAAACCCCACACCTGGAACTGCCCCTCAGCACAGGGGGCTCAGGGGTGACTCCAGAGGGCTGGGACACAGGGAATGGTTCCCAGTGACAGAGGGCAGGGCTGGAAGGGATTTGGGGCAGGAATTGTTCCCTGGCAGGGTGGGGATGGAATTCCCAGATTTGCTGTGGCTGCCCCTGGATCCCTGGCAGTGCCCAAGGCCAGGTTGGACATTGGGACAGTGGGAGGTGTCCCTGCCATGGCTGGGGTGGCTCTGGATGATCTTTAAGGTCCTTCCCCAACCCAAACCAGGCTGGAATTCTGGGATTCATCTGAAAATGGTTTTCCTGGCCAACAGCAGTGCAGTTATTTTGCAAACCAGATGGAGATTTACCCTGGTGATCACTGGCTCTTAGTCACAGTTCAGAGTATTTTCTGTGCTGCTCCTCTAAAGTCTATTCCTGCAAAACAGCCACATTTAAAACCCTCCTACAGTAAAGAGTAAGAGTTTGGTGTTAACCCAAAAGTGCTTTCCAGGAACTGATGGATGCAACTGATTTTAACTCTCACTGCTCCAGTTTGCAGCTGAAAGGACACAAAGGGGGGGGTCACCTACTCCAGGGTAAAATAAAAGGCTAAAAGAGATGGGCAGACAGGAGTTTGGCCACGATCCTTTAGGAGCTGTGAGCACAGGGGGAAGCAGAAGAAATTTTGGTGGCAGAAAATCCTGAGCTGCACACAGCCAGGAGATGGAATATTGAGCAGGGACCTTTCCCTCTGCCCAGGACCTGCTCATGGGGGCACCCACCCAAACCCTCAGGAGGGCTGGAGACACCTGGGCACACACAGAAAACAAATTAAATTTTGCCTGAGGAAGCTGACACAGAAGTGGAGAGAAAACAAGGATTAACAGGGAAGAGCAGGGAGGTTGCAATGACATTTTGGCCTTCAGTCTGTAAAATGCATTTCCAGTGAATCCACATTAGGGTTGGGTGTTTTTAAAATAAAATTATGCAAACTGCTGGTGGCCCAGGAGGAGGAGGAAACAATCAATGGCAGGTTGTAGTAAAAGTGCTCATGGTAATTGTAGCTGTGATGCCACTGCAGGATTGGAGGCACCAGGACAGGCTCTCACCTCCACAAATGTCACCTGCAGAATTAAACAGCAACACACAACCAGCACTCAGGGGCTGGAGGAGCTGATCCCTGGGCACGGGGATGGTTTTGGAGGAGCAGCTGGAATGTGTTTTATATTGATTCATAGATGTGTCTGCATTTTGGAGGCTGGAAAATGCGAGCAGAGATGGCTCTGGAATGAATCCTGGGAGTGTGGGAGAGACAGGAGCAGGGAGAGCAAAGAGAACAACAGGGAGAGGTGCAGAGGAAAGGGAAAAAGGCTGAGAAATGGAGAGGGTGAGGACACCTGATGGATCAGAAATTAAATAAAACCAGAGGAAGGGGACACAGCCTGAGGAAAGGCAGACAGGACACCTGATGGATCAGAAATGGAATAAAGGCAGAGCAAAGGGAGGAGCTGTGTGACACTGGCACAGGGCAGAGATTTGAGACACAACCACTGAAACACCAAACAACTGCTGTTAACATTGGTTTAACAGGCACTGCATGTGCCAAATTATCCCTCAGGTCTGACCACGAAATTTGTTGGGAAGGATGGAGGGAAAGAAGGGCAGGAGAAACAAGACCAGGGACACCTCCAGCTGCACTGCCCCTGCTCCAACCTGTCCAAAATCCTTCATCCCACGTTCTGCAACCTGCCTCAAGCCCCACTTGGAATTCTGCTCTGAAATCTGCTTGTATTGACCCTGCAGTCTCTGAAGCCTGAATACAAATTAAATCAGCTGCATGGAGAGGCAAATCCACTGTGCTCCAGAGCAAGCTCCACCTGACAGCAGGCTGGCTGTCCTGCCCTGGAAATAGTGGTTGGGCAAGGAATTGGATTTTCCTGGTGGCCCAGGTTGACACAGAATAAAGTGAGCCACTGTCCCAGGAAGGGGAGAGGCACAGGGAGCTGCCTGCAGTGAGAGCAGGACACTGCCCAGGGCTGAGCCAGCACCACTCACCTGAGCCTCAGGTGTGGGCCCTGCCCAGGGCTGCTCAAACAAGCTCTGCCAGCTCTCCTGATCCCCAGCGGGCTAAGCTCTTACCAAAAAAAAAACAAAACAAAACAAAAAAAACCCCAAAAAAAAAAAAAGAAAACCACCCCAAAAGAACAAAACAAAAAAAAAAATCCACAAACAAACCCTCAAAAAAAAAAAAAAGGACAACAACCAAAAAAACTCAAAAAACAAAACAATAACAAAAAAAAAAAAACAAACCAAAAAAAACCAACAGCCAAACAAAAACCCCAAAACAAACAAAAAATTTAGAAAAACCCAAACAAACCACAACAAAACCACACAAACCCCAAGCTTGCAATAAGAACACTAAATCAGACCAGGAGCAGCCACATCAGCTGGCAAGACAATTCAAGTGGGGCAAAGCTCAGTTGTGTCAGGTTTTACCCCGGGCTGATCTCGGCTCTGCCGAGGAAAGCCCAGCTTTGGGAAGGGAGCCTCGAGGGCAGAGCGAGCCCAGCAGGGCTCGGGGGGCTCAGGCTCTCGGGGACCATCTCTCCTCCCTGCAGCGCTCAGGGTTTCCCTAGAAACGAGCCTGGCACCCAGGGCTGAGGGAGCTGGAGCTTGTCTGCATTCGAGCTTCTTGTTCCAGCTCCAAAGGAACTGCACACACTGCAGCCTGGGTTTGGATAGAACCAGCTCTGAGCCCAGCTCAAACAGCATCACACAGCCCTGGGTTTGCTTAGAACCAGCTCTGAGCCCAGCTCAAACAGCCTCACACAGCCCTGGGTTTGGATAGAACCAGCTCTGAGCCCAGCTCAAACAGCCTCACACAGCCCTGGGTTTGGATAGAACCAGCTCTGAGCCCAGCTCAAACAGCATCACACAGCCCTGGGTTTGGATAGAACCAGCTCTGAGCCCAGCTCAAACAGCATCACACAGCCCTGGGTAAGTTCAGAACCTGCTCTGCTGAGCCCAGCTCACACAGCCCCGCCTGGGGCTGAGCCAGGAGTGAGGCCCAGGAGCAGAACGTGGGCTGGGGGTTCATGTTCCCCCGTGGGAGGCAGCTTAGGCAGGGTTTGCCATGGCTGGGGGGGACAAAGCAGCCTCAACCCCGGGCAGAGGGAAAAGCTCCCTGGGACCTGCAGAGCCTGGCTTGTCACCTCTGTGCCATTGGATATGGATACACCCTCCCTGGAGCAGGCCTGAATTAAATCATGATTTTAATCAAGATTGCTGGCATTTCCCTGTGTGCAGCACCCCAGAGCTGCTCCCCTCAATTCCAGCTGCAGAAGCAGCACCCTGCAGGAGTGAGGGCACTGAATTTCCTTCTTTTCCCTTGGTTTTGCACTCGTGACAAGCCCCCAGCCCAGCAGTGCTGGCAGAAACCCATTGGTGCTTCTGCCTTGGTTTGTGTGGGTGCTCTGGGAGGTTTTCAGCCCATTCTGTGCTGCTGAGCAGGCACAGGAGATTTCTTTGCTCCTTTTCCTCTCCCTGTCCTGGTCAGGGCACACCTCAGGCACTGCTGGACTCATCACCTGGCTGGAATCCCTCTGCCTTTCCCCTTTTCTATTCCTTTGCTGCTCCATCCCTCGCAGTTGCAAGAATTAAAAAAAAAAAAAAAAGATATCAAAGGAAGGAAGAGCCCCCTTCATTGCCTTGGCTACAGATAGGGAGAACAGAAAATACAGAGATGCCACTTCTTCTCTACTTCTACCACCACAAAAAAAAAAACAAAAAACCTTCCTGTCTCTGGTAGTCTTGCAATTTGTGCCTGACACGGATGAGAAGTGAAGAGCAGATAGACTGGAAACACTTCCAGCACTGACCAAATGTTATTTGGTGATCAGCTGAATATGAACAGCCTGGCCAGGCCGTGGGGGGAAAAAAAATAAAAAAAAAAATAAAAAAAAAAAGAGAAAGAGGCACAAGAAACAGAGATGAACTGGCTGGGAATGACAAGGAGCAGGGACACAGCTCAGTAACACAAAGCACAGAGCATCGCTGTGATTTTGGACAGGCTGCACGACCCTCAGCAGCACACAGCTGAATAACAACCCTGGAAACGTTAATTTCTAATAATAACTCTGGACAGAGAGACAGCAAAGCAGAGCAGAAGCACCTGCTGGGGTTTTCTGCAGCATTCACGTGGAGTATTTTTGCAATGCTAAAGAAGAGAGCTCAGAAAAATCAAGCTCCATCTCTTCAAGGCTTTTCTGCGTGCCTGGGAGACCCAGGCACTTTGTGGGAAGAGGGAAATTGAGTTGACTTCCCTTTAAACAGGAACGGATTGCTGAGCCTGGGCAGTCATCTTACATTTACAGAAATGTGAGCAGGGGAAAGAGGGGCCCAGGGAGCTCTCCTGACAGGAGGGACTGGGAGGAAGGGCAGGCTCAGCCAGAAAGGTGCAGATGGGGAAGGAACAGGAGGGATTTGCTGAGCACGGACACCCAGTGCTCGCTAAAACACCCTGGGGCTGGGTGAACACAGAAATCACCAATAAACAGCAGAATTCCCAACGGGAACAGGCAATACCAAACACACTCACGGCCAGGATGCACAGCACAGACTGACAAACGCAGCCAGGGCTAAAATAAATCATAAAAATCAACTGGAGGGGCACAGGGAACCCCAACACTTCCCCCAGCTCAGCCTTGCCAGAGCCTCCTTTGGCTCCCGTGAAACTCATTAATACAAATAAGAAAAACTGGTTTGATTTTAAATTAGGGGGGAAAACAAAAAAATCTCAATTGTGGATTCTTTCATCATGCAGCTTCACAGTGTGATTGTGGAGTAGCTGGTCAAGTGGCAATTAACAGCAAAATAAAGAGATGTTAATTCAGCCGTTGGCTCATTTTAGCTTAGCCAGATAATCTGCAAGAAAATGAAACCCCTCGGGGTAAAAAGGGCCTGACAGTAAAACAGGGGGGAGGAAAAGGCTGCAAAGAACAACAAACACAAACTAAAGAGAGGACTGGGGGGGGGCAGGAGATGGGCAAGGTGAGCTCTGCACCCAAAAGCCACTCACGGGGCAATAACTCCTCTCACAATTCTTGTCTAAATAATTCTTATATTCCTCAATAATTCCACGGTGCAGTGTCTGTCCCCGGGCAGCCCAGGAGCCACTGCCAGGATCTGTGTTTTCCTGGAAATTTGGGATTTCCTGCAGGCAGCAGCATCTCCTCCTTCTGGGTGGGTTTTCCTTTCCTTTCCCAGCTCTGCACATCACACACACCTTCCTCCCAAACTTCCCCCAAAGCACAGCCCCAGCTCAGAGCCACACAGAGCTCACGGGGCTCCACCCCACACACCTGAGCCACAGGGACTTCAGAAACATTGTCAAGATTTTTGTGCCAAAAAAAAAATCCAAGCTGAATTCTCCACCTCTCCAACAGTTTGTTTTTAAATTATCATAATGAGTTTTTAAAGAGAAATGTACCTGTGGTGCTCCTCAGGCCAGGCAGGGGCTCCAGAACAGCAGGGAACAGAACTGAACCCTCCAAAACACCACAAACCCCCTCCTGCCTCCTTTAAATCCTGCCTTAATTCTGCATTTCCTGCACCTGCCTCTCCCTGGGTCACTGGATCCTCCCTCCTTTAAACACTGCTTTAATTCTGCATTTCCTGCACCTGCTTCTCCCAGGGTTACTGGATCCTTTCCTCCTCCAAAACCCCACAAAACAAATCCTCCTTCCTTTAAATATTGCCTTAATTCTGCATTTCCTACACCCGAAGGCCATTTATTAAAAGCCCTTCAAAGTGTCAGGAAAATGAATCCACAACCACCAGAGGTTCATGTCCAGAAAGGAGCCAGAGGAGTCCTTTTCCTGTATGGAATAAAGGCAGAGCCCATGGGACATTCCCCTGGGATCTCTCAGATTTTTGGAGGACTCCCCTCCCTTTTTATCCCAATTTCCCTCTCTCTTTCCCCATTGCTGAGGGACTGGAGAGGCCCAGACTGCCCAAACCCTGATCCCTGAGATTCCCCTCTGATCTACAACCCTCCCTTGGCATTTTTAATTCTTATGGAATTTATGGTTTTTCCCCATTGCTTCTTTCATCTTTCAATATCCAATTTCATTTTTTATTCCATTCATCAATCAGTGGGATCCATCCCATTGTTCCTTTTCTCTCTCAGTGCTGGTTTTATCTCCCAGCTCGTTTGGAAGGACAAATCCCTCATTCCTCTCAAAAGGCTCCACCCTGGGCAGTGCAGGAGCCCCAGATGGGCTCAGAGTCCCGAGTTTCACACTTGGATCACTTTGGGTCCATTCCCACCTTGGCTCCATTGTCCAATCCCAGCTCCAGGCTCTGCAGTCCCATCCTCCCACATTCTCTCCTCCACTCGCTGCTCTTTGCACTTTTTGGGGCTGGAGCTGCAGCGTGTCCTTGGTTGTGGGGCTGGCAAAGGATTGTTTGGTGTGCCTGAGCTGGGAGGAGAGCTGGGAACACTTTGTGTGCACTTCAGAGTGACATCCCAGGGCAGGACAGAATGTGGGAAATAGAAAAATTAAACTGAAGGCATAGTGGGGGTGTGAGCAGCTCCATGGAATCCTGGAATCCCATCTGGGCTGGGTTTGGAGGGACCTTAAACCTCGCTCATTCCCTGGGCAGGGACCAACCCCACTCCAGGGGCTTCCCAGGGCAGAAAATTCCCAATTTCCACATTTTGTGCCACCCTTTGTCCCCTCCCAGCACCATCAGCTTCAGGAGCCAGGACCTGCCTCTCCTTCAGCACAGCCAGGGATGCTCATCCATGGGCTGCACTGCATTTAAGGGATGTTACAGGGAGCAAATTAAAAAAAAAAAAAAAATCCTCGTTACTGGTGTTAATCTAAAGCAAACCTTTTATTTCTCCTGCCAACAGCTCCCTTCTATCAGTTCGAATTTGCTTTTAATTATGTATATTGCTTTTTTTCCACGTGAAACTCCAGACTAGAAATATGTATCTCATTATATTTTACGTTATTCAATTGACCTAAACACAAAGGCATTTTTCTTGAATACCGAGTGCTGATGTACCTTTTTAATTAAAGCTTAAAAAGCTTTTAATTAAAACAATAAATCACAGACAGCAGGCTCTATCCACATTGTCTTCTGGCCTGGGTTTATTTTTCCTTTTGTGATCCCATTGACCCAAGAGGTAAAAAGCAGGTGAAAGGCTTTTCCCATTTGCTGGCTGCAGGGTAAAATGTTCTGCTCCCAGAGCACTGCTGGGACCTGCTGCACTCACTGAGGCCACCCAGATCCTTTCCTGTGCCCTGCCCTGAACCTGCAGCAACAAATGCCCAGGTAATCCCACCTGGACTGTGTGTGCCCAGCCCTCCCCTGCACCAGCACAGACACCACACTCAACTTCTTGGTGCCATTCCCTTGTGTCTCCAGAGCTGAGGATTTCCAGCATTCCTTACAGCTCAGCACACAGCTGAGTTTAGGCAGAGCTGTTGGTTTGAATTTAAGCAGAGGTGCTGGTCTGAGTTTAGGCAGAGCTGTTGGTTTTAATTTAGGCAGAGGTGCTGTGGAGCTGTGCCAGTGTGGGGACCTGCATTTCTTTGTGAAGCCTGGTTTGGTTCACAAGCTGATTAGAAAAACATTTGGGAGTAAACTGTGCCATGCACTAAAGCTGGGTAAGATATTTTTGGCCCCAAGATTACAATTACTTCTCCAAATCTGTAAATTCCATGTGTTCTAAACACCCAGAACTCCAAACAGTCAAGGTTTTTACACAACAAAGACCTTTCCAATTATCATTTTTAAAGTAATGTGAATCATTCCCTCAACTGAAAATAAAAGCTCAGTTGCCCCCACTTTTCTCATGACAATTTGCTAAGGAGCCTGCATTCCCCAGGTTGGAAATTGGAATATTTGTGTTATCCCAAAGTGGGGCAGATAGAAAAGGAATTGCTTCAGAAAGCAGCGAGCAGAGAGGGGGGAAAGCTGGTGGGAGGTGGAATTCCCTTTCTTCTCCTTCCCAGCCTCAGCAGCAATATTTAATAACAACACACCCATACAGAACGTGTGCAGCTCTCCAGATCAGCCTGCTCTGCCCTGGGATCTTCCTGGGTCTGGAAATCTCGTATTATCCAAGGATGAATGAAAAGCAAAATTGCAGGGAAAATAAAAAAATAAAGAAAGAAAGAATGAGAAAAGAATGAAAAGAATGAAAAGAAAGAAAAGAATGCTGGGTGACTTCAAGGAGAAACAAAATCTCCCAATAAAGTTGGCAGTAAACTCCAAATGCTTGTCTGGAAGTGCCAGGCAGTAAAAGCACAGGAAAAAATCACAGAAAAAGCAAAGAAAAATCACAGAGCACTTGGCTGGTGCTGCTGAGGGTCCCTTCCCTGCAGGCCAGGGGCCAGGAGCCCCTCCTGCCCCCCCAAAATGTCCTTGAAGGGTCCAGAGAGGAGAGACCCGACACAGCCAGGTGGCTCCTGGGGCTGCTCCCTGCTCTGCACAGCAGAGCTTCCATCCCAAAATCAGCCCTTGCCTTGGAGTTGTCTCCTCTCAGCCTGTCTCTGTCTGTTCTAGCTCTGTCTTAGCTCAGCTCCTCTGGCTCTCGTCATCCATCCCTGCTCCTTCTCCCATTCCCGGGGGGAGGGAAAGCCTCGAGTTTCCTTCCCATGCCTGGGGGCGACGGTGACCCTGGGGAGGGCCAGGAAAGGGCTGGCCTGGCCTGGGGCAAACCCATTCCAGCTCATCCCAGTCCCTGCCCAGCCCCATTCCAGCTCATCCCAGCCCCATTCCAGATCATCCCAGTCCCTGCCCAGCTCATCCCAGTCGCTGCCCAGCTCCATTCCCAGTTCCCAGCTCATCCCAGTCCCTGCCCAGCTCATCCCAGCCCCATTCCAGCTCATCCCAGTCCCTGCCCAGCTCCATTCCAGCCCATCCCAGTCCCTACCCAGCTCCATTCCCAGTTCCCAGCTCATCCCAGTCCCTGCCCAGCTCCATTCCAGCCCATCCCAGTCCCTGCCCAGCTCCATTCCCAGTTCCCAGCTCTATTCCCGGTGTAATGAACGAGGCCAGAGTTTTTAGCCGAAAGTTACCCGGTCTTTTAAAACAGAGTAACAACTTTCTTGTAAAAAGGTTTACTAAAATGAGCTGTAGAAAACGGAGGGCCCCAGAGTCCCCTCTCAAGCCGGGAAACGATATAAATGTGTGAAACCCCGACACACCGGGCTCTCCCCCGGAACGAACTCCTCAGGAGAGTGACCAGCAGGAGCCTGACAGCCCCTTTTATACCCCCCCTTGGGTCCAGGATTGGTGGGGTTTGGATCCCCGGGATAACTGGTCCGGTTTGGGGGCTTTTATCGGTCCTTATCACGGTTCATTCCTGTCCAGCCATTCTCTCGGGTGACCGGACCTCTCCTTCTCCAATCTCATTTTATGGCTCTGATGTCCCTGCGCTGGCCTCACCCCCAAGGTGTCACCACCCCCTCGGGAACAACCCCCACACCATCCTGGACCCCTTTAAACCTTTAACAGACATTAATTTAACTTTTTGTAACATTTTAACTAACTTCAAACACAATGAAATTCTTCATGAAATCCCCACAGGACAACAGTCAACTTCGAAAATTAAAGACCTTAACTTGTAACAAACTAAACAAATTTTAACCATAACAGAGCAGCTTCGCTTTTCCAGCTTTTCCCAGCTTTTCCCAGCTTTTCCCAGCTTTTCCAGCCTTTTCTGCTTTTCCAGCTTTTCCAGTCTTTTCAGCTTTCCCAGCCTTTCCCAGCTTTTCCAATCTTTTCAACTTTTCCAGCTTTTCCCAGCCTTTTCAGGTTTTCCCAGCCTTTCCCAGTCTTTCCCAGCCTTTCCCAGCCTTTCACAGCTTTCCAGCCTTTTCAGCTTTTCCAGCCTTTTCTGCTTTTCTAGCTTTTCCAATCTTTTCAGATTTTCCATTTTTTTTCAGCTTTTCCAGCCTTTAACAGCCTTTTCAGGTTTTCCAGTCTTTTCCAGCTTTCCCAGCCTTTCCCAGCCTTTCCAGCCTTTTCCATCTTTCCCATATTTTCCAGCTTTCCCATATTTTCCATCTTTTCCAGCCCCAGAGGGGCCTGGCAGAGCCTCCCCAGCACTGGGAATGTCACCCCAGGGAGAGCAGGGCACAGGGAATTCATCCAGGGAATTCATTTTACAGCAATCCCTGCTGTGTGTGATGCTCTGCAAAGCACAGAGCTGAACCCAAGGGCTGCAGATCCCCTCAGAAGTGGGGTCATGTCAGTTATTGGCATTTTCCCATATTTCCATCCCTTTTTCTGCTCTCAAAGCTCTCTCTCAGCATCCTTTCTCTCCAGCCAGCTCTTTTTCTGTCCACGGATTTTTTTTTTTCCCCTTTTACATCCACGGGCTGCAAAGCAGAATTTCTCCCTCAGAGCAATTTGTGAGAAATAAAAACCCCCAGTGGTTGGTTGGTTGGTTGGTAAAGGATTAGGCAGCCAAAATCAGGCAATATTTTCCCACCAACAGTTATTTCATCTCTAGCACAACTGCCACAAAAGAGAGAAGATGACTGGATCACATCTAAACCCCTAAATAGCAGCGAAAAAGTGTTTGTATTGAAAATAAAAAAAAAAAATATTGGTGGAGAGCTGATTTTTATTTAGTCCTTTGAATAGAGAAGATGTAAAAGCTTTTAAGGAATTCAGGGCCAATTTTTTGCTTGGGATCTGTGATAAATAAGCAGCACAGGCAGCTTCTGTTGAGACACAAACCTGGATTCCCCCAGCTCCAGGCATTGTGAACCTCCCCACACAATCCATCATGCTCAGGATGGGTTTGGGCTTTTAAACTTCACTGCACCTCTTAATGTATCAAGCACATGGAAAATTTGTACCTTGCAGAGGATGAGACAAAAATGATATTTCTGCAGTAAATAAATGTCATTCAAGTGCTGCAAACTGAATTTGGTTGGAGCTGGGAGGGGGCAGCTCAGACAGCAAACACAGATTTCTGCTTCCTCAGAAAGAGAGGGGGAAAAAATCACAAACACAGATTTCTGCTTCCTGGAAAGGAGAGAGGGAAAAAAATCACAAACACAGATTTCTGCTTCCTCAAAAAGAGAGAGAAAAAAAATCACAAACACAGATTTTGTATCCTGGAAAGGAGAGGGGGAAAAAAAAATCACAAACACAGATTTTGTATCCTGGAAAGGGAGAGGAAAAGGAAATCTGCAAAGCTCCAACAGCAGCAGGAAATGTCTTTTTATACTATGCAATTGTCTTTACACGGAGCTAAATTCCATTTCCACCCAGTACTGGGCAGCTAATGGCTCTCATCTGAGTGACACCAAAGTGCTGGGAATTGCTTCTCCCAAAATTGTGTGACAGGGACACCCCAGACCCCATGGTGTGATCCCATGGTGTGACAGGAACATCCCAGATCCCATGGTGTGATCCCATGGTGTGATCCCATGGTGTGATCCCATTCTGTGATCCATTGTGTGATCCCATGGTGTGATCCCATGGTGTGATTCCATGGTGTGATCCATGGTGTGATCCCATGGTGTGATCCCATGGTGTGATCCCATTCTGTGATCCATTGTGTGATCCCATTCTGTGATCCCATTGCAGACAGGGACACCCAGATCCCACTGCTGTGTTTCCATGAACTTTCCCACCTCTGGAATCACGAGCTGCTGCGTGTCCCAAAGCAGGGAAGGATCCCCCACATGCCCAGGCAGCCACAGAAATGTGTCCCCAACACCAGCAGGACCAGGATGGCAGTGCCTGTGGAGCTGCAATCCCATTCTTGTCCCGGCTGGGGCTCTCCAGCCAGGGACCCTCCTCCTTTGGGGTGATCCATTTGGGGGCTCTGGGAAGCCCTGGTGTCAGGATAAACCCTCCTGACCTCCCTGCCCGGCTGGCCCTGCAGCAGCTCCAGGTTGAATCCCATCGATGTTAAACCCAGAAAATTAAGTTGAGGGCAGCCTCGGTGGGTGAGGGGGGCTGGCAAACGCAGCCCCGGCAGCAAGAGCTGCTAATGAACCTTTAAAGGATGTGAAAAACTCCCCGTGCTCTCACACGTGGGTCAGCAGCGCTCTGAAATGCCTTCCCCTGCTTCCCTGTATTTATCCTTCTGAGAATAATGAAGTGTGAACAAGATAAATTCACGGAAGAAAACACGTAGCTCTGTCTATGCAGTGAATAAACAAGTATTTTAAAGTCTCATTTCCCTGCTAACTCACAAAAGCAGCCTTATCTGCTTCGTGTTGGCCTGTTTTCCACTTGGGTGCACCCCTCATTCTGTTCCTGGAAGCAGCGTGTCCAGGGCACCAGGATCCATGGATATCGCAGCTGGTCTCTCCTCCCCTCCCTGGGGGTCTGCAGAGGGCACGCAGGGCAGCACCAGCTCCTGTCCCAGCCCTGCATCCCCAGGGAATCCTTTGGGATTTGGGCAGAGTCCCCAGCCCAGCCTGGCCCCCCCTGAGCCCCCAGACACCCTCCTGCTCCCTGTGCTCGGTGGTGATGGGCACAGAGTCTCTGCTGGGCCACCCAGAAACGAAAGGTGCTCATTCCACCCTCTCCTCACACCTGAATTGCACCTGCCTGGTGTTTGAACATCCCTGAGCAGGAAGGGCTTGGACACCCTCAGCAAAAGCTGCCCCTGGATCCCTGGCAGTGGCCCGGGCCGGGCTGGAGGGGGCTGGCAGCCCCTGGGACAGTGGGAGGTGTCCCTGCCATGGCACTGGATGGTTCTCAAGGTCCCTTTCACCCAAGCCAGGCTGGGATTCTGATTCTGAAACTGCTTCAGCTGTTTTCTGTAACCTGAGTTGACACTGATATCACTTAAACTGATATGCACACACAACATTTCATCTTTGCCAGGAAAGCAAAACTCCTCTTCTGATGCCACGTTTGTTGAAAATGCCATCAACGCAATGAAAATGCAGTTGTAGGTAATGGCAAAATATTCGTAACCTATGGAAGAAGGGTTATAACTTTCTATTGCCTTAATGACAGGCACTAAAACTCTGCCATAAAACCTTCCACGAGCTCCACACCACCTCTTTCACAGCGTTAAAAATGCATTAAAGCAGAGTTGTTACATCCTGGAGCACTTGCTCAGGCTGTCAGTGCAGCTCTCGTGCTCAAAGGCAGCCCCAGCCAACAGGGGCTGTGTCAGAGCTGAGGTTTGTGCTCAAACCCACCGGGCTGGAGACACTCAGGGGTCAAACCCCTCGTCTGCCATGACTGATGCATTCAGTCTGAAATATTCCGTTCAATTTAAACATTGGAATAAAAATAGTTGGGATTGTTTTACTCGGCACTCTGCGTCTATTGTGTGTCCTTGGTTTAATTGTGCAAGGGTGACGTTTGTCTGGTAGGCAGAGGCAATGCTTTGGGTGATTTAATTTATTCTGGGTAGTGACAGAGCTGCAAACCCCCCTGTGTGTTAGGGGAAAAAATCATGGGAAGGGCTGTAAAGTATTCGAACAAACTGGGGTGGAGTCCCCATCCCTGAAAATGCTCAGGAAAGGGGTGGAGGTGGCACCTGGGGACAGGGACAGGGCTGGTGATCCTTGGACTGGATGAACCCAAAAATCCCTTTTGGCTTCAATGATTCTGCCACGGACTGAGGGCAGTTCCTAGGAACAGCAAACCTCAGATCAGCAGCAAGGGTGACAAGCAGATATTCCATCATTTGTCCTTCCTGTCCCAGGTCCCCCCTGTCCCAACCCTCTCACACATCCCAGCATCAACAACGGCTGGGAAAATCCATCCCAGTGAGGGAAGTGCCCTCCCCACAGCTCCACAGCACTGACATATATATTTATATATGAAATTTTTACGGTTTGAAGAGTTGCAATAGCACTCATGTCATCCCATCAGCACAGAGGCAGCAAACATTAACTGGGAGTCTGCTTTTCCCTCCCCTAAACAGAGGCTGAGATAAGCACAGTCTGCAGAATTCTCCTTCCCTGTCTGACAAGAACAGCAGAGATGTCATTGTCTCAGCTAAGCCAGGCACAGCTCTGAGCCCTCACTGCCAGGAAACACAAAATTCCTTCACTGTGCAATTTCAGTTTTGAACATAAACTCCCTGAGCTGGGCTGCCCATGGGCACACCAGGCTCCAATGGCACAGAATTGATGGAATCAGGGGATGGTTTGGGTGGGAATGACCCCAAATCCCCCCCAGAGCCACCCCTGCCATGGCAGGGACACCTCCCACTGTCCCAATGTCCAGCCTGGCCTTGGGCACTGCCAGGGATCCAGGGGCAGCCACAGCAAATCTGGGAATTCCATCCCCACCCTGCCAGGGAACAATTCCTGCCCCAAATCCCATCCAGCCCTGCCCTGTGGCCGTGGGCAGCCACCCCCTTGGTCCCCTCAATGTTCTTTATTAACTCCTCACCACCCTCAGTCCTGCCCAAAATAAATTTGGTGACTGGCAAAATGCAGAGGAGAGTTAAAGAGCTGTGACAGCACCAAAGCTGGTGGCATAACAACAGCAGCAAGCCTGGTGATTGTGAATAAAAATTACCCCACAAAGGACACGAAGAAAGGAAGATATTTATGTATCAGTTAAGATTCATCTCCCTGAAAGAAAAATACTGTCATGATCATAAGTGGGAATGGTGCTAGAATGTAAAAGAAATTTGCATCAGGCTTCCATTTCCCTCAGTGCAGATTTTCCTTCTTGCCTTCACTTCAGAGAAGTTTAAAGGAAGCTCTGCTGGTGGATGAGCTGTTCATTGTAAAAACAATTAATTAATTAATTAATTAAGCTGTTTATTGCAGAAACCCCAACTCACAAATTCCACCCAACACAGCTGCGAGGGGAGCTTTTAGGAAAGAGTTTCTGACAAAGCCGTGGTGAAATCACATTCCAACTTTTAATATTATAATTAATTATTTTGAATAAATAAAGGGTTTGGCATTTACCCTACCTGGGCACCCCAGAGTTTATCTCACCTGGGGCAGGAGGAATTCCTGAGTGACCTGATGTCCCCTGCTGTGATTGCAGCCCATGGTCACACACAGGAGGAGTGTCCTGGAGCTGAGCTGGCACATTTGAGGGATATTCCCTTAAGCAGCTGCATCAAATAAATGAACTTTATTGTTTCTATGTCCATGTGCACACAAATGGACATATTGTGCATATTCTCCTTTAACCTGCCAAAAGGTTTGTTGTATTTTAATACAGATATGAATAAAGATCTTATTTGCATTTTTTTATTATTTGTATTTTTTATTATTTGTATTTTTTTATTATTTGTATTTTTTTATTATTTTATTTTTCGTAATTTGTATTTTAATAAAGATATTTTCATTTGCAAGCCAAAAGCAAAGTTCTTCACACAGATTTTTCACGTTTTCCCTTTCCTCTGCTGAGGAATGGTCAAAGTTTATATTTTAATATTTTCCTCCACAGGCAGCAAAGTGCCAGCAATTATTGCAGATGTTGCAAGTATTTAATATACACATTGCAGAAATTAGCAGAACCACGGACCTTTCATTAGTGAGCACCCTGGGGTGCTCTGTACTCCAGTTTTTTCCACTGACATAAAACTTCTCACACCGGGAACATCCAGCCCAACCATCCCAGCACTGGAGCTGTCCCCAAGTGCCACATCCACGTGGATTTTAAATCCCCCCAGGGATGGGGACTCCAAACCTCCCTGGGCAGCTGTGCCAGGCCTGGACAAACCTTTCCATGGGGAAATTATTCCCAAATATCCACCCTGAGCTCAGCCTGGGGCCGTTCCCTCTCCTCCTGTCCCTGTTCCCAGATCCCAGACCCCTGCTGAACCATGGTTT